>NW_024412388.1:13254524-13255611 GCF_014898765.1 Herpailurus yagouaroundi
TAACCTACTTGCAAGAAGGAAGTATCTCCGGGCTCCTTAGAAGCTCTGTTTCCATGCAAACAATGGTTACACAAATGAAAAGCTTCTCTCCTCTCTTCATTAAAGCAAAGCCTCAAAGGACCGATCGCTACCTGAATCTGCTCCATTAGCCCAGAATGAGGCACTGTGTATATAAATGAAGACATCTGAATTACAAAATGCTTTTTAAATAGGGTGGATTATGGGGCGCCTGGGTGGCGCAGTAGGTTAAGCGTCCGACTTCAGCCAGGTCACGATCTCGCGGTCCGGAAGTTCGAGCCCCGCGTCGGGCTCTGGGCGGATGGCTCGGAGCCTGGAGCCTGTTTCCGATTCTGTGTCTCCCTCTCTCTCTGCCCCTCCCCCGTTCATCCTCTGTCTCTCTCTGTCCCAAAAATAAATAAACGTTGAAAAAAAAAATTTAAAAAAAAAAAATAAAATAAATAGGGTGGATTATAAAAGTTTGGTCCTGACAAGTCTTCTTATTTAATTGGGGAGTTTTGGCGAGAGACGGGAGGCCACACACTCCTTTGCCTCCCTCCCCCCAACTCCCTCCCGTCCCTCCTTCCTTTCTGGGTCCAGAGCAGGGAGGGGGTCAGTGTCACTGAGTTTGGACTTGATGCTCCAGTGGATGGAAGCCGGGGGAAGGTTCGAAGTTGGAAAAGGACCCGCCAGAGCTCGCTGTGTGATAAGGTCACTAGGGGATGGCCTGGAGAAGCCTCGGGCAGCGAGAGCCGGCAGAAGCATGGACAGGTGGAAAGGTTCCGGGCAGAGCAGCACCGGCAGAATGGAGAGAAGGAAACGACCAGGTGTCTGTGACCTGCCCTGTAACCTCCCCTCACCTGAGAGAAGATTAGAGCCGGAGAGGGCTAGAAGCACCTGCACAAATGCCATGCATACCTTTCTCAGAGAAAACCAATTGACCAGAAATCCTAGGAAATGTGAGTTACAGTAACAGCACATCGGTGGTTGCCTGGGGCTGGGCAGCTGGGGGGTTACGCACGGACACAGGGAGACTTTGGGGGGGGGGTACTGAAACTCACCTTTATCTGGATTTCTGGTCAATTGGTTT
>NW_024412388.1:13255711-13291564 GCF_014898765.1 Herpailurus yagouaroundi
ACAGGGAGACTTTGGGGGGGGGTGCTAGAGCTGTTCCTTATCTTGATTGTGCGAGTGGTTTCAATGGTGTCCACACAGGTCAAAACCCATCGAATATGCAGCCTTTGTGCAACTTATTGTTTGTCAATTATACCACAATTAATCTTTTTTTTTTTTTAATTTCTTTAATGTTTATTTATTTTTGAGAGAGAGAGCACGTGAGCAGGGGAGGGGCAGAGAGAGAGGGAGACACAGAATCCGAAGCCGGCTCCGGGCTCTGAGCCGTCAGCACAGAGCCCGATGCGGGGCTCGAACCCACGGACCGTGAGATCATGACCTGAGCTGAAGTCGGACACTTAAACGACTGAGCCACCCCGGGCACCCCTAAACCACAATAAATCCATAAATTAAAAAAAAATATTTTTTTAAGAGGCACAGATCCCAGGAACCTGTAGTATAGGGACAACCTAACCTGACACGCTGCTCTACCCCTAGGACGTGGCGAGATGAGGCTGATGTTTCTCATGATGACCTTGATCCTAGGGCACCTGCATTAATGTCCAGCGCTCTTCTTCCAAGAAGCAGGGAGGCATAGGTGCAGGCTGGATGGAAAGGATGTTGTTACAGTGTTGCTGTTGAAAACGGTGGCCGTGTATGCCCTGCTTCCTACTCGACACCGCAAACGGTGCCTGGGATCTGGGAGGCACTTAATAATTTGTTTAAAAATGTAATCATTTGGGGCACCCGCGGGGCTCAGTTGGTTAAGCATCTGACGCTTGATCTCCGCCACGGTTCGTGAGTTTGGGCCCTGCATCGGGCTCTGTGCTGACAGTGCAGAGCCTGCCTGGGACTCTCCCTCTCTCTCTGCCCCTCCCCTGCTCGCTCCCTCTCTCCCTCAAGACAAATAAATACACTTTAAAAATGTAATCATTTCACGGTGGAGGGGGAAGAATTTGACAAGCACCTGCCACCCACCAGGCTCTGCTCTAAGTATACTTGGGTCCAGTTCATTCATTCAGGCTTCCTTTTGCTGTCAGCCAAAGTCCCTCGCCCGATCACATGATTCCCCGGCGATACAGGACGGGGAAACTCGGAGATGCGTTCGGATTCCTCCCAGTCCTGCCCCCTGTTCCACGTCCACCACCTCCACTCTGCGAGAATCTAGGATTCTTCCCAGTGGAGAGACAAAGCGCGCAAAGGAGAGGCGAGCGGAGGCTGTGAAGTCGGGTCAGGTGTGGAGAATGTGAGCACAACTTGTTCAGGGAGCCGCCGTCAGCGGAATTAAGGGGCCCACTGGAAGCTGGAGGAAGGGAATTTAGGAAAATAAAAGGCCATCCTGTTCCTCCCAGCAGGGAGGAAGCAGATGGTTCTCATTACCTGGAGAGTGGTAGGGCCCAGAATAGAAACGCACTGTAGAGTCGTGGAGGCGAATGCTGGCAACCAGGGAGCCTGAGGAGCAGCCACGGGTGGGGCGATGGGGCCCGAAGACAAGTTTTCAGCTCTTGGTTCCAAATCATGGCACCCACCTGCTTACTCTCTGGCCTCGGTCCTGTTACCTCTTAGGTGGGTGCCTCAGTTTCCTCCTCTGTACAAGGTAGAGATAATAAGATGATGACTGCTCTCTAGTATATTTGGGCATACTTTCTGTACTGCGTGATAGCAAGGTCCCGTCGAGGATTCGGTAAGATGCGGTAAAAGGCTTAGCGTAATTCCTCTCGAGAGAAAGTTACCCTGTGATCCCACAAGACAGGTATTATCACACCCATTTATCAGATGGAGAAATCCAAGCTCAGAGAAGCCAAACGAGCTTGTCCAACCTCACACAGCTAGTCGGGTGCAGAGCCCAGACTAGTCCGAGGGCACCTACCTCCTGGCCTAGACTGCTTCCGCTGCCTTCATCCGTACGGTGGCTCTTCCCTGAGCACCCGCCGCGTGGCCAGGCTCACGTTCAAGGAGCTTCTATGCTTCCCTGGGAGGGAGGACAAACAGGTAACAATGTAGCATGCTGTGGACAGGTAGGTGCCCCCAGGCATGCAGCCTTGGCACAGGGAGCAGGCAGTCAGGGCAGCCTTCCTGGAAGAGGTGGCATTCGATGTAGAACCTAAGGATTGCGGTACGTAGTGATTCTAGCCCATTGGTCTCTCACGCCGTGTCAGCTCTGAGCTAAACCCAACTCTCTGATGGGGTGAGATCACAGGTGGGGAAAGTCAGACCCACCTGCTGGGCTTTGAAAGATGGCTAGAGGCTTGCCATGTGGCCAAGAGAGGAAGACGGGTCCAAGCAGAGGGAACAGCCCAGGCAAAGGCAGGGGAGCAGGAACCAAGTCCTTGGCATCTCTGCATCGGCCACTCGGCCCCTAGCCTCGGCACGAGGCATGACACACAGTAGGCGCGCATACTCGTGCTAGCCCTCGGCCTGGCAGAAACCCCAGGGACCAGCCCTTGCATGGCCTAACCCGAACTCCGGCGGCCCCCGGGGACAGCCAGCGGGGCCCCCACTATCTGGGTCTCCAGTTTCTCAAAAACACAATTACGTGGCTTTCGAAGCTGCTGTCAGTGTTGGTAAACTCCAGCCGCTAAACTGCATTACACTGATTTTGCCAGAAACCTCTGCAGTTATTAATAGTTTATTGATCGGAGCCCAACGCTGATGAGAGTTGGTGTTCTTACCCCAGCCCCCTCGGGGCCCCGCTATCTGTGCAAGGCCTTTTATGCAGCGTGCAGATCAATGCCGCTCAAATCTGGGGAGAGGGCATCTCTGGGCTGCTTAATCCACTTTAGAAGGACGGCACTGAGCGCACAAGCTCGGATGAGGCGTTGGGTCCAAATCAAAGCAGCTCCCTGGAAGCCCTGGGGTCCGCAGGTAAGAATGAGACTCCGTGCCTGCTCTCCAGCACAGGGGGAGACGGGGTTCTCCGTGCTCGCTCCAGGCGACCCATTTACTGAATGTCGACCGAGTACCTAGCATGGTGGCAAGTGCCACATGAGGCCGTGGGACATGCTGGCGACCCAGACGGCACACCCTACCTTTGCAGAGCTTACCGTGCGTGGCAGGGGAGGAGGGTGATCCAGAGTCACAGAGGAAAGTCATCAACTTACAGTTTAGACCAGTACTGCTGTATCAGTTAGCTGTTGCCGCATAACAAGCCATCCCAAGCCTGGATGGGCATCAAGCAACAACCATAAATGATTGCTCATGAGTCGGGGTTGGCTCGGCTCACTCCTGAGTGTGACCTTGGCTGGAAAGGCTGGGCCAGCTGGGGTCTCTTTCCGTGTCTCCATGCGCTCTTGTCCACATCAGAGGCTTGTTCTCAGGAAGAAGCAGGGAAAGGGAGAGAGAGTGAGAGGGGGAGGTGGGGCTACAGAGAGAGAGAGAGTTCTTTTGAGACTTAGGCTTGGAATTTGTACACTGTCACTTCCAACCTTATGACCCGCAAGTCATAAGGCCAAGAATAGGGAGAGAGACTCCACTCCTAGGTAGGAGAAACTATCGAAGCTGTTTGCAAGAGGCATGGATGCAGGGAGGCTATTAATCAGGGCCACCAATGCCACCAATCCCCCACACCCACCTGGTCCGGGTGGTGGCTAAGAAAGCGACCATTCCTTTGTAATCGGAAGGATACCGCCAGGGAAAGAAAATGAAGCAGCCCCAGGAAGAGAGAACATTGCAAGCAAAAGCGCTGAGTCAAACAAGGCACTGGGCTAAATGCACCTGTAAGGGTCCCCTCTGAGGGGTCCTGGATGGGAATCTGGAACGGAAAAAGGACATCAGTGGAAAAACTGGGGAAATCCGGAAGGAGTGTGGGCTTGAGGTAACAGTGACGTATCAGTGTTGGTTTCTTAGTCTGACAGCTATACTGTGGTCTTGGAACAGGTTAACCATGGGGGAAATCGGGTGAGGGATGGGCGAGAATGCTCTATTCTCTGGGCAACTTTTGTGTAAATCTAAAACGATTCCAAAATTAAGTTTATTTTTTAAGAAGGCACTGGGCACATGAGAGGAATGGAAAGACAGAAAGCCATCGTAGCTAGAGGAGGACGAGGCTAAGAGGTGGCTGGAGATGTGGCAGGAAGCAGCCATGCTGGCCTGGTTGGCCAAGATAAGGATTCCCGTCTTTATCTGAAGAGCCCAGAGAAGTCTCCCAAGGACTTTAGGTAGGGGAGTGCCATTAATTCCATTTGCATTTGCAAAGATCTGGGTTCTGCCCGCACAACGGATCTGAGGAAGATTAGGCCCTCCTTCCAGGTGAACAAAGATGGTGGCCGTGGGGCTGGAGGGACGTGGATGCAATCCAGGATGCATTTAGGAGATAGAGCAGTACCGGGACGTGCTCAAGTCCCTGAGTGGTGGCGGAGGTGGACGGTGGTGCCCAGCAGCAGGACCGGGACCCGCTGGGAGAGCTAAGGAGCCCCGTGAAGGACCACACGAGTCTGTAGAAACAGTCCCAAGTGGGAAGCCGCTTTCTTCACAAGGCGCCAGTCCAGGCGTCACGTCTTCGACCACCTGTGCTGTGTCATCCACATGAGTCGCCCACACACACCGCTTATGTTCCTGTCACCTGAGCGTGCCATCAGTGGAGCAATGGCCTAAACACGTCACCTGTGCTGCTGTCACCTAAACGCGTCCGCGTGTGTCCCCCACATGGCGGTTGCCTGCGCGTCTCCACCTGCGTGCCCGCCATGTCACTATTACCTTATTACATCACCTGGGCGGCTGCCAGCTACGCGTGTCTCCTGAGCCTGTGTCTTTATGGGGCTGTCCCCTGAGCGTGTTGCCTGCACACAAGTCACTGAAGCAGGTCGGCCCTATAACTGATCCCTATGAGTGTCACCTAAATATGTCACTCCAGGCGACTGTGGCTCAGCACCAGTGCCCCTGGAGGGGCTGTTTTTCCAGTCTAGCCGGGTTACAAACAAAGGGAATCGCTCCCAAGGGAAGACAGGCCCCCGCTGTTCCATTGACACGGTGCCCCCCTGAGCACGGAAGGGAGGGAAGGAGGGCAGCCTTCTCCCCGCAAAGTTTCCCTGGTGAGAAGCTCCTGTTCTCTCTGAGTCCTTTTATGACAGTCGGTAGACCAGCTGTCAACCTCTGCGTATTCTATGTAAATGAAGGTGTTTGTTTATGCTAATGCGTGCTGGCTCAGAGCGGAGCCAGCAGCCCGGAACCCAGGCTGAGAGCCCAGGTGTGGGGGGCAAGGTGCAGGGAGGTGGGGGACACTGAGTCAGGAGGGAACCGGAGCTCGGAGGCAAAGCTGGGGATAGGGGTGGCAGCTGACATAAGGGAAGAAAGGGAATCTGAGGTCAGACTGCCCAGCAGAAGCAGATCGCAGCGGGCGGCTTCGCTGAGTAGGGTGGAAATGTGTCCACGAGGGGGTGGGAACAAAGAGCTGGATTGAAGGAACCCCCTTCTGGGGGGGGGGGGCGGGGCGGGACCCACACCCAGAGTCTGTGCTCTTAGCCACCGCCCTTGCCTTCCCCGGCCGGGGCCTCTCTGATCAGACCGCGGGGCCAATTTGGTGGGTAGGGAGCCACGCTGGCCCTTTACTACGGCTGCCATGACCGTGACCGTGAGCGTCTTCCTGTGTCATGCTGTGGTGCAAGGACCTCTGAGACGGAGACCCCGCCTCTTCTGAGTGTCCTTTGGCCGCATGATTAGGCCCAGAGAAGGTTGGCACTTGCCAGAGAACCCCCCAGGTTTCCCTGACCCAGCAGCAGGCGGCCTCCAGGTCAAGGCTCCCTCCTGACGACCTCAGGCAGGACCAGCTGCTCCCTGCTCTGTGCTCAGAGAAGCCCCCCCTTTTCCACGTGCCTGGCAGTGCGGCTGCCTCTCTGCCTCCTTGTCCCCCAGGACAGGGGCTCCTTGGAGATGAGAAGTTGGCTGTGTTTCTTCTCAAGCCCCCAAGACTGGGCGTGAAGAGACAGCAAAGGCAGTGTGGGAAGAGGAATGCAAATTCCCATCCGGGCTCTTATGAGCCATATTGCTGGGGGGGGGGGGGCGGGAGGGGCTACCTGTGCCTCCTCTGGAGCCTCAGTTTCCATGCTTATGAGACGGAAATGGCGATCCTCTGTGGAGGGCTGAGTGATGTGATGCCCTAGGGCAGTGTTGAGCCTGTATCACACGCCTGTCATACTCGGGGCCCTCTAGGTGTGGGCACTGTTACCATCCGCCGTTCATGGAGGCACAGGTGTAACTCCAGCTAAACCCAGCCCCCCACCCCCTTCACCTCCTGAAGAATAAAACGCAGGGACTGGCATACAGTCGGTGCTCCAGAAATGTTGCTGCTCCCCCCAGCATAGCGCATGAGCACCTGATCGATCCAGAAGCGTTTGTTGATCCGAGGCTGAACAGTGGGGTTTGGCTGCGCCTTCCAGCCCCGGACGATGGGGCCTCATCCTGTCCCTCTGCCTTCCCCCAGGCTGCCCGAAGTCCGCATCTCAGACAACGGTCCCTATGAGTGCCACGTGGGCATCTACGACCGCGCCACGAGAGAGAAGGTGGTCCTGGCATCAGGCAACATCTTCCTCAACGTCATGGGTGAGCACAGGGGCCCTGGCCCCAGGGTCCCAGCGAGGAGCTTTGCACATGTGCGTGTGCACAGGGGGGCTGTCCTAGGAACGCTCTTCTCTCCCACTCCTGCCACCGAGGGGAGAGGACACTGGCCTTGCCGAGGTGTGACAGGTGTGGCCTTACCACCCAAAGGTTTCCTCTCAGGAACCCCTTCTCCGACCTGCACTGATATACCCTGACCTCATGGACGCAGGGCTGTGGCTCGTCCCCAGATCCTCATGGCCTGGGCACTTTGGAGGAGCACAACTGACACGTTGACTGGGACAACTGAGGGACTGAAGGAGGAATGAGGGCTTCCCGAGGGGCAGCAGACCCCAGCGTCCACTTCTGTAAGGCAGGGGTGGGATGCAGGCCTGACGGGTCATTCGTGGACCCCCAGCTCTGGGCCCTGGGACCCCATGAGGACACGGGGAGGAAGAAGCTGGGCACTGTGGGGGCACCTGTGGGAGTACCTTTCCAGGCGGAAGACAAGAGCCACGTTCATAGAAGTGCCTGTGGGGACGGTGCGGGGGGGCAAGCCCCCCCCCCCCCCCCCCCCAGGGACAGGACAACCTGGGAGCCTCCCTGGGGGCGGTGATACACACCTGCTATGGAGAGTGATTCTGGGGGCGCCTGGGTGGCGCAGTCGGTTAAGCGTCCGACTTCAGCCAGGTCACGATCTCGCAGTCCGTGAGTTCGAGCCCCACGTCAGGCTCTGAGCTGATGGCTCAGAGCCTGGAGCCTGTTTCCGATTCTGTGTCTCCCTCTCTCTCTCTGCCCCTCCCCCGTTCATGCTCTGTCTCTCTCTGTCCCAAAAATAAATAAACGTTGAGAGTGATTCTGACGCTGGACCGCCTACGGCCTTTCCCAGGACATTGAAGCATCAAGTGACCAGTGAGAAAGTGGGTGTCAGGACCGGGTTTCGGGGTGTCCTGCCTTCTGACCCCGTGTCTGCCTCCATCTGCAACACGCGGATAGTAATGCCAGCGCCCGTCTCTGGGTGGCGCTGTCCGCCACCCCAGCCTCGGTTTCTCCCCTTGTAAATCAAAGGCCTGGCTCCAAGCGGTCTCAGGAGCCCCTGGCAGTGCTGACATTCTCGTCAGCCACACTTTCCGATTCTGCTGCCAGAATTCTAGGAACCCGGCCCTGACGCCGGGCCCCAGGGTTCTCTGATTTTCTTATCAAGTGATATTTACCAGGGAAACAAAGCTTGTCGTACTCAGGCAATCAGTGAGAGCATAAAGGCCCCGTGGAAAGCCACAGCTTCCGGGGAAATGGAAAACCTCCAAAGGGCAGACCTCCAGAGGGACATTGGTTCCCGCAGCGGCGGCACGTGGGGTGTTCTGGATTCCTGGGGGATGGGCCGCGGCGGGGACACGGCGACTCCCTGAAGGAGACGTCTTGGTGCTCAGCCCAGGGCTGGTCGCCCCGGGGAATCTGGTGAAGAACAAAACTCGGTTTGCACCATCAGGGGGCCCCAGTCTGATGAGGGACATGCACGTAACCATTTATTTATCGGATGTTTATTGAGCACCTCCTACGCGCTAGGTAATGGACACGCTCCTTCAAGAGGACGAGGTCCTTGGGGAGCTGTATCCAGTGCGCGATGCAAACGTAAAACGTGCATAGGTGCACACACAGGTGTGGAGGCACAGAGAGGGCAAACCACTTGCCTGAGGTCACCCAGCCAGGATCACAAAATCTCCCTGTGATAGCAGCTCGGTGCTGGGGCCAGAAGCCAGGCATCTGGACTCCCACACCCCCTTTTGCGCCCCTGAAAACAGGTGTAGATGCTCCAGGTGAGGCTTCTCTCTCTGTGAGCACGGACAGCATCCTCAAAAGCCACCTCCTCCAGGAGGCCTACGCTCCCTCCTTCATTCACCAGAGCTCCTTGTGCAGGTGCACTCTCCCTCTGTGGCCTCAGTTTCCCTCTCCATACGGTGAGGGGGTGTAACCAGACGGTCCTAAGCGTCCTCCTAGCTCTGACATCTGTGAGTCTGTTACCCCGTCCGCTAAGCAAGCACCTGAGGCACAGAGAGATCTCGTGGGGCCGACCAGAACCACACGGCGGGCCTGATGGTCCTGGCTGAGCAAGGCAGTATACTCCTGGCGAGCATGAGCCAGCTGAGAATTCTCTCCTCCGGTCTCACTGTCCGGGCAGCAGGGAACGGTGAACCTCTGGGGTCCTCTCGATGCAAGGTGGCAGCCATCTGGGATGGGGCAGACAGATGATGTGATCCCAGTTACTGAACAGGAGGCTGAAGGCTGGCAGGGGCAGGGGGCGGTGGGGGAGTGGGGACCCGGGAGGGGCAGGACCACGCAGTGGCTCCCAACCCAGGGTAAGGCTCTGACCCCTGGAAATTCAGGGTGTTCCCCGGGCAGGGTTCCTCCCGAAATAGCACTCGCCCATCTTGGTCAGTCCTCTGACTGACCCACTGCTCAGAGGTCATTGTGCTTGTTAGCGGTCGCCCCTGCCCCATTGTCCCCCCGGATGCGGCAGGTACCCCCGTGCTCGCTAAGCCTGCAGCTGAACTGATAACACAGCTCCTGCCCATCCCTGGCCTGTGCCTGACGGGGCGTGAGCTCCTGGCTTCATGCACATTGTCTCACGGAATCCTGGCCACAGCCCTGGGAGCCAGGAGATCTTATAATCCCTTTATACAAGTTTAGGACACGCAGGTTTCGGGCTGAATCCCAGATCGGTCATTGCATTCGTTAGCCTCCCTGGGCCTCAGTTTCCCATCTGTGAAATAAGGATAAGGGTGGCTACCCTCCAGAGTGGTTGTGAGGTTTTTTTTTCTTATTGAAATAAAGTTTGCAAAGCACCAAACCCAGACGAGGCAGCCACAAGGTTCGTCAGGTTAGACCTCAGCATCTTTAGGGTCATTGTCGCGGGCCCTGCCCCCTCTTGGGCACAGCGGTGGCTGCTTCCTTCTTGATGACTCCAAGGAGCTTCAAGCCAGTCTGAGAACGGAGTGTTCACAGCTTCGTGCGCTGAGTCCCTGCAAAGGGACCCAGGTCTGCCCTGGTTCTGGGAGTGGCAGGACAGCGGGCCTCTGCCTACCCGTCCTCCTGGCCTCTTCCCAAAGACCTAGGGGAGGAGCCAGCACATACCCCCGACCTTGGTAACGACAGCCACACCTCCCACTCAGCCAGCTCTGCCAATTGTAAAGTGCTCTCAATGGAGGGGTTTGCCTGATCTTGACAAGAGCCCCTCGGGATCAGGATGAGACTGGGGCTGGGGAAAGGGAAAGGATTTGCCCCGGGGCCAGCGGGGCTGTGGCTGTCCCCGTCCCAGAGCAGCATGCCTTCCTTGGCTCACCAAGGTTGGGAAGGTCCTGGGCGGGCTGGGAGAGACAGGGGGCTGAGTGTGAGGGTGTCCCCCCCGGGGGCAGCTCCGGGGCTCCAGCAGCTGCGCTGGCCTGTGAGGCAGAAACTACACTGCGTCCATTGCCCAGACCCAGGCTCAGAGAAGGCAGTGGCTTGGCCAAGGTCGGGCCATTCAATGAGATGATCCCCAGAAGAGAGTGTTCTGAGCCCAGCACCTGGCACGTTCCGAGTGCTCAATAAATAGCGTCTCTCATGACAAATAGGCCTCATGTCATTTAAACGTCAGGCACAATAAGGGACGCCTGGGTGGCTCAGTCGGTTAAGCAGTTCGGATCTCGCCGTTCGTGGGTTCGAGCCCCATGTCTGCTGTGTGCGGGCAGCTCAGGGCCTGGAGCCTGCTTCAGATTCTGTGTCTCCCTCTCTCTGCCCCTCCCCTGCTCACACTCTGTCTCTCTGGGCCTCTCAAAAATAAATGAAAACATTGAAAAAAATTTTTTAAACACTAGGCACAATTAGAAAGACTTGAAAATTGTGTGACTCCCTCCTCCTCCTCCTTGACCCTCCCCTTTCAATATGTTTCAGGGAAGTTTCGAACGCTACGATCTGCTCACTGTCCTGGCCCATCTGTGACATACCTTAGACCCTTTCTGGCCACACGCGCGCGCGCGCACACACACACACACACACACACACACACATGCACCAAGACCCTCCCTCCAAGTGAGTGGAGGCCTTTGAAAGCTGGGGTGTCCTTTATGCACCAAGGGACCCTAAGGACTGTGGCGGCCAACGGTGGGGCGAGACAGCCCCCTCCCCAATTTGGGGGTCAAAGGGAAGCTTCCTAGGACAGCGGCGGGGCGGGGGGAGGGAGATGAGGCGCAGGGCACGTTGCACGGCCCCATGTGCATCAAAAGCACGGAGCAGTTGTGCTGGAGAGCCCGCACCCAGGCTGCCTCTGCATCTAGCATATTCTAACGTGCCGTTTCCACAGGCCTCGGGGTGCAGATCAAAATGCGAGAGCGGCTGTAATTTCACGCCTATAACATCCCCGCTATGTGGTGGGAAAAGACATTTGGGAGCCCCGTGGGTGACACCGAGGGTTCATGCCGCACACAGTCATTAAAATGTTTTTATCCGAGCTGCAGATAAATTGTAAGCCAATTTGAAAGTCGCGTGCTGGGCCCCAGGAACGCATTATACACAGTCACGGAAGGATTGCCGCGGCTCTTCTTGGGGGTGCAGGTGATGCGGGGGAGCATGTTCCGGGTGCGATGTTACAATCAATTAAATGTGAGCCCGGACACCCCACCCCCACCCGCACCAAAGCCAAGAGACGCTGCTCTCCTGTTCCCACCGGAAGAGCGGGAGGCCAGGTTTCTCTGCCACCCCTTGGACCCACGGCTAATGATCAAGGCCGCTTCCCGTCAAGCATGGAATGTGTGGCTTTGTGCTGAGCGTCCAACCCAATCGTGTGACCTTCACGAGGGTCCTCCAAGGCGGGCCCGGTCACCCCCCCCCCCTGCTTCACAGACGAGGGAAGGAGCCTCTGAGAGTTTAAGGGGCTCACCCACGGGAGCGAGAGAGCCGGGGGTCCCGCCAGGCTGCCTGAGATCAGAGCTGGAGAGCCTGACAGCCACTCTGAGCCCCCAAGGGACACGTCCACAAAGGCTATTAGTAACGCAGATGTCAAGGGAGTGCGGCGGGGTGCAGAGCTGAGGCGGTGGGGGCTCCAGGACACTGAGGGGATATCAGGACACTGAGAGAATATCTTCTCTCCTAGTTCTGGAGGCCTGAAATCAAGGCATTGGCGAGGCTGCGCTTCCTCTGAAAGTTCTAGGGAAGTTCTAGGGAAGAAGCCTGCCTCTTCCAGCTCCTGCCGGTGACTGGCAATGGCTGGCCCTCCCAGACTTGTACATGCGTCCCTCCATTCTCTGCCTGTGTCCTCACGGGGCGTCCTCCTCCATGGGTCGGTGCCTCGGTGTCTGTGTTCCCCTTTTATAAGGACACCAGGCATTGGATCAAGGCCCACCCTGAGGCAGTATGACCTCGCCTGACCTTCATTACATCGACAAAGACCCTGTTTCCAAATAAGGTCCCATCCGCAGGCACTGGGGGTTAGGATCTCAACACATCTTTTGCGGAGACCATTTGACCCACAAAAGTAACTGAGCCAGGAGGGGGCAGAGTGGAGGAGTCGCCATCTGACTTTGAAGGCGACGCTCTCCTCCCGACCACCTAGGTCACCCTTCACTGAGGATTTACTGCCACGCCAAGCACTGTGCTAAGGTCTTCATAGACTAACTTATCAAATCATCTCAAAAGCTCCGTAAGATGGGTACTGCCCTTTCTTCACCAGGTGAGGAAACAGATAGGTACACCGCTTGCCCAGCACACCCAGCGGCCAAGCAAGGGTAAGGGCATCCCACGTGCTTAACCACTCTGCTCTACCAGAAGTCACGACATATTAATAAGCATTCATAAAACGTTCTACCTCGGGATCCCTGTCTGTCTTCCGTAGGCTTCCAAATGAGGTCAGCAGATAAAGGTAGAATTTTGGCACCCAAGACCACAGTGGCACCAGACCACACCAGATGCTTTCCAAACGTGGGGCCAGGGGACACAGGTCCCATCCCGGGGAACAGTTGCTAATGAACTTTGCGTAGCTTGCTTGCTATTTGTTTGTTTGTTTGTTTGTTTGTTTGTTTAGGTATGTTTTGCTGAATTTTTAAAACAAAATTTTTAACGTTTATTTTTGAGAGAGAGGAAGAGACAGAGCACAAGTGGGAGAGGGTCAGAGAGAGCGCGAGACACGAAATCCGCAGCAGGCTCCAGACTCTGAGCCATCAGCACAGAGCCCGACGCAGGGCTCGAACCCACAGACCGGGAGATCATGATCTGAGCTGAAGCCGGACACTTAACTGACTGAGCCACCCAGGCGCCCCTTTACTAAATTTTTATTACGTGCATTCGGTGTGCTTTTTTCTAAAAATTATTTTGTTGAGCTGTCATTCGTATGACGTACAATTCACTGGTTTAAAGGATACAACTTAATGGGTTTTACCATAGTCACCAAGTTCTGCAAACACTTTTAGTCGTGTAAGCAATTTCAGAAGATGTTCACTGCCCCCGAGAGAAACCCCGTGCCCATCAGCAATGACTCCCCTTCCTGCACCCCTTGCCCGGTCTTAGGCAATCACTCATCTGCTTGGTCTCTCTGTGGATTGGTCTGGACGCTTTCTAGAAATGGGGTCATACAAAACGTGGTCTTTTGTCATTCTTGGGACTTCTTACACTTAGTGTCAGCTTTTCAAGGTTCATCCACATTGGAGCACGTATTGGGACCCCGTCCCTCGTCGTGGCTGAACGATATTCCATTGCATGATGCCTGACATTCCGTTTGTACATTCACCCAGTTGATGGACGTTTCCACCTTCCAGCTGTTACGAATGATGCTCCTGTGAACGTTTATGTGCAGGCTTTTGGTGTGAACGGATAGTTTCCAGATCTCTGGGGGGGGGGGGGGGGGGCGGGGCAGACCCAAGCACGGAATTGCTAGATCGAATGAGAACTCTGTGCATAGCCTTTTGAGGGCGGGCAGGCAGCTGTGCCCTTTGACTTTTCCTCCAGTGGCATAGGGTCCCAGTCTCTCCAGATCCTCACCTGCACCTGCTGCCTGTCTGTCTGAAGGCGACCGTCCTAGCGCACGTGAAGCGGTTCTCATTGCGATGTGATTTGCGCTGCTCTGATGGCCAATGGTGTTGATGGTCTTTTCTGGGGCTTTGTAGCCCTTCGGAGATCTGCTTTGCAGAAATCCCGTCAGATCGTTTGCTTGTTTCAACCAGGTGATCTGGCTTTTCATCATCATGCTCTAAGAGTCCTCTATTTCAGGTGCGATGGCTGTATCACGTGTCACATTTGTGTACATTTTCCCCTTTGGTGTGTTACCTTTCCCCTTTCTTGCTGGCGTCCTGTGAAGGACGAAGGGAGTTCGTCCAGATAAGGTTCACTCCATCTACTCATTTTCTGTTGCTTGTGTTCTGGGTCTCCCAGCTGAGGAGGCTCTGCCCAACCCAAGGTCACAGTGCACTCCTGCTTTTCTTCTAAGAGTTTTAATAGTTTAAACTCTTACGTTTAGGTGTACGATCCATCTTAAAATTTTTTTTTTTAACGTTTATTTATTTTTGGGACAGAGAGAGACAGAGCATGAACGGGGGAGGGGCAGAGAGAGAGGGAGACACAGAATCGGAAACAGGCTCCAGGCTCCGAGCCGTCAGCCCAGAGCCCGACGCGGGGCTCGAACTCACGGACCGCGAGATCGTGACCTGGCTGAAGTCGGACGCTTAACCGACTGCGCCACCCAGGCGCCCCAAGTGTACGATCCATCTTCAGGGAGTTTTTGTGCGTGCTGTGGAGGAGAGGTCGGCCTCCCTCAATTGCATGTGGGTGACCAGTTGTCCCAGCACCATCTTGGAACACACTCCTTTCCCCACTGAACTGTATTGGCCTCCTGGCCAAGAATCAATTGACTATAAATGTGAGGGTTTATTTCTGGACTCTCCCTCCTATTCCATTGACCTTTACGTCTGTCCTTACATACTTCTGATGCTTTTTAAAGCCATCTGGCCATCTCCAGTCTGGCTCTGTTGCTCCCCTGCTGTGTGACTTGGGGTGGGGAGTCCCCAGGAAGTCCTCCTGGGGCCAGTTGCTCGAGCTTCCCTGTGACAAGAAGCTCACCCTGGGCTGGCCGGTGCTCTCAGAGGAAAGGAGACTGTGGCACGCTGTGGGTGATGGAGCTGAGCTCGCTTCCACGAGGCCAGGCCAGAACCTAGGATTTCTAGAGGCCTGGAGCTCTGCTTTCTGGGACCAGATGCTTGAACTCTGTTCTCTGGACATCCAGCCCAGTGCTCCTCTCTGGAAGAAGCAGCACATTCCCAGGGCCAATAATTGGAGTGTCAAGGACCTCTCCTGACCTGGGAAGGAGAAATGTCCACGGCTCCAAAAGTGATGGGGGATCTGAGCCTGCACCCCTCAAAGGCCTGGTGTGGCCGCCATAGGCCTGAGCAAAAAGGAGAAACACAGCTCTTTCTCTCTGAAGGACGCGAGCGGAAAAGCAGGCGGCGGTCTGCAGACCCCGTCTCGGGAAGCCTGCCTGCGTGCAGGACAGCCGTGGGGAGATGTGTATCTCCCAGGCAGATCCAGCTCCTGCTCAGAGTATATGGCGGTCCAGGGGACAGCTTAGGTCAATGAAGGGAGGCCGCTGGTCTGAGAATCCCTGGGGGACCCCAAGCAGTGTAGCTGGAAGGCGAGACTCAGAGCTGCCGCGCGTAGCCCCCTCCTTGTCTTGGAGCCTGAGCGGATAAGCTGCCTGCTGGGCCTACACTAATTACATGAACTGGCCCCAGGCGATTGCAGTGGCCACAGGCTCCAGGGAGCAAGGCTGCTAAGAGGAGGGGGAGGGGGAAGGGGAGGGGGAAGGGGAGGGGGAGGAGACGTGGCGGGTTGGGATCCAAGCCAGAGCCGAGAGGACTTTGGGGTGCTGACGGGTTGCAAACGCAAACCCCCACGTCCCACTCCCGAAGCCCTCAGGGTCCTGAGGACCAGGCCTGGGCACTCTTGTCTCCCAAGCAAATGTCCATCCAGGCAGGCCCCCCTCCAAACCTCCTCCCCTCCCCCACCCCTTCCCCCCCCCCACTCTGGAGAAGTGACAGTGAGTGACCAAAGTCCTCCAAATTGAAACCAGGAGAAGGCTGGGAGGTCCCCAGTGAAGAATGAGCCCTCTATCCAAGTAGGGTGACGAGAAATAGTGTTTACTCCCTTAGAGAGCTGGGGAGTATTTAAGGGGGTGAACGTGAGATTCAGGCAGAGGTTTTAAACCCAGTTCTGCAACTCCCGATAATAAAAGCAGCAAATGTTTATTGAGCATTTGCTGTATGCCAGGCACAGTTCTGCCCCGCACCTGCTAGCTCATTTAATTGTCTTAACAGCCCTCTAAGGAGGCGCCACTATTACCTTCCACAGTTGACAAGTGTGAAAGCAGAAACCCTAACAAATGGGCCCGAGGGCACGGGCCAGCTAACAGCTGAGCTTGATCCAGACCCGGGCAGGCTGGCTCCAGAGCCCTCAGCTGAGCCACCACACTACACTGGCAGGTGGTTTATTTCCCCGCCTGAGCCTCAGTTTCCCTGTCTGCCAAATGGGGTTACCGTAGCACCTCCCCTCTTGGGCCCGTGTCCCAAGCTCCTAGTGAGCGCCCCTAAACAGGACCGTTGTTTTTACTTCCCACCCATGTTGTCCTGACCTCCCCCCTGTAAGTGTCAGTGAGGCCAGGGAATGGAGTCAGAGCCGCAGGAAGTGACACCGGGCAGCGACTGCCGTGGCGTCCCACGCTCGCACTGGTAGAGGAGGTCAGGAAAGGGTCCCGTCCCACCCCCCTCCCCAGTCGCGCTGTGACTTGTCCTCTCCAAGCCTCTTTTACGTCTTCTGGAAACCGGGGCAGTGAAGGTCACTACTCCCACAGGGCTGTTGTGAGGGATAAACGAGATGGAGAATACAGACGGCACCTGGCCTGGGTCGGAGGGCAGGGCAGGCAGCCGCAGCGGGTGAGACGGCACCAGTCAGCTCGGGCCTTGGGCCGTGGAGGTTGGAAAAAGATACGAGGCGTTTCCGAACAGAAGCCATAGGACTTGGGGACCAACTGGAAAGCTGGGAGCAGATGTGGAGGAGATGGCAGGACCCGGCACTGGATGGAGATGGTCCCTGAGAAGTCACCAAGGAGACCTGCGGTCCCGCTTAGCAGACGGTGACCTCAGGAAATGGGCTGAGGGGTGGAGAAGCCCGGGGCCGCGATCTGAAGGCTGTCTGCAGGCCTCCGTCCCGATTGCTGGAGCTTCCGAGGGGACAGCTCGAGAGGCAGCAGGGGCCTGAGACAGCTGGCCGGGCTCGGCTGCTGGAGTGGGGCCGCGGCCCAGAGGGCCGGGGCCAGCACGGCCAGGGTCTTCCAAAATGGACCGCAGAGCCGTCTTGAGCGCCTCAGCCTGGCCGGGGACCTGGAGGAAGGATGCTTGCTCTGCCCACCTGCCCACCCACAGGCCTGTAGCTAACACTCAGGTCACCGGCTGAGAGCCCGTTCAGAGAAGGGCCAGACAGATGGGTTTGGGGCTCAGAGGAGCACTTTGGAGCTAACTGGGTCATCTACCAAGGACGGTCGCTTCCCAGTGTCAGCCCCAAAGGCCCGAGCCTGCTGACCGCCTCCTGGACAGAACCCTCCTTCTAGAACCCTCCTTCGCTCCCTCACTGAACACAGCCCTGCAAAGGAGGCACGCCCTTGACCGAAGCCCACTGTGTATTCGGCAACAGGCCCAGCACGTTCTGTTACCTGCTGCCCCACCTCTGGTCTCCCCGCCCCGGACGGGCCCTATGCTGCCTCAGTTACAGTGGGTACTACATGCCCTACACAGAGAGGGCAGGGAAGCTTCCCAACGTCGCACAGCAGTGAGTGAGATGGGATTTGAGCTCAGATCTGCGGGAAGGAGGAGCCCCCCTTTTTCCCGCTACACGAGGCTGCCGGGAAGACGGAGGGTCGCCGCTCCTCTCCGAGTGTGGGGCCATGGGGCTGCCACAGGGGCCTGGGCCACGTAGCCTCTCAACAGAGACAGCAGGGAATACCTGGGCTGCATCATCAGCCGCTCCTCCAGCCGTCTGGGAAGTCAGCAAGATCAGTGTCCCCATTTCACAGAAGAGAAAACAGAGCCTGCTGATAAAGGGAAGCCTAGAGTAAGAACCCAAATGTTCTCTGACTTCTTCCTCTGGGGAGGGGGGGGGCGCCTGGAGCCCTGGGCTGGGGTGGAGGCAAGGCCTCTGAAGTGCACGCTGGGTGTGATTTGGAAAGCTGCATGACCTCTCTGATCCGCAGACGAGGCTAGAAGGAGCAGACGGCTTAGCCAAGCGTCCTGTGCTGCTTTGCACGTCTTGTCCGTAGGGCCGTGGAGCTGACATGACCGGCCTCTCCCTGATGGAAACAGACCGTTTGCCCATTGATTCCTTATGCACACACGTCCCGCTTCACCCAATATCATAAGCCCCCACCATGTGCCTGCCTTGGGGGAGCGACTGAGAGAGATTCATGTTCATGTAGGTCGGCCAGATCATACTAGAATAAAGGTGAATTTTGCAGCCGCCATATGCCACACATTTTCCAGTATGTTAAGTATGTTAATTCCTCTAATCTTCACTACTTTAGGAGGTAGGGACTTGTAGCATTTCCATTTTGATAATGAGGAAACAGGCCCAGAGAGGTTAAGTAACTTGCCCAAGGTCACCCAGCAAGCGAGCGGCAGAGCTTGTTATTCAAACCCAGACCGCCTGGCTAAGGAGCCTGTCTGCAGCCTCTCACAGAATGGCCCTCTGTGCCCTCTTGAGCCAAGCGGTAGAGAGTCACCTGCTCCCTGAACCGTCCAGGCAGGTGGCTGCCGCCTCCTGAGACCCTCACCAGCTCCCTGGACTTCCTGTGTCTCACAGACCAGGAGGCTCAGTTCTTGTTCTGGGGTCGTCTCTCTCCACCTACTACCTGACCCTCTTGGCCGCCCCCCAGGTCCCGCCAGAGCAGGCCCGCAGGCGCATCATTAAACCTTGACAGGTGTTAGGTCAGTGCGATGCTTTATCCCCTCCACCACCGGGAGCTGGATTTAGTGTCTCCGGCAGAAGGTAAACTTCGCGTCCCTGGGACAGGCCCCTTAATTACAAGTGATATGTGGCCGTTGAAGCTGCGGTGCCTCGGGCCCAGTGATTTAAGGAGCCGGCATGAGTCTGAGGGTACAGGTGTTAACAGAGCTGTATCGGAGCTGGGAAAGAGGGCAGGGGCGCCGAGGGAGGCAGTGAGCCGGCCCCTGGAGCGGGGTCTGCTTCCTGTGGACAGACGCTCCTGGGGAGAGGGACCTAATCCCTCCCTGTACAGAAGGGGACACTGAGATCAACTCCGCAGGTTGCTTTGCCCTGGGAGTCAGCGGTCCTGTCTCTGCCGCCAGCTTGCAGGGCGCCCCTGGACTGTTTCCCCATCTGTTACCTGAGGAGGCAGGAATACCTCACGCGCGCTCTAGGAGTGATCATCTTAAAAGCAAATAAGTCCTAATAATCACAATAACCTTCACAGCAGAAACTAGCACCGACCGAGGGCTTATTACATGCCAGGCGCTGCCCCGGGTCCTTTACGAACACTCTCGTGGTTGATTCTCACCGGTGCCGGGGGGAGAGCGGTTGTACGTATCCCCATTTCAAAGACGGGGAGCCCGAGGCTCCGGGAGAGGAAGCAACTTTCCCCGAGATCCCGCGGCTAGCAAGTGATGAACGGAGACTCTCAGCCCCTGTCTCTGCGTCCAGAGCAGAGTCCCTGCAGGATAGGGGAGTCCCTGAAGGAGTCCCCGAAGGACAGGGGAGACAGAGAAGAGTGCAGATTTCCAGAACCGAGCAGAAGGCAAGTGAAGGTAAGGGGAGGGCTAGGTTGCAAGCTGTGGGGGTGCCCAGGGAGAGGGTCTCCTCCAGGAGGAGGAATCAGGAAGGCTTCATGGAGGAGGCGGCATACAGCTGGGCCTCGTAGGCCGGGCTGGGGGCAGACAGGACAGGGACATTTCAGGCAGAAGGAGCCCTGTAGGCGAGGGTGTAGGAGCAGGGAAAGCTTGGCAGGTGGAGGGAGAGCACTGCTGTGTGGCGGGACCCCAAGGCCCGGGTAAGGAGGGGACAGTCATGACAACGGCTGACCTCTATATTCAGTGCTGCAGGTGCCATGCCAGGGTCTAAATACCTTACAGAAGCACCTGTCACATAGATACGATGATCCCCACGCTACAGATGAGGAAACCAGCACGGTGGGGGGAAAGTGACCTGCCAAGGTCACCCAGCTCGCAGGTGGCAGGGCCAGGATACAGCAGCTTGGTCCCCGAGCCCGTATGAGGCCAGCCGCTGGGCCCGGTCCTGGCATGTCAGGCTACCACGGGCCCTGCCTGCCCTCCGTCCACCAGGCCTGGCCCCGGGCAGAGAGGAAAGGCGAGGCCAGACCAGGGCCCCGAATCCAGGGACGTGTGTTCCAGGGAGGCCATGGGAACTGGATGGGCCTGGGGTTTGAGAGCAGGAGTTTGGGTAGAGAAGGTTTTCGCTGGGAATGATGGCCCCAGCCACACCCTCCCAGCTGACTCTCCTGTGGACCCCGAGCCCATCAGAGGACAGGCCCCAACTCCTGAGGGCCGCCGTCAGGGAGGGGCCGGCCCCGCTGTGCTGACCAGTCCCACCGCCTCACACACAGCTGCTCAGGACCGGCTCCCCCTCTCTAATCTCCAGCCCTCCTGCTGTAGCTTCTGCCCAGATCTGAGCCGCAGACCTCGGCAGTGACCCAGCCCAGCCCCGTTACTGCCTCACAGAGGAAACGGATGCCCTGAGAGACAGCCCGCAGCATGTGAGACGCGGGGCCGGGCGGTGCACTCGGGGTCGTGAGCCTGGGCGGAGGGGCTTAAGCCAGACGCGGTACGAAAGCTAGCCTTGGTCCTTGCTGACCGACTAGCGGCGGACCACACCGCCTTTGAAAACCTCCGTTTCCGTCTGTCAAAGGAGAGAACTACCCCTACTTCCTGGGATGGGTGAGGCTCTAATGCATTAAAGCATTTACCACGGAACCTGCCCCCAGAGTGACCACCAGTGAGTGGAGATGTTGGTCAAGTGCTCTCCCCACCCCTCACCCCCACCCACTGTGTGCCTGGGGACCCCGCGGGCCCTCAACTCTGGGTGCAGGGGGATGCTCACTGAGCCAAGCCTCCTCCCAGTCACCCCTGCAAATATCAACTCATCGCATGCTCGCTGAGGGCTGCCCTGTGCCCCCCATACTCGGGGCCCCCGGTCAGCAGGATGCACAAGTGTCCCCAGAGTGAGGGCCTCTCAGGCCGGTGGCCAGAATGAGTGGTGTAGGCAAAGGCCAGCCACTGGCCCAGGCCAGCGATAGAGGCTGCTGTTCACACATATGATGGCCGGTGGGGGTATGGTCCCACCAGTACCAGGCATCCTGCAAAGCACGAGCTCGGCTCACCCTCACGATGGCCCCGTGACGCCCAGGTACTGTGACGAGGCACCAACACCTGTGACCAGGTACTATGGCAGTCCCCGTTTTACAGATGAGAGAACCAAGGTGGGAAGGAACCTGGTGAGGGACGAGGTTAGAGGGGTCAGAGATGAATAAGTGGCCCAGGCCCCGCCCATGGGGCCCTGGTGAGGCTGCACGTGCTGGATCTCTGAGACCTACGCCCCCCCCCCCCACCAAAATCGAGCCCCTCCACCCCAGCCAAGAGTTGGTCCCGTTGGGAATGAAGCATGGCTCTGCCTCACCCAGCTCTTTAAAAAGACACAATCCTTGGGTCACCCGGGTGGCTCAGTCGGTTAAGCGTCCGACTTCAGCTCAGGTCATGATCTTGTGGCTTGTGAGTTCGAGCCCCCGCATCGGGCTCTGTGCTGACAGCTCAGAGCCTGGGGCCGGGGCGCAGAGTTGGGGCCCTGCTGGGAGCTTGGCTGGGGTGGCACCTGCTATGTTCTTCAGTCCCCACGAGCACCCCGCATGGGCCAGTGACTCCAGAGTCACCCTTGCTCTATGGGTGAGGCCAGGAAACTAGCAAGTGCCTAAGGAGGGCGGTGGCTTCAGGCCAAGTGCCCCAGACCTGAGTGGGGAAGGCCAAGGGTGAGCCCTGTTCTGAGCCCCCAAACACAAAGGCCCCGGTTCTTGGGGGTTCAGTTCTGCTGGAAAGGACAGAGGTTTTTGGGGGGAAACGGGGGGGGGGGCTTCCTCCAAACTTGTTCTCTAAGCTCTAGCCCACTGCTCTCTGGTGGGCGTGGGGGTGGGGGAGAAAAGTAGAGAGCAGGCTGAACTTGAACTTGAGCAGAAAGAACTTGAGCTGGATGCCACTGCCCCTGGCCAGATCTCGAACGTGCTTCCCCACCAGCCAGGGCCTCCCCAGGCTTCTGCAAGCTTCCACAGGCGTTTTTCATATAGCTGCAAATATGGCACCTGGTGAAATCGCCCATGTGTGTAATATATACCTCTGGGATACATTGAAAACATCCTCCGAATAGCCAGCCTTGCTGCTATTTAAAACGGATTCATGTCACACCCCATAGATTTCGTCTCTGCAGAAATGGCACCTATCATGGGCCTGAACACATTTGCTCTATTGCCACATAAACTACAATGGCGCGGCTCGCACGGTGGCTGCAGACAGGCTGCTGGGCAGAGGCTGCCTCCAGCCAGGAGACCCCAGGCAGGGGGAGGGTCCACACGGGACTGGTGGCCTAGGAAGCCAATCAAAAAAAAAAACAAAAAAACGGGGACCATTGCCAAGCAGCCAATCAAGGCATGAGCCTGAAGTTGAACTGCTTGTGGGGTGGGACTTGGGGGTTTTGAGGTCCTTTGACTCAGGGGAGAGAGTTCTACCCTTGCCCTGTCTGCTGGGTCCAGGAAAAGCCGAATAGAGGTTCTCTAACTCTGCCTGAATCTTGCTGTCCCAGCCAGCAATAATTTCCTCTGTTCACCGGGCACCTATTGTGGCCCCAGTGAGTCTTAGTACCCCTAACTTAGAGATGAGCAGACCGGGGCTCACAAGGGGCAAAGAGTGGTTCTCACACTGAGCTCGCATTAGAATCTCCTGGAAGGCTTCTTAAAACCCAGAAGCCTGGATCCCACCCCGCCCCCGGGGTTCTGTTTCGGCCGGTCTGGAAGGGGGCTCGGGCGTTGGCAGTTTACAAGTTCCAGGTAAGGCTGATGCTGCTGGTCCGGGGAACACACTGTGACGGCGACCAGGTTAAGCGCGTCCTCTACGATGCTGCACCTGGCGTCCCCGCCGCCCCTTCGAGTGTGTCGGAGCGTGTGCGTGCGCGTGCGTGCGCGTGCACGTGCGTGCGTGAGCATGCGGGATTTCATTTCTCCGTCAGCAGTAACCCGAGTTGGGTCCTGCTTGTCCCAGCCCCACCGATTCTCCGCCTCACAGGCTGCGCCCCCCCCCTCCTCCGGCACCCCCCCTGCTTCCCCCAGAGCAGTCAGCCAGAGCCTCCAGTTGGGGTTGTTAATTTTATCTTCCGCCACTGCGTAAGCACAGCAGCTGGCAGGGGAGGGCCGAGGCAGGTGAGCAGATGCTGCCAGCCAGCTCCCGCGGAGGGGGGAGGCCTGGGGGCGGGGGGACGGATTATGCCCACGGCCACCAGAAGTCCCCTGGTGACCCCATCCGCTCAGAAAGGCCCCCACCCCCGGGGCAGGGAGGGTCCCGGGCAGGGCCCACCCACACTGGCAACGCCCTAGACCCAGGTCCCCATCCGTCGATGGCATCGGCGCGTGGGTTTCTACCCAGTGTCAAGTTGGAGGGGGTGGTGGGCTCGGCTGAACAGCTGTCGCCCCTAGAAGCACAGACGCGGCGTTTGTGTATCTCGTCGCTGATGGTGGCTCCATTCGGGGGCTTTTTGTCAGGCCTTTTTTTCCCTGGGCTGCTATTACTCCTCAGTTCGATATTTAATTTTCCCATAAACCAAAGAGTTGTGCTTTTCTGCTCTCTTTTCCTGCTGGAGGCCCCCGCCCACTGGTGGGGTCTCCCTCCTTCTTGGGTTCCTGCTAGGAGGGTGGGCCTTGGGCGGGGCCAGAGACTTCAGCCCTTCCAAATGGGGCAGGGATGGGGGGGGGCACGACCCTTGGGTCCCTCCCCCCGACTCATTCGTTTGACCAATAACTACTGAGCAAATCCTTGTGTGTCCGGCCCTCGGGATGTGACCTTGGGACGTGACCATAGATAAGCGTCCCTGCCCTCATGGTGCTTGCATTCTAGTGGGGGTGTCAGATGCAGAGGCCTTGGGGTTAGAAGGAGCTTAGGGTGTTCACGGACCTCCCCCCAAATTCTCAGTGCGTTCAGAGCATGGCGTTGGGGAAGGTGGCCTTGGTCAAAGCAAGGCAGGGCCCACAGCATTCCAGGGTCTCGAGGGATCCCTTCCACAAACGGGCTCTGTGCTTGCCTGGGCCGGGAGAAATGAAGGAAGGAGGGAAGGAACAAACAAAACAAGAATTGAACTTGAACTCCTGTGTGGCAGGCCTGCTCCAGCTCTGAGGTTAGGTGGGCAAAAGACGAAGCTCCAGACGTCCAGGAGCACAGTCTCCTGGGGAAACAGACGTGGACCCGGGACAGGATGACAGGCACCTGTGAGAACGACAGGTGTACAGTGCTCCAGGAGCCCAGAGGATAAGCCCTGACTGAGTCTGGCAGGGTCCTAGAAGGCTGCCGAGGGAGGCAGTCCCTAAGGCCAGCCCTAAAGGATGAGGCAGAGTTAACCAGCAGAAGGATCGCTTTGTGCAGGGCACGGAGGAGGTGAGCCAGCTGCAGAAGGAACCTTGGGCAGCTCAGTGTGGAGCAGGGTGGCTGCCTGGAGGAGGTGCTCCTTCGAGCAGCGTCTTGTAGAAGCCGGAGAGACCGGTGGAGAGGATGGAAAGACACTGTGACGGGAGACCCCCCTCCCAAAAAAGGAAGAAATTAAAAATAGGGAACGTGGAGGGACATTTGTATTCACGCATGGACACTTTCATATATTAAGAGGGTGGCTTTCTTTTTCCTTGCAATTCGGTATAATGACTGGTTGCTGATTGAAGGGAAGGCAGTCAATAGAGCAGGCATGCTGAGAGAAAAGAATGGATTTTTTGCAAATAACATAATTTTGAACTTCTCTTCCCCCCACCCCCGCCCCTCCCCACGTCTGATTGATTACCACCCCATGATAAATGACATTCAGAGCAGGAATGTGCCCAGCACCGTCACACTGCGGTACCCAGAGAACAGGACGGATTATCCCTCCCCCAGACAAGGGCCACTCCTGGAAGAGAAAGAAACTCCCTCAGGCCAGGAAGGGGCGTGGGCAGTCAAAGGGGTAATATAAATAGTCCCTTTCTGTTCGTGCAGCTTATAGAAGGTCTGTGTCCATTTCCTCATTTGCTCCTCCTCTCAAAAATCCTGGAGGCAGAAACGTTGGCAGGGTGTGTTTTATTGAACCCATTTTATAGATGGGAAGACTGACACCCGGTGGGTCAGCTGACTTGCCCGTGGTCCCATGCGATGTTGGTAGCAGGGCCCGCACCGGAACCTCGGTGTGGCTCTCTCGGAGCCGGGACCCCGGCAGGCGCTGGAGAGGACCCCACGGGCGGGGAGAGAACCGGACTCTAGGAGATGCAGTTAGCCACGGGCCTGCCGGGGTTTGTAGGAGGACAGGTTTGTGTTCCCAAATTTCAAAGGCCACCAGACGATTTACAGAACAGCGAACGATCGCATTATCTTCAAAGTGAGTTACGATGACCAAAACAAAGTTCTGCTTTCAAGATCAAGACAGGCAATATTTCAGAGTTAATTTCATAAAACTGATCACCCGACCATTACCTCACTGTGTCGGCATCCCTGGATGGTCGTGGGACAGAGGCAGCAGAAGTTGGCTGTGGCGGCCGCTGAGACGGAGGGGCAGACACACTTTACCTGTCCCGATGCTGGACAAAATGGGTCCAAGAAACTTCCAGCAGCAACCCTCTCTGCTTAAGACAAAGAAGTCAGACAAAACTGAGACGTTGACCGGCTGGACTTGGGGACAGGGGATCCGGGGGAGTTTGGTGGTGGTGGTCTTCGTGGGACCATGGACGTGTCGAGCCAGGCGGGGTTGGGGGGCGGGGTCTTCCTACTGCCCAGGGCCGGCTGTGCGCTAACGTGTCAGGAAGGGGCTTGGAAATTCTGAAGCTCCGCCCATGTCACGGCTGTTACTGCCGTGACCGCAGCCATGCGTCCGATGCAAACACACCTGCTCGGTGTCTCTTCACCTGAGGACGGTCCTTTCAGGTAAACGGTGCAGGTGGGTGCTCCCCGCCCCCCGGGAGAGCCCTGCCTCGGCACAGACACCTCTGAAGACGCACCCTCAGATCCACAGGAATGAGACACTCCTGGTGGGTGCACGGGACCCTGGCCCGGAAGAGTCGGGGGAGAGACTGCTGAGCCAGGGGTCTTGGTGGATTCTTTGCCATTCTATGCCATGTGGGTCACAGTCAGGTGGCCTGCTTTATCGTGCTGATTCCAGAGCCCAGCTTGGACCTCGGGATTGTTCCTGTCCAGGAAGCTGCATGGAAGTTATGCTTGGGCCGCCGCTGGCCATCTGCCTTTGGCTGGACAATTGTTCCCGGGGCCGCGGGGCCAATCCCAGGGGGCACATAGGGGGCTGCTTGCTGTGACCTCGGCCAGAGATTGTAAGAGGGACAGGTGTGGGGATGAGCGTGGGGATGGCGTTGGGGTCTGGGAAGGGATGGAGGCAGAAATAAGCGTCCACAGTTATTACAGCTCTGCTGTGTCATTGGCCGTACAACCGAAATCTGTTATTGTCTTAGGAGCTTGATTAACTGTACACATTGCTAACACCTGCTCGGAAACATAACGAGGGACAGGGACACGTCTCCCAATCAGGGTCTGCGTGGGCAGCGTGCGTGACGCGGGTGCAGATCTCCGGAATGGGGATGTGGGCACGCACGAAGGTGCGTGTGTGTGGGCGCGCGTGCGTGTGATTGGGGACAGGGGCGCCCATGCTCTGCAGAGAACCCTGGCCAGGCTTTGGAAGTGCTGGGTGCCAGTCTGGGCTCTGCCAACGGACTTACAGTGTGACTGTAGGCAAATTTCCCCCTCTCTGACCTCAGTTTGCTTACCTGTAAAATGGAAGTGTTGTCCAACAGAGACCCCATGCAAGTCCCATATGTAATTATAAGTTTTCCAATCACCACATTGAGAAAAGCGTTGCAAGGTGAATTAATTTTAATAATATATGAAGTCCAGTAGAGCCCAAATATAGCTTCAGCAGATAACCACTATAAAATATTAGCGATACCTTTGACATTCTTTTTAAAATGGCTTTCGAACTTCAGTGGGTATTTTACGCTGACAGCACACAGGAACTCAAAAACGCCTTTCGAGTGCACAACAGCCACATGGGGTGAGTGACTCCTGCTTTGGAAGGTGCCCGGTGGCACCTTCTGGGCTTCTCACTTACCTGTGAATGCCCCCGAAGGCAGAGACCTTTCATTCTCCTGCCCAGTAGCAGGGAGCCTCCAGAAAGAATGTTAGTAATGAATCCTGCTAATAAGTGCCGATGCCACGTACAGGGTGCACTTTCAAAACACCTTTCAGGTACTATGTCACTGAATCGTCACAGGTACCCTGTAATCCCCTTTTGTGGAGGCGGAAACTGAGGTTCAGAGAGGTTAGGTAACTCGCCCAAGGTCACACAGCCTGTAGGTGGGACAGCTGGTCTTTGAACTCTAGGTAGGCTGATTTACAGCCCACACTTTTAACCACTGTCCTGTCCTTCCTCCTGACAATAGCGATGCAAATAATAAGGAAAACTGCTAGACTTGGGGGGGGGCCCCCCCCCAGGCGTTTTGTAAGAATCATCTCTGCTCCCCAGAGCAGTCCAATCAAGGAAGGTTCTAAGGGTCTCAATGAAAGTGAGAAAGGATGAGAGATATCGAAGGTGCCTCGTGCCATTTCTGAGCCTGTCGGATTCTTGGAGGGTATCCTTACATCCGTGCACACGACCACGAGCGGTGCCCGAGTTTTACGCCAAAGCTCGGATTGGCGTGGTCCCTTCATCTCCGGGGTAGCCCAGTTAAGTAGAGCCACCCACAGGAGAGCTCCCGAGGGATCTGGGTCACAAGGCGTCCGTGAGGGTTCCCCGTGGCTCAAACGTGTCCACGTGGGGCTAAAGGCACCCACAGAAACGAGCTCTGCTCTTCTTTCCAAAGACCACGGAGGCGTAGCCTCTTGTCAGAGCTGGGGCTCTGGAGTCGGGGCGCTCGGGTTCAGATCCTGACTCTGTGAACCCGGGGACGGCCTCCCGCACCTCTTCAGTTTCCCGTCTGTAAAATGGGAGTAAACACACCCACCTCATGGACTGATGGGGAGGATTGCCTGCGTTCACCCAGGCGAAGGGCTTAGCGCAGCTCCTGGCTGCATCGTGGGTTCTTGCTGTGGGGCCCCAGGTGTTTCACTGGAGTCTTAGAGTAAGTTCACGGCAGAACCTGGGACTTCTGGGTAATTGAAGCGCTCCGTGTATGTTTCCCCTCGCGGAATTCCTACCCCACTTACCACCTGCTTTATACAATCTTACACTTAATTACAATTCTGCATCTGTTGTTTTCCCATTGTTTCCTGTTCATGCCGCTTCCCTTGCCAATTGCACAGCGCGTGGTGGCTGCGCGAATGAATGAATGAATGGCTCATACCTGGCTTCCTTTCACCAGACCTCAAAATAGAGTGGCCAGGCGGCTGTCACCCCCACCCCCCAGCCCGTGAGCTTCTCTGTTTTATCACCGGGCGCCTGGCACCATGCCCGGCACCTAGTAGGTGTCAGGAAATGTTCGTTGAGCTTAATTAAACTTACCTGGAGTGAAAACCCCCTGCAGGAAGGAAAGGCCCCGGCTCTTCATCCTCTCCGTTTCCCCCGCCGCGCTTGACCCCAGGCTGGGTAAGCCAAAATGGACAGCCCTTCCCAAGTGAAGTCCTCAGATCCTGGCTCCTGTCCTCCTGAATGCAAGGGGACCGCGGAAATAATAGTGTGAATCCGAAGAATAGCAGATTCCTGGGGCGCCTGGGTGGTTCGGTCGGTTAAGCGTCCTCTTTCGGCTCCAGACGTGAATGTGGTTCATGAGTTCAAGCCCCATGTAGGGCTCTGTGCTGACAGCTCAGAGCCTGGAGCCTGCTTTGGATTCTGTGTCTCCCTCTCTCTCTACCCCTCCCCTGCTCTCTCCCTTTCTCTCTCTCTCTCTCTCTCTCTCTCAAAAATAAATATTAAAAAAAATAAAAAAGAATAGTAGCTTCCTACCATGTGCTAAGCCCTTTCACACCTAGGAGCTGGCCCCTCCTTCACATCCATCTGCCAAGTTTTACTCCCATTTAGCAGATTGGGGAACTGAGGCTCAGAGCTTTGGTAACTTGCCCCAGGACGTGGAGGTTTGGCGACCTGGCTGAGATTTGGATCCAGAGGTTCCCAATGGCTCCACGGGTGTCCTTTCCACTACCCCACAGTGCCCACCCAGGAGCCCTGGCTTTGTCACACCAGCCAGTGATTGCTGAGCAGAGTGAGCCAGTAGGAGGCGGGACCAGCCAAAATACACTAACTTCCAGAAAGAAAGGAAAGAGGCAGCTCTTGGCCCTAAATGCCTCTCAAAGTCACCTACTCTCTGTTGCCCTCACCCTGCTCTAAATGGACAGCCCGTCTAGCCTGAGTCACACTGTGTGTTTTCAGCGTCCAGAATCAATCCTGATCGTGGCGCTGCTCTTGCTTAAAACTTTCAATGGCTCCCCACTGCTCTCAAGACAAAGAAGAAAACGCATGACCAGAGAACACACAAAAAGCCTTGGTTTGTGGTGGTGGCCAGTTTCCGTGGCGTAAAGCTCCCTACTGTGGCCGATTTCAGGCTACCAGAGCAGTCCTGGAAATGGCACATCTGGGTCTCAGGCGCTGCTAGGAACCGGCCCTAGCGCACCACTGCAAGCGTAACCTACGGTCAGCGGCTCTGCTTTGCACCCCGCACACTTCCCAGGGCCCCTCCACCCCCATCCCCAGCTCCTTGCCCTCCCCCTGCCGCCGGCCCCGGGCTGACATGCTCCAGACCTCCGCATATGCTGTTCCTTCCAACTGCCACACTTGTCCTTTATCTCGGGTTGCTTTCTCGGGTCACAGAACTTGCTCAGACTTGGGCAGGGGCCCCTTTCCTCCTGTTACACCTCCCGGCACCTGATGTGCTTCCCACGTTTAACTGTATGGTCCCTTGATTCATGCCCTTCTTCCCAGCAGGCTGTAGGCCCCTTGAGGCCGAGCCCTTGTCTGTGTGCCCGGCAGGGACATCGTCCCGACTGCAGTTGGTGCCAGTAACACCACCTGGAGTCATGCAACCCTCCTCCCCTTCCTGCTCCCCGCACCCAGCACGGGACCTGGCCCATCTCAGGGGATCTCTTCCTGAATCTTCCACTAAACCTTTGTTTCGCTGTCTTTCCCTCTTGGGTAGCTCCCCCCACCTCCATCGAAGTGATGGCCGCAGACATGCCCGCCCCCTTCAGCCGCTACCAAGCCCAGAACTTCACGCTGGTCTGCATTGTGTCCGGAGGGAAACCAGCGCCCATGGTGAGTACCTCTGGAGTGCCCAGCTCCTCCTCTGTCCCTGCCGGGCCACCCTGCCCGTGACTTGTCCAGCTGCAGATGTCACCGTGGCGTCCACTTTGCAGAATAAAGGGGAGAGGGTGAGAGCCCCTGCCTTGAGCCATCTGCCTTGGTCTGACTCCATCTACTCATCTGACCCACCCTTGGGATCTTGCTCCTAAGATCCCAGCACAGAACCCCACTTTTTCTGGACCCTGGGGTCCCAGAACTGCACAGTGGGTCCTTAGGGAAGCCCAGCATCAAGCAGAGCCCTGCCCCACTTATCGGACAGAATGGGGACAAATGAGGCCCAGAGAGGGGAAGGGATGGGTCCAGAGTCACCTACAATGTTCTTGACAGACGTGGGACTCAAGTTCATGCCCTCCAGCTCCAATTCCACTGTGGAGGGAGGGAAGGGAGGAAGGCCGGAAGGAAGGTAAGAGAGAGAATTCTTGTTTGGACCAACTCCGACCCACCCTAACTGCTTTGAGGTCCGCCAGCCCAGCCCATGCATTAGCGTCATGGCCACTTCAAGCGGTGAGGGCGCTAACATAGAGAACTGGGTTCTAGCCCCTGCCCTGCCTTAAGCAGAAAGATTCCCCTCTGCTTCCCAGTTTCTGCAAAGAGGCTTAGGGAGTGGACAACATTAACATTTTCAGCTTTTTTTTAGGAGCACCAGGACCTCTTTGGTCCAAATGAAATACACGCAGCCCCACATGTAAGACATGTAAGAGTGAAGGAAGGTCAGGTTGCCCTTATGGAGCCCTGAAGCACCTGTGTGGAACCCTTGATTCCCTGAACCCATATTGAGAATCCACACACTACGTGCTGTGAAGGCTCCCTCCAAGAGAATTGTATAATACACTTGACACTGTGAGTCTCAGGTATCACTAGGATTCGTGAGGGGCTGGGCTCGAGCGGAGGATAGGTAGGGTTAGAGTTCAAGGCGGGAGACAATGAATTCCAGACTCTGTCTCATAGGCGTGATGCAGTGGGGTTACCTGGGGACCCAGGCCAGTCTCACCCCAGGATCTAGACCTAGATAGACCCAGCTTCTCAGGGCAGGGCAGTAAACAGGTGCAGAGTAACCCAATACAGGGCAGTGGCCAGGTGCACACAGGCACAGGTGGGGCCGTAAGCAAGGTTGCATAGGTACAAGCGGGGCAGTAAGCAGGTGTGCAGAGACACAGGTGGGGCAGTAGACAGGGGTGCTTAAATAAGGCTTTGGTAAGGCCCATCTCCCTGCACCCATACCTCATGGTCCCAAGGAGACAGATAGATAAAAAGGCAACTTCAACCCCAGCGATTGGTGAGAGCAGGAAATGGTCCCCAAGTTTCCCCCTTTGGAGCCCATAAAGAGGTCTGGCCTCTCTAAAATCAGACAAGCTGGTCTTTTTCTCCAAAGAACAACTTCTTTCCCAGAGGACACAAAAGAAAGTCTCCCCACAGCCCTGGGGCTGCAGGAAGACTCCCCACCCCCAACCCCTGCCTGCTCCTGCCATTTAAGATATGGCAATAAAATATTCAATATTCATATACACATATATATAGTTGCACATAGATGTAAAAGACATTTCTCTCTCTCTCTCCACACACACACACACACACACACACACACACACACACACACACAAGATCCTTAATTCCCCGCATTCCAGGCATCTTACATTTGCCTGGGACATCAGAACTTAAAAGAATTCTTTGGTATAAATTACAAACCTGCTTTTGAAGCACTTTTCAAAAGAAAACGAAAGAAAGAAAGAAAAACCCAAAGCAGGCTATTATGTGCATATGAGATCCTTCGCTGGAGCTATAAACTCTGACAGATTCTCCCCCCCCGCGGGGCCCGTCCCGTCTCCCGGAGCCCCCCTCCTCTCCTCCCCCACATCCTCCTCCCTCCCCTCCCCTGCGCCAGCATCCTCCTCTCTCCCTGTCTCCCGTCGATTTATTTACCTGATTTATTAAAAAATACACCCAATCCCCACAGGCCTCTGGGCACACGTACCAACATAAAAGACAGCAAATTAAATTAAATGCCGCCTCTCAAAACTTGGGTTCCCCATTAGAGAAAGCGAGAAGATGGTTGCTTTCACCCCGTCCCCACACCTCGCTCCCTCCCACACACGCACCTGTTTCCTTCCTTCTGGTTGCAAACCTCCAAAACGCGCCCACGGAGATTCCCTTCCTCGTCATTCTTCTTCGGATGGCTCACTTCCTCTCAGGCGCCTTCCTACCTTCTCCCTCGTCCAAATGCTGTCCCCAGGGGGGCACAGACCTCTCCCTCGCAGCCCAGGTGGCTGCTGGGGCTGCGCCCTGGGCCCCTGTTTCAGTACATTGTTTCATCGAAGCATCCGACAGCCCCCAGAGCAGCTGTCCTTACTCCCCTTTACAGGTAAGGAAACTGGGGCTCCAAGAGGCTCACCTGCTGGTAACGACGGAGGTGGGCTTGGCCTCTGCCACTAGGAGCTCTGTGTGTCCCCCTCGACCTGAGCTGGCTCAGAGTACTTCGGGTGCTGCAGGGAAAGGAATGAGGGAGAGTCCATCCGGAAGGAGGAGGCGGCCTTGGAAGAACGGGCATTCTGTGGCCAGGTCCTCTGAGGTCCCACCGTCGGTCATGAAATGCTTCCCGCACCCTCCTTGTAATTTCAGGTTTATTTCAAACGCGATGGCGAACCCATCGATGCCATGCCCCTGACGGAGCCGCTGGAGGCAAGCTCTGGCCCCTTCCAGGACAGCAGGCCTTTCCGCAGCCTCCTGCACCGTGACCTAGATGACACCAAGATGCAGAGGTCGCTGTCTCTGCTGGACGCCGAGAACCGGGGCGGGCGCCCCTACACAGAGCGCCCCGCCCGCAGCCTGACCCCGGACCCCGGCGTCCTCCTCCAGCCGACCACCGAGAACGTCCCAGAGACGGTGGTGAGCCGCGAGTTCCCGCGCTGGGTCCACAGCGCCGAGCCCATCTACTTCCTGCGCCACAGCCACACCCCGGGCAGTGACGGCACCGTGGAGGTCCGTGCCTTGCTCACCTGGACGCTCAACCCACAGATCGACAATGAGGCCCTCTTCAGCTGTGAGGTCAAGCACCCAGCGCTGTCGATGCCCATGCAGGCAGAGGTCACGCTGGGTAAGACTTGGTGGGTGCCGCTCTGCGGGGACCCTGCAGAGCTGGGGGGCGGGGAGCCTTGGGTCCTTGGGTCGCCGGCCACCTCAGACGTGGGGAGGGGTGGGGCACGGAGGCGTCCGGGGCAGGCCGAGAGATCAGGGCCGGGGTTCTTAAGGAGATTTGCTGAGCTGGACTGGGGAACGTGGGTGGTCACAGGGAGGTCAGGAGAGCTTGCTGGACGGGGTCAGGAACACTAGAAATCAGGGGCATTTGGTCCGTCAGTATCGCGAATATGTGAGTCGGAGAAGTTTGCTGAGTGAGTAATTAAGCAGAGGAGGGTTCAAAGGTGGACACTATGGCCCCAGAGCCTCGCTCTTAGCCTCTCACTGTGCCACATCCGTGGTCTCGGGCAGCTGCCCCCGAGCACTTCCGCGTGTCATTCCTTGGAGACCTCACGAGCTCCCCCTACTGCCCGGCCCTGTGCTAGGCGCTGGGAGCTCATCAACCCGCAGCCTGCCCCTACCACCCTCTCCGGACCCCCGCGCTTCCCACTGTCCTTTGGCGAATGTGAACCTCAGGATGCCATCTGCTCCCTCCCCCCTTCGCTTTTTCCCCCAGGAAAGCCGTCCCCTGCCCCTCTTGCCCCAGCAAAGCTCGGCTTCCCTGGGATGGTGCCCTGCCCCACCCCCACCGACACAGGGGAAGACCAGACAAGGACTTGAGAGCAGCTCGCATCGCAGTGATGAGGGGGTGCTGCCCCTGGCCTGCCCCACCCCCTTGCCCTCCCGCACCCCAAGCCAGATTAAGGACTCGCCTGCCCGGTCCCTGATCGCAGCTGGTTCCCTTGACCGGAGCCGTGCTGGCGTGCACCCCACCGCCCCCCCCCCCATCGGAGCAAGGGCAAGGCCCCTTCGCAGGCAGTGGGCATGCGCGGTCACGTGTGTGCACCCCCGGGGGAAGCGGGGAGCGGGGGACACTGCAAGGCTGCCAAGACGCAGGTGCCAGATCGGGCGGATGACACAGACCCCCGGGCTGGCTTCCCATCCAACCTTGGCTGCCGTCTGTTGGTGGGATCTCAGGCCTCAGGTCCCCGAGCCTCAGTTTTCTGACCTGTTGAATGGAGAGAACAATTGTAAGCTCATAAATATCAGGAGCCAGGCTCCCTGCAGGATGATTTGCCTACAAGTTCTCCTGGCACAGGTGCAGTGAGCTTATGGGGCAGGGAGAGACGCTGTCATTATTCCCGTTTCACAAGTGAGGGGAGCCAGCCAGGCTTGGAGCAACTCTCCTTAGGTCAGCCAGCCAGGTCCGACCCCAGGCCCACATTCTTCACCACCGTGCCATCTGCTGGGGCTGTGGCCAGGGGAGAGTGCTATGAGCTGGGGGGCGGGGCGAGGGAGAGTGGAGGACACCCTGCTCTCTGGCCACGGCGGGGAGGCAGTAGGATGGGCAGGTGACCTCGGGACACAGAATCCAATCATCTGATCAGGACTTTGAAGGTCAGGCCAGGGCGGCCCAGAGCCTCCCCGCGATCTCTGCTGTTCCCTCTGCCGGGATGTCCTCCCCCAGCTCAGACACTACTCCCCACAAGAAGACGGATGCCTGGTGGTCCCAGAACCCATCTCAGTAGATGGCGACTACGTTCTTCCCATTGGCAGAGCCTGAACCCTCAGAGTCGCTTGCTTTTCCCGCTCTTTTCCTATGCTCCGCGTCGAAGCCAGCCTCGAGAACCTGCCCCCACGTCTGCCGCTTCTGGTGGTTTCCTCTCCGACCACCCAGTTCCCACCTGGATTTCGCAGCCGCCAGGCTGGTCTTTCCGCTCCCACCCTCATCCATCCTGCTCTTCGTGCTGATTGATCGGCTTAAGATACAAATCAGATCGTGACACACATACATACCCACCCCAGCCCTTCCAATGGTAGACGAACAGATGGACAAAACAGAATAGAATTCAGAAATAGAACCCAGAGAGACAGTCCATCTTGATTTTTGATGAAGGCCCCAAGGCTGTTGAATGGGGAAGGAGAAGTTGTTTTAACAGACAGCCTTGAACAACCAGAGACGCTTAAGGGCAAAATGACCCCAGTCCCCTATCTCACGCACACACAAGAATTAATTTGAGATGAATCACGGGCCTAAATGTGAAATCCAACATCATAAAGCTTCTAAAGCAACGCATAGGAATCTGGCATTGTGACCGTCGAGGTAGACCAGGAGTTTTTCCAAAGGTCACAAAAGGCACCAAATGAAAAACTGAACACTGGTAAATGAGACTGAGTCAAAATCCAAAGCTCCTGCTCATAAGAAGGCACCTTCAGGAATACATATAGAGGCTGAGAAGAAATACTCTCCCTACAGATTTATGACAAAGGATTTGTATCCAGAATATATAAAGAACTACTACAGATCACGAATGGTAAGACAACTCCATTAAAAAAAAAAAAAAGAGGGGCGCCTGGGTGGCGCAGTCGGTTAAGCGTCCGACTTCAGCCAGGTCACGATCTCGCACTCCGTGAGTTCGAGCCCCGCATCGGGCTCTGGGCTGATGACTCAGAGCCTGGAGCCTGTTTCCGATTCCGTGTCTCCCTCTCTCTCTGCCCCTCCCCCGTTCATGCTCTGTCTCTTTCTGTCCCCAAAATAAATAAACGTTGAAAAAAAAAAATTAAAAAAAAAAAAAAAAA
>NW_024412388.1:13291664-13293461 GCF_014898765.1 Herpailurus yagouaroundi
AAAAAAAAAAAAAAAGAAAGAAAGAAAGAATACGTCTGAATGGCCCATAAGCATATGAAAAGGTTTATAATGTCATTAGTCATCGGGAAAATGAAGATTAGGACCTCAGTGGGGTACCGCCGCCCAAGCAATAGAACGGCTAACGTCGAGAGAACGGGTAATGTCCAATGCCAACAAGGATGTGGAGCCGTCAGAACCTTCGTGCGTCGCCGGTGCGAGCACAAACCAGCGCCCCCATGTTGGGCGATTAGCACTTGCTTTCCCAGATGAAAACACCCTTACTTTATGACCTAGTAATTTCACTCCTAAGTGTTTACCCAAGACAAACGGAAACATTATGTCCACAAACGTTTGGAGGTGAATGTTCACAACAACGACAATAAAACCTGTAAGGAACCCGAATGTCCGTAATTGGGAAGCTGGGAGAACAAAACCGTGCTATCGTCCTACGATGAGCTACTTCTCATCAATACAGATGAACTCCTGTTAGTCGCAACCACGTGGACCGAGCTCAGAAAACATGATACCATGTGCAACACGCCAGACGGCACAGAGTACACACTGCGGGATTCCGTTTATACAGTAAACTTCTAGAACATTTACCAAAACTCTCCAGTGAGAGAAGGCAGAACAGCGTGTATCTATGGGGGGTGGGGGGAGGTGGAAGGAGGCATAAAGGAACCTTCCGGAGGGATGGGGGTGTTCTAGAGTTTGATCGGGACGGTGGCTACACAGGTGTTCGCATTAGGATTCGCTAAGTTGTGTTCAGAAGAGTGCATTTCCCTGCACAACTGCCATTACATTTAAAACCAAATCCCAGTGATGTCCGTACGTTACCCCCCTCTGTTCTGTCCGCTCCAGCCACGGGGTCCTCTTAACTCTTCTGTGAATGCACCCAGCTCGGGCCCACCACGGACTTTGCACCGGCTTTCCTTTCTGCCTAGAATAATCTTGCCCCAGATATTCTTAAGCGCTCTGTCCCTAAGGCCCCTGTTCAGATCTTCTACTCAGAAAGTCCTTCCTGGAACACCGTATCTCAAACAGCCTCTTCCTCCTGGCCCCATCAGCTGCTTATCTCACTTTATTCTCTGGCATCACATTTCGCTCAACCTGCAGGTACATTACGTGTTTCCTTATTCCCTGGATCTCCCACTGGAATTTAAATTCTGTGTGGGCAGGGTCTCTACCTGCCTCGTTCATACGGTACAAGGCTCAGAATGATCCCTAACATATTACTCAGTAAGCACCTGTCTATGAATTAAGTCATACTTTTCTGGGTTGTTGTGAAGATTAAATAAGGCAGTACATATCCAGTGCTTAGCATAGTGACAGACAGAGTAAGCACTCAGTAAATATCAGCTACTGTTATATTCATTGTTATAGCCCCAGCATTGCCCTGCACAGTAATCGGCACAGTTTAGGTGAACCACAAATAACTAGATGTATAGAGCAGATGAATGAGTGGGTGGGTGGGCGGGTGGATGGATGGATGGATGGATGGATGAGTGGGCAGGTGGGTGGATGGATGGATGCATGGGTGAGTGGGTGGATGGATGGATGGGTGGATAGAGGGAAGAACAGATGGATAGATGGACAGAAGCGTGGATGGATGGATGGATGGATGGATGGTTGGATGGATGAATGGATGGAAGAACAGGTGGAAGATGGACAGAAAGGTGAACAGATGGATGGGTGGGTGGGTAGGTGGATGGATGGATGGATGGATGGATGGATGGATGCATGGGTGAGTGGGTGGATGGATGGATGGATGGATGGATGAATGGATGGATGGATGGA
>NW_024412388.1:13293471-13334324 GCF_014898765.1 Herpailurus yagouaroundi
GGGTGAATGGGTGGATGGATGGGTGAATGGATGGGCAGATGGATGGATGGTTTTAGTGAACACCCAGAATTCCTGGGGGAAACCTAGAGGAGCTTTTCCATGAGATTTCACAAGGCTGTTCTTGCAGTGGAATCTTCAGGAGAGATAAGGAGGGCAGCTTATATCATCAGGATCGTTTATACTCCCCTAGACAGATGCACCCACTTTCCATTTCACGTTATAGCCTCCCATCTGCCCTCCATTATCATTTTCAGCGTAACTCCTCAAAAAGTGTACTAACCTATTGTCCCCCACTTACAGGTAAGGAGACTGAGGCCCAGCAAAGTTGAACTGATACATCCAAGTCATGCTGTCAGAGAGCAGAAGGCTAGGCCCCAATCCTGGGTCTCTGGACCCCCACTCTTTCTGTGTATCCAGGGGTGGAGGGCAGGGAAAGCCCAGGGGCTCAGAACATTCCTTTTGGAGACTCTCAGTGCTGTGTTCTAGGAGCAGGTGGGGGTTGGGGAGGCAGAATTTGCCAGGAGCTGCTGGTGGCTCTCGGTAGGAGTGTGAGTGGGGAGGGTGACAGCAGCTGGCCTGGCTTGTGGAAGCAGCATCGGAAGCAGCAGTGACAGGGGCGGGGGTGGGATCTTCCGCCAAGGTGCTGGTTGGTCAGCAGCTGCCGGGATGGCGCTCAGAGTGAGGGCAGGACAGACCCCTCACCTGCCCCCCTTCGTCCCCCAGGGCCAGCTCCACACAGGAGCCTCTGGGAACCTGCAGCTCAGGCAGCCACGGAGAGAGTCTGGCTGCCTGAGTGAAAGACAGCACCCCTCCCTCCCCACCAGCCCTGGCCTCGGGGCCTCCCTCGGAAGACCCATCGAGCCCTGCTCCCATCACTTCCTTGCTGTGTGGCCTCCGGCCGCAGCCCTCCAGAGGGCCAGGTGTATGGCCTGCAAAATGGGTTTCATGCAACCCTGCCTCTTAAGCACCCTGAGGATGGGGCGATAGGCCTAACAGGGAGTCTAGAGCATATGAGGTTTCCTCCCACCTCACTCGCTAGGCCCAGGCCTCCGCTGGAAGGGGCAACCGCTAGCACTGGCGGGGGTGGGGGGGTGCGGCAGGGGGCCCGGCAGGCGGGGCTGTTCTCATTGTTCCCATCATGCACCTGGGGAAAGCCCCGTGCAGTGACCCAACCAAGGCCACACACGCTAGACCGGAATCCGCCCCAGCCTCCCTCCCGTCTGGCGCTGGCTGGCGGAGGTGGCCCCGGAAGCCCTCCCTGCGCCCCCACTCCTCCCACCCGTGCGTCCCTCAGCCCCACGTGGCACTTCAGACGCCTGGCTCGTGGTTTAATTAATAGTCCTTTCGTTTCCTTCTCAGAGAATGAACTTCGCAATGCCAGGGAGACCACCCACATCTGCGGGATGCTCTGATTTCCACTTGGAGAGCTGAGCGGGGAAGGAGAGGCTGGGGAGGAGGCAGGGGTGGGTCGGGGAGAGCCCAGGCCAGCCCCAGGGCCTGGGACACAGCTTTTCCCCTGCCGTCACCCCTGGAAGATGTTCGCAGAGAAGGCACAGGGTGTGGCGCTCTAACCAAAGCCTTGAGGCCTCCCTCCAGCTGGGGAGGCCTCTCCCCCATGACTCCTGACCTTCGGCCTCAGTGCCCACAGGACCTGGCTCCTCCTCGTGTCTCAACTGAAATGTCACCTTCCTTGGAGGAGACTCTGGCCGGCACTCACCCTCCGTGTGAGCAGAGCATCTGCATACTGGTTTCCCGTCTGTGCACTTGCTTGTGCGTGGAACGTGTGCCCGACTCAAGTGTGAGCTCCCAGCCGGCAGGCACCTGGCTTGCCCACACTGCGTGCCCCCCCCCGCACCGCCCAGAGCCTGGCACGGGAGTGGCTCACGAATTGCCTGTTGAATGACTGAATGAGTCTGGGGGAAAGAGCCCCAGGAAACATGGGAAATTAACCGCGTGGGTGACCTTGGATAAGCCCCTTTGTTACTCCTGCACCTCGGTTTCCCAATCTGATCCTGAGGGGACGGGCTCAGAGGTCCCGGTGGCTCTCCCGGCCCTGACATTCTCTTGTGCGCAGGACGGCAAGGCCCCGGGCGTCTCGTCCCCCAAGCTCACGATATAAAGGGCCTTGAAAGAAGTGATACAGAAGGTGAGGAAAGAGGCACGGAGGACAAGGGCCGACGGGAGGAGATGGTCCCCCCCACACACACCTGTCTACCCCCCGTACCTCTAATCTAGGGATTCCAGAAAAACCCCGCTGGGCAGATTACCTAGTAGAAGGAGCATCGGGTCAGAAGGGAGACAGCTGAGTCTTGTCCCGACTCCCACTCACTGCGTGACCTTCGGCAAGTCCCTTGCCCTCTCTGGGCACCACCACTGAATCCCAGGTCTCAGGGTCGGACTGATTGCAGGGGCTCGGGGACTGAGCAGGCGTGGATGGAGGAATGGGCATCGTCAGAGCTCCTGGCTCAGTGGCAGCTCCCCCCAAGGACGCTCGCTGCTGGACTGGAACTTTCTCTCCCGCTTTCCCCGTGCCTCCTTTCCTCGCTCAGTCTCCCCTTCTCCATATATACGCGTACCTCTCTGACCTGGCCTTCCTCTCCCTACAGTTGCCCCGAAAGGACCCAAAATCATGATGACACCCAGCAGAGCCCGGGTCGGGGACACAGTGAGGATTCTGGTCCACGGATTTCAGGTCGGCCTCACTCCGAGCATCTGGAAGGGTGGTGGGAGGTGACAGGGACACCACTGGTCACCGGTATCCCTCTTAGACACTTCCCTTGACTTCAGTCCCCCAGCCGGTGAGGCGGAATGGCCTCTGATGAGGAAGGGCAAGGTTTTGCTCTCCATCCAGAGCCCAGCGCAGACCCAGCTCATGGACTTCGCATCCTTTCCGGTCCTGGAGTCCTTCTCTTGCTGGGGTTCCGGGCAGCCACTCCTGCCCCATCAGATGGCAGCGTGTGTCCAGCCCCGGCCAGGCCATGCCTCTGACCCCTTCCTGCTCTGGCAGAATGGTTCCCCCTGTGACCCAACTCTCCCCCCCACCCTCGACCCACAGAACGAAGTCTTCCCGGAGCCCATGTTCACCTGGACGCGGGTCGGAAGCCGCCTCTTGGATGGCAGCGCTGAGTTTGACGGGAAGGAGCTGGTGCTGGAGCGGGTTCCCGCCGAGCTCAACGGCTCCATGTACCGTTGCACAGCCCAGAACCCCCTGGGCTCCACCGACACACACACCCGGCTCATCGTATTTGGTACGCTGCCCTGAGCGGGGGTTGGGAGGGCGACCAGGGGTGGCGCCCTGGCTGGAGCCGTCCCAAGGACGAGGGAGCGGCCGGGGCCCGGGGCCCCTAAGTTTGCCTGCGAGGATGCCCCACACAGAGGCACCGGAGTTCGGTGCTTGAAGCCGGATCTCTGGGTTCGGATCCCGGACGCATCACTTCACAGCCAGGCAACCTGGGGCAAGGCGCTCGACCTCCCCCATTTCTCCGTCTGTGAAGCAGACCTAATGCCACGTCCGCACAGCGGCTTTGGGCTGCCCCGAGAGGGCGCCCGCGATACCACACGGCAGGTGCCGGAAACGGGAGGGTTCCTTTACGGAGCTCTGAATGTCACCCCAAACCGGTTCTCTTTCCGTCCTTTCCAACAGAAAACCCAAATATTCCAAGAGGAACGGAAGACTCCAATGGTATGTCCTCACCCTCAGAGCTTCTCGCTAAAAACCAAGGGATCTGCAAAGGTCTGGGCAGCCCCGGTCTCCCCAGCGGCCCGTTCGTATACCCTTGCCTTTGCCTCAAGCCTCAGGCAGGCAGTTGCCCTTTGGTTCAACAGAGTCTGGGTCAAGGGTGGTCAGGAATGGGTGCTGAGGCACTAAGGGGGACTCAGCACCCCAAAATCAGCCAGTGGGGGTTTCCAGGGACCTAGCGTGTCCCCCCGCCACCATCCACAATGACTCTAGCTCACTCAGCTCAGAGAACTTAGCTGCCCTGGCCCTAAGAGGATGTGTCGCCATTGACCATGGGCTTGTGCCCCCGGGCTCGGGGCAGTGGGGAGCACACTCCACAGGGCAGTGAGGAGCACATTCAGGTGCCTCGGCTGGAGACTCTTATACCCCCCTCCCTGAGCTCCTGCCCAACCTGAGCACCGGTCCACGGGACCCAAACACCGTTCCCTGGCCCACCAGCCCTTTCCTCCCCACACTGGGCTGATCTCACATTTCACAATGGAGGCCCCCACACCCGGTCCCCACTGGATGGTCCCAGTGGCCACCAGGGAGCCTGAGCTCAGTCCAGCAAGCCCGGGGCAGGGGAGGGGTCACACCCAGTTTGGTGGGACGGGTGGCAGAGCTTGGATTTGAACCCAGTGCATCCCGTGGCTGAATCCAGACTCTGCTGGGGCCCTTTGAAGCTCTGCCATCCGGGATCCGTTCCTGCCCCGCCCATCAGGATCCGCGGCCCTGACCCTGACCCTGCTCCCTGCTGCCCTGACACAGGTTCCGCTTCTGGCCCTGCTGGCGTCCGGCTCACCTTGGTGCTCGCCCTGACAGTGGTCCTGGAGCTGACGTGAAGGCCCGGCCGCCGCTCCCGCCACTCCACCCCACGCTGACTTTGCCGCGATCGGTTTTCTTTTCTTTTCTAAACTATTTCCAGTCTGTTCTTCGTCTCTTTCTGTGTCTTGGCTTCTTCAACCAGTTTAATTAAAACGAAACAATTTTCCCCACCTTAGTCTGCGGCTCTGAATTCGTCTTTTGTTCTGTGGCAGCGACTGGCACTCCCTGGCCCCCAGTGTCAGGACAGGCCCCGGGGAGGGGGTGACAGAGGGGACGGAAGGCACGCTCCTTCCGGGAAGAGGAGCGGAGGTGCGGCTTACCGTCTCGGTCCAAGCGACCAGATGCGAGGAGTGGCCGGAGACTCTCAGGAAATGCAAGGCTCTTTGGGGCCGAGTGTAACAGTCAGCTGTTGCCGCAGTACTGCTGCGTAACAAACCAACCCAACCTCAATTTACGCAACAACACGCATTTATTAGTATGCTCGTGTTCACGATGAAGCCGTTCCGCTGGTCTAGTCTGAGCTCAGTTGGGCAGCTTTGCTTCAGGTGACAGGTCGACTGGGCTGGACTCTTGGCTACGGTCGGGTTCAGGTCTCCACCACAGGTGTTTGCTCTAGGCCCAGGCTACAGGGGCAGTGGCTCTCCGACATTTGATGCTCTTACGGCGGCTCACCAAAGCTCAAGGAGCAACCCAAACCCCACAGCCATAGGCAAGGCATCTGCCTGTCGTGTCTATGAATGCTTCTTTAGCCAAAGCAAGTCACCTGCCCAGAGCCAACATCAATCACGATCAGGCAAAAGCCAGTGGCAGAGGTTCCAGAACTTTCTACCCGACCATGAGAAGATTCCCTGTGCCATTCGGCTATTAGCTCAGAGGGAAGGACTGAGAGACCCTGGGGAGGGTTGGGGTTGGCCCCTCTGAGCTGTAGCCAAGACTGAGGGTCATCGGGGGGACCCCACAGAGGACTGTATTAGTTTGGATAGGGCAGGCCATGTTGCAGTAACACAGTAACCCCAGAGTCTCACTGGCTTGGCATAATAACAATTTATTTGGGGTTCATGCAGGTCGGGCAGCCCTCTTGCATGTTGTAGCTACACTAACCAGAACATGGGGCCTCTGGAATCTCCGGGGGGGGGGGAGGGGAGGGCCGGAGGCTCGCCGCGGCAGGCAGGACAATGGTCCCCCAAAGATGTCCACACCCTAATCCCCGGAACCCATGTATATGTTACTTCACACGACATAAGTCATTTTGCTGATATGATTTATTTAAGGATCTTGAGATGGGAAGATTCACCTGGGTTATTCCAGGTGGGTCCCATGTCATCCCAAGGGTCCTTCAAGAGTGAGGCGAGAAGGTCAATGTCCGCAGCAGGAGATGTGACAACCGGAGCAAGGGACTGGAGTGAGAGGCCAGGAGCCTACCCGTGCAGGTGGCCCTGGAAGCCAGGAGGGCACCGGAGCAGATTTTCCCCGAGAGCCTCCCGAAGGAGCTGGCCCTCTGCGATCACTTAAGTACCAAAAGACTCTTTCGGACTTCCGATCTCCAGGACGCTACGGGAATAAATTTACCTTGTTTGGAGCCACGAAGGTTGTGGTAATGTGTTACAGCAGCCACGGGGAACCCATCCGATCACACAGGGTGTTTTGAGGGACCAGGCCTGGTGGTGCCACAGGCCACCTGTGCCCACCTCCCGTCGGCCAGACGTACTTACGTGGCCCCAGCTAACTGCAAGGAGGCTGGGAAATGGGTCTCCTGTGTACCCTGGGAGAGGAAATGCAGTGGAGAGCACAGAGCATTGTGTCTGCCATGGAGAAGCACAGGACGGGGGGGGGGGGGGGGGAGGCCCTGTCCCCAGGAGTGGCCCCCACCTCTGCCCCATGATGTCACTGAGCTCTTTGTGCCTCTCCCAGGAATTGTGCTGGGGAATTGGGGGGGGGGGCGTCCCTACCAAATCTCTAGACCCCAGACATGCCAGGCTGGGAATTAAGCCGTGGCTTTGCCCCCCTTGCTGTCTTCACGGCCCCTTTGCCTCTGGCCAAGTCAGGACCTGGATGGCCAATTCTATTCATTTCCATATTGCCTCCCAAATCTCTACCCCCCTAACTTCCCTGCAATTCCAGACTCAGAAATCCGACTGGCTACAATTGGCCCCTCCCCGCATGGGTGTCTAACATGCCCCTCCCACTCCCTGGGGGCTGAAACTCAGCTTCGGATTTGCCTTCCCGTACATGCTCCTCCTCCAGACTTGCCCTTCTCAGAAAATGGTCCCCATCCACCCGGTTGACCTGGTGAAACATTTGGCTTTTATCCGTCCACCTCTTGCCTTCGTCTCTCCACGTCCGACCCGACAGCCTGTTGGGTTGACTCTCAACTCTCATCCTGAATTCACTACCTTCCTTCTCCACTGCCAGCCCTCTACGCAAAGCCACCTCTAACCTGGGACACTACCTTGGGTTTCTTACCCGGTCTTCAGCTTCCCCTCTTGCCCAGCCCCCCACCCACAGCAGCCAGAAGGATGCTTTTAAACAGAAATCACCCCACGGCACCCTCCAAGTCAGAACCCTCCAATGGTTTACTAGAAACTGCAGTTTCTAGTAACTGCACAGACTGAATGTCTCTGCTTTCCCCAAATTTATGTGTTGGTACTTAATGCCCAACGGGATAGTATCAGGAGGTGCTGAGTTCATGAGAGTAGAGGCCTCATACATAGGAGCAGTGCCCTTAGAAAGAGACCCCCAAGAGCTAGCTTGCTTTTTCCACTGTGTGAGGACACGGCGAGAGGTCAGCAGTCCGCCTCCGGAAAATGCGGCCTCACCAGAACCCCTGATCGTGGATGCCCAACCTCCAGAACCATGAGCAATACATTTCTGTTGGTTCGTAAGCCACCCAGTCTGTGGTATTTTGTTATAGCAGCCCCACTGGACTAAGGCACCACCATGCAGGAAATAAATCCAAAGCCTTTACGAGCCACATGGGACACAGCCCTGCCTGGTGACCTGGTCTCATTCAACACACATCCCCCTCCGTTCACGCTCATCTTTCCGTTCCTCAAACTGTTCAAGCCCACGTCTGCCTCAGGGCCTTTGCCCTACCCTTGGCCAGGATGGCAGTCTTTGAGTGTGGGAGCCACATCTGTATCATTCACTTTTGTGTCCTCAGTGCTTGGACCAGAGTCTCACACATGGCAGGTGCTTAACAACTATTGAGCCAGTGAATGAATGAATGAATGAATGAATCAGCACCTCTCCAAGACCTGCTATGGACCGGGTCCTGTCCTAGGCATCCAGGCTGCGGAGATGAGCAAGATGTTCTCTCTACCCTGAGGGAGTTCATGGTCTAGAGAGGGGAGGACATTTACCCGACTAACCAAGGTGACTCAGTGGGATGAGTGTTCAGCACCTCCCCAGAGCTCTGGCGCACTGAGGTGGGAGAGATCCATTCTGCCGGGGTGGGAGAGATGGGTCAGAGGAAACCAAAGAGAACAAACGCCAGAAGGAAAGAGAGAGGCTGGCCAGGCAGAGAATATTCTAGACAGAGAGAACAGAATGAACAAAAGCTTAGAGGTAGGACAATTCACTACGCACTGGGGGGAGAGATAAGTAGTTACATCAGCACTTCCAAAAGTACATCAACTTGTTCAACAAATGTTTATGAAGTCCTCACCATGGGTCAAGGAGCACGAGGGCTGCAGATTCAGTAGGAACACCGTCGTGCGGCTCTTGTATCAGTTATCGATCGCCACAATGCTGCTGTATAACAAACATCCCCAAATCGTCAACATCAACCACCATTCGATATTTTCGTCACGCTGCTGAGCTGAGCCAGGCTTAGCTGATGGAGACTGGGCTCCCTTTTGTATCTGCAGTCAGCTGGGGGCTGCCTGGTCGAGGGTCACCTTCACTGACATGACCCAGCTCTGTCCCGTCTGTCATCCTCCAGCAGGCCAGCCCACGGAGGGCCGAGGAGCAAGAGGGAGAGCCAAAGCACACAGGCCTCTTGTGATCCAGGGGAACCCACACTCCCATCACTTGTACCACATTTCACTCACCAGTGCAAGTCACAAGGCCAGCCCAGCTTCAGGGGGCAGAGAAACAGACTGGACTTTTTGTTGAGAAGAGCTGCAAAGTCCCATTGCATACTGTGTGGACACGGGGCAAGAGGCAGACGTAGGGCCATTTTTTGCCATCTACGCGATCCGTTCCTTCGGTGAATATTTGCCTACCTGCATTTGGCAGGTTGATAGCAACACTGAAGCACATGACTTTCAAGGGTTGGGGCTGTCAGATGTTCATCGGGATAAATATCCAGGCCGGATCAGCAGGCCACAACCACATAGTGCCACCGGCCTCCTCACCCTACTTCCTTCTTCCTCGAGGCTCTGTTCTGTCTCACATGAGCCAACCTGCCCCCTCTGCTGCCTGCCAGCCATCTTACCTAAGCCTCTGTCACACAACGCCTTTGCCTGTTTTCTGGAAAGAATAAAAAAAAAAAAAAGATTGGTTCCCACTCTTTGCCTTAATAGAGGGAAGCCCTTGTCGGCATGAAATTGGAATTGCTTTGCCCTATTCACAGCACGGCTGTTGGCCTCCACTGACCCCTGAAGCGCGTTAATATCTCAGCAGCAAGTGGACGGACCGCATAAAGTGGCAGGGGACACGCCCGAAGAAAGTCAGCTGAGTGCCACAAGGGATGGGGGCGGCCACCCGCTCTGGGCTCTGAACTTGAGGACTTCGTGGCCCGAGCAGACTGGAAATGGTGGTTTCTCCGAGCTGGGGTCAAAGGGGAGGAAGGCGGGCTGTGTAGGGCGGAGCCCAGCCGGAGAGGGCGGGTGGATTCTTCATTTCTTTATCTGCTTGTCTAGTGTCTCCACTGACGGACACTGAGCTTCCCCTGGCCCAGGCCGTGCCATCAGAGGGCTCCCGTGATGCCCACTGATCGCGGTGCCTGGCTAGCCAGGCAGGTGCAGAGGCCCCTTGAGGCCACTCCCATCCCCCCACCCCCAGCCCATCGGCCAGGCTGGCAGCCCACCTCCTCCTGGTCCGCGGGGCTCTCCGAGTTGGGCTCGTCGACGGCAAGTGCTCACGGCTGCCACTCGCTGTCTCTTGCGGTGGCTCCGAGATGGGACCACCCTTCTGTGGCCTGGGTTCTCAAGCTGTGGACACCGGGGGTGCCCCCATCACTTGGGTCACAGGAAGTGGGAGAGGCACATAACATTCACCCCGCTGCTGCCCCTTCTGGGGAGGAGGGCCGGGTCCGGCTCTGCTGGCAGTCCCTTGTCACCATCTGCTCTTTTGCCATGGGGACCCTGGGGGGGGGGGGTCACATGGCTCCTCTGCCCTGTGCCTCCGTAGACTGGAGACAGTCCCCCCTCCTGCTTCTGCCCTGGCTGAGCCATTGGCCAAGCAGGAGCAGATCTGGAGACCCGCCTACACCGCCGGCCTCTCTTCCCAGGCTCACAGCCTCCTTGTCCACGGGGAGATGCGGACAGCCCCTCCTCAGGGCTCTGGTGCCACACCAAGACAGGAACCCAGCCTTTCAGAGTCGCTGTCCTGAAAAGCTGTAGGGCCCGGGGGGGGGGTGGTCTCTGCCCCTGCGGGGGTGCTGACAGCCCCAGACGGTCCCTCAAGCTGGATGCTCACCCATCCTTCTCCAGGGCAGCACGGATGGGTGGCCAGCGTCAGGGAGACTCGGCCAGGAGCCCTGACTCCTGGCAAAAAAGAAAGCTGGGGGCGGCGGGGCCCGGCCGCCCCCCCCCGCCGCGGGAGGGCTGCTGACTGAGGAAGCCTGCTTGGGACACTGTGGTCAGGTTCACCCTGGGATCAGAGATCTTGGGGAGACAGGAGGCTCCACAGAGGGACTTGCAGATGACAGATGGAGGGGGCAGTGACGGGGGTCACTTGGAGGAGACTCTGGAAAAGGACCCTCCCGTCCACTTGGGCTCTTGCAAAACAGAAAGAGACCAACGCCGGGACTGAATGCGATAAGGAGAAAGCTGAGGAGTCAGGAGCGGGGAGGACACAGAGACAAAGAGGGAGAGACAATAAGGAGAATGAGAGAGAGACAGGGACAGAGATGGAACAAAAGAGCCTGACCCTGCAGCCCAGCCAGGAAAGTAGAGCCACAGACCAGAGCGGGGAGTAGAGTTTTCCAGAAAGCACTTAAGCTGTTATGTCAGCAATTACGCCCTGGGCCTCCTCCGGGAGCGACAGCCCTAAGTGATAGGTGGAAGGAAACAGATGCGCGAAACACATGCATTTTTGTCAAACGGGCTCAATTGTCAGCGACAGGCCGAAATGTCAGCACACACAGCGGAGTCCCCGGCTGCCAGCTGCACTGACCTTGGGGCGGAGCTTCCCTGGCCACCGCCCGGACTCTGCCCCCTGATCTTCTCCCTCTCCCCACCCGGGCCCACATTCCCCCCTCCGCCTCGAATCCCACTGACCCTGGAGTGCCCAAGGCCACACACAGAAAGCATTTTGGAGGAGTCCTTTCCTAAGCTGATGCCCACACCCCACCTCCTACAGGAACTTCCTTCTCTGACCCAAGGGAAAGTCCCTTAAATCCCAGACGGGGGGGATGCGACGCCATAAGAGGGGCCCCAGAGCGGCCAAGCGCACAGACCGGGCCTGGGCCCGACGTCCAGTTCCGTCGCTATCGCTGTGACACGGGCACTTGACTTACCCTCTCTGTGTCTCCATTTCCTCCTCTGTAAAATGGGCCTGCCAGGGTTCACAGCATTCATCCCAGAGAGTCAGATGAAAGACTGGGGAGCTCTTACTTAGGATGAGGCCTGGCATGGCCGAAGTACTCCGCGAGCGTTAGCTACTGGTATCCTCACAAGGCACTAGGGAGCCAGCGAAACTTACGAGCCAGGGGTGAGGGCATCAGAATCATGGAAGATGCTCAGAAGCAGACAGGAGAGTACTGCCGGGGGAGAGTTCTAGATCCTCGCTCCTCGGCGTGGTCTCTGCACCAGCAGCATCGGCGTCCCCTGGGAACTTGATAGCCGTGCAGAGCCTTGGGCCCCACCCCCGCCCCCCAGACCCGCTGAATCCGAGGCGCTATTTTAACAAGATCCCACGTGCTCGTGGGCCTAGTCAACTTTGAGACGCCTGCTCTTGGCACAGGGAAGCCAGTCAGGTGCTTACTTAAGTCGCTCCCGGGAGAGGTTCCGTGAAGGTCAGCGGCGCCGGCTGGAGGGGAAGGGTGTGCGAAGCTTTGATTATGTACCACGCACTGGGCTGGAGGCTTTAGCCCTTGAAACAATGCCGTCTGTCCCCCACTTTCCAAACGCAGGGACAAAGCTCAGAGGCGCCGTGGGACTCGCCCAGGCACCAACACGCCTTGCGCAGCAGCACCGGGGAGGCGGCCTGGGCGATCCCAGGGGCGGGGCCAGGCAGTGGGGCTGGGGGAGGGCAGGAGCCTCAGGAGGGGCCCCCAGACCTCCGGGAAGGGTGGGTAGGGAGGGCGAGGGAGCCGTGATCACGAGCCAGAGGTCCTTTGGTCTGCACAGCCAGAGACGGAATAAAGGGTCCGGAATGAGAACGCAGGGGGACGTGGTAAGTTTGACGCTGGACACCCTGAGTGCGCGGAAGGAGGGCCGTGCGCCGGCTGACTTCCGGCAGGTCTGGGGCTCAAGCGGGGTGCCGACGTGGCCTCCTCTGTCTGGAGAACAACAAACAGGCGTTAAGCGCGGACCGTCTGCCAGGCGCTCCGGCGCGCTGGCCCCGTGGACAGGTGTCCCCCTATCTTAGAGAGGAGCAGGTAGAGGCTCAGAGGGTGAGTCGTTTGCTTAAGGTCACACAGCCCACGGGCACAGCTCTGAGATCTGAGGCCACGCCTGCCGGGAGAAAGCACTCGTGATCTTTCCATTGCGCCAAACCACGGATAACCCACGCTGGAAGTTTGGGGCGGGGGGAGGGGGAAGGGAGGGGCTTAATTTAGCCCTTCGCCCCAAGGCCTAACGGACCAGTTCCCGACCCCGAGGCGGCCCAAGCCCAGGCCCGTGGAGAGCTACCAGGCGGGGCTGGAATGTGAACGTCACCCAGAAAGGGGCTTCGTTGTGAGGAAGATGTCCTCGGGGTTGGATGGCACAGGGCGGGGGCGGGAATGTTCTGCAGCCGGGTGGGAAGAAGCCCGGGAGCTGCCCAGTCCAAGCTCACCCCATCCACAGTGAGGGCCAGGGATGCAACGACCTTGGGGGTAGAAAGCGTTGCGGGTTCAAACTGCAGGCCTTGCCGGGGCGCCTGCGTGGCTCAGTCGCTCAAGCGTCCAACTCTGGGCTTGGGCTCGGGTCATCAGCTCACGGTTCGTGAGTTCAAGCCCCACGTCGAGCTCTACGCTGAGAGGACGGAGCCTGCTTGGGATTCTCTCCCCCCCCCCCCCCCCGCTCCGCTCTCTGCCCCTCCCCCGTGCTCTCCATCTCTCAACATAAATCAACAAACATTTTTTAAAAATAACTGTAGCTTTGCCGTATTCCCACCGCGGGACCTCGGGCCAACCGCTCAACCTCTCTTAAAGTCTGTTTTTCCAACTGTGAAATGGACCGAGGCAGATGGTTCCCCTAAATATTCTAATGATCTGAAGCTGGCCGGTGGAAGGGGCAGTACCGTGCGGTGGTTAGGAAGGTAAGCTTTGGAGCCCAACTCTGTGGGGTTCACATTCTGGCTTGGCTTTTGACTAGCTGTGCGACCTCAGGCCACTCACATACCCTCTCTGTGCTTTAGTGGCCTGTCTGCATAATGAGGGTAATAACCGTACCTGCCCTTAGGGCCAAAAGGCAGGGGATATAGAAAGTACTTAGAACGCTGCCTGGCGTGTAGTACGTGCTCAATAAATATTACCTGTCATTTCTCACCGATGATAACATCGGTCTCCGGGTTTTAGTGCTAGACAAAAGGGACCTCGTGGGGTTCCTTCCCCTTCCCCCAAGGTCATGCTGTGCCCTCAGATCATCCCAGCATAAGGGGAAGGGGATGGAGAAGGAAAAAGGATAAAGGAGAGAGAAACGCCCATCTACCAGCTGGCATTGTTTCAGTCAGTCCACGCAACAGCCGCGTAAGGTGAGCACGACTGTGCTCGTGTCGTAAGTAGAACAAGAAGGGAGGACCAAGGGGGAGAAGGGACTTGCCCGGCATCACAAGCTATGGGTAAGAAGTGACTCTCTCTCCCCCATTTCCTGCTTCCCCTCGGTGGGGTGACGTGGCCGCCCTGACACCCGCCCTCCGCGGGCACAAGCCAGAAACCCCTGGCAGCGGGAGATGAATGCCACCCTCTCCTGCGGCCAGGGGCAGCCCAAAAGAAACAGGAGAGAACATTCTCCACGGATGCCCCGGGGCAGACCCTCTGCCTGCTACCATAGGGCTCACCCCCTCACCCCGACACCAGAGAAAAGGCCTCTTCCTGACAGCTGAAACAGAGAGGGACGTCGAGTTTCAACCCATGTTACAGTTGGGGAAACTGAGGTCGTGGGCAGCTCCCCAGGGGTTACCGCAGGTAGGCAACAAAGTGCAGACGGGAAGCGGGGTGGGCTCACCCCCCCATCCCTTTTTCTGGAATTACACCCAACTGAGCTATTTCTGCCTGGTAAAGAAAATAGTGACTTGGCTCCTTTGGGGGGGGGCGGGGAGATCTTGGAATCCGTGCCAGGAAAGAACTGCAGGGCGGGCCAATCTGGTTGGGGGAGGAGCTTGTGCAGCCAAGGCGGGCCTCCCCAGTGACAGGGTCCAGCAGGGGGCTGAGGCCTGAGCCTGGTGGCCCCTTCCTGGGGCTGGGCACGGTCTGTCGGACAACAGCCTTGACTTTGCGACACCACGCCCAGCCTTCTGCTGCTCCGAGGGTCCCGGGTTCTAACACCTCCGAAGACTTTTACTGGGGTCTCTGGCTGAGGTCCCGAAAAGAGTCCAGGTCTGAGATAAGTCTGCCTCACCGTGAGCCTGCTTCCACCTTGTTCTTTTTTTCTCAATTTCCCCTAAAATATATGCCTGTGTGTGTGTGCGTGTGTGCGTGCGCTGAGGTTGTTCCTGGGGGACTATTAACTAAGAATAATTTATCCAAGAAATTTGTTATGTTAGAATTACCAATTAGATATGATTATAACTTACCATGGCTAACGCCGCACTACTGTTGGAAATCTGAATGCCATTAAAATCGAATTAGCATATATTAAGTCGAAGGCGGTCTTACCGCAGTGCGCCAGCACATTCGAGCCGCGCCAGGCCGGGCCCGGGGCTCTGCTGCCCGCTTCGGCATGCGGGCCACGTTGCCCACGGCGCCCAGGTGCGTGCCAGGCAGCCTCCGGGCAGCTTTTCTGATCCTAAGCCGGGACCAGATGGTCCGTGCCCACAGAAAGGGGCAGATTTGAAAGTGGAGGTGACATTCAAGGCTCTGTCCCTGAACGGGTGGCGAGAACCCATGGAAAGGAATCTGTGGCTGCCACCGTCAAGGCGCCCTGGGGCCGTGCTCTGGGTTAAGAGGACAGGGGGTGGTTCGGGCAGTCCCCGGGAGCCAGTTAGCTCGGTGGCTGAATGCTAGCATCACAGGACTTATCAGGAAGGACACGGTGGGTCCCAGTGTGGGGGCGTGACTGCTGTAACCTCATACCTACCAAAAGCCTCCTGGGCTCCTGCAATTCGACTAAGGGCTTTACTTTCTTGTGCAAACTTCATCCTCACAAGACCAAAAGTTCTCGGGGCGCCTGGGTGGCTCAGTCGGTTAAGCGTCTGACTTCGGCTCAGGTCACAATCTCGCGATTCGCGAGTTCCAGCCCCGTGTCGGGCTCTGTGCTGATAGTGCGGCGCCTGCTTGGGATTCTCTCTCTCTCCCTCTCTCTCTGCCCCTTCCCCACTCACGCTCTCTCTCTCTCTCAAAATAAACAAACTTTTAAAAATATTTTCAAAGTTTATAGAACGTACCAGATGAGATTATTGGGCAAAAAACATTCTCTCCCTGCCCGTCTCCTCCAAGGTGATGCGCACTTCCCTTTCTGCGACCTGTCGGTGTCCAACGTGGCCATGTGACTTGCTTTGGCCAGAGGGATGCTGGCGACCACGCCATGAGCACCTTCGAATGTGCTTGCCCACGAGGCTTTCCCACTGGCCACCTTCTCCCTGAATGTCTCCCAGGGTGTCTGTGCCCTAGTCTCTTCTTATAAGGACACCAGTCACACTGCATCAGGGTCCCTCCTAATGAGCTCATTTTAACTTAATTGTCTCTTTAAAGACTGTCTCCAAATACAGTCACCTTCTGAGGCACTGGGGGTTAGGACTTGAACGCGAATTTGGGGAACAGGGAACACAGTTCAGCCCACACCGCCACCCGTTGGAGGAGAGGCCATCTGGCCAGCTTCTCTGGACCAGGGCGGCGAAGGACCTTGCTGAGGACAGGAGGCAGGGCTCTGTCCCACAGTCATGCAGGGTTGTCCCCTTTTCTTTTCTAAAGTTTATTTATCCATTTTGAGAGACAGACCGAGAGAGAGAGAGCAGGGGAGGGGCAGAGAGAGAGAAAGGGAGAGAGAGAATCCCAAGCAGGCCCCTCACTGTCCACGCAGAGCCCGACACAGGGCTAGAACTCACGGACCGTGAGGTCACGACTTGAGCTGAAATCGAGTCCCACGTTTAACCAACCGAGCCACCCAGGCGCCCCACCCCTTTCTAAAACTCTGCCGGCACAGCAGCGGGAACGAGGCAGCTCCAAGCACCCGCCGCAGGCGGAGCGGAGCCCCTGGACGGGAAGGTGAGCAGGAGTTGTACACGGGAACACGTGCACAGAAAGTTCAAAGGCCTGCAAAGCGAATCTACGCTATAGGAAGGGAGGACCCACCGAGGTTACCCTGGAGGAGGGGGCAGGGGACTGGAGGACGCATGGAGGGGCACTTCCGGGAGGGGGCAGGGACTGGAGGAGGCAGGACGGGCACTTCCGGGAAGGGGCAGGGACTGGAGGAGGCAGGACGGGCACTTCCGGGAAGGGGCAGGGACGGGAGGAAGCACAGGGGGCACTTCCGGGAGGCGCCAGGGACTGGAGGAGGTGGGGGGCACTTCCGGGAGAGGGTAGGGGACTAGAGGAGGCACAGGGGTGCACTTCCGGGAGGGGACAGGGACTGGAGGAGGTACAGCGGCACTTCCGGGGTGCTGGTCATGTTCATGCTCTTAGTCTGGACGCTGGTGTCAGGGCCGTGAAAGCCCACTGAGCTGTCCACATAAGACACACGCACTTTTTATTTTAGTTGATAATATTGTACCAACATCGGCTCCCTAGCTTCACAGTGTCCCGTGCTTTTGTAAGCTGTCGTCGGCAAAAAGCTGGGTAAAGGGGAACCCGGTCCTGTTTCTGCAACTCCTTGTGAGTCTTGTTTCAGAGCAATTTTTAATGCCATCCAGGAAATCACTGGAGGCTTATGTTAAGGTTTTACATTTTCAGACCCAGGAGAGTTGAAATAAATCTTAAATTAAAAAACAAAAGAGATTTACGCCCTTTGCCGCGTGCATGTTATACTTCCACTAAAAGTTAAAAGAGGAAAAAAACGAGCCTCTGCCGGTCTCGGCGCCGACCCAAAGGACAAGGAGAGAAACGGCGTCCACGGAGCACCTGCTGTGTGCCAGGGATACGTAGGCGCTCTGCCCAAGTCGTCCCACTCATGGCTCAGAGAGAGAGCTGACTGTCTCCGTTTGCAGATGAAGAAACAGGCTCAGAGAGGCCAAGGGCCTGCCCAATGACACACAGCTCATTCGGGGCTCGGACAAGGCTCAAACCCAGTGCCGTCCGCCTCAGAAGCCCAGCTCTTGTCCCTGCCCGTGCTTAGGTCTCCCGGAAGGACACCTCTCCCCACCTCTGCTGCCCCGAACCGCCTGGCTCAGCCTCAAGATGAGGCGCCAAGGCCTCGAGTCAGCCCCTCTCCCAGCTCCCCCTGGCAAAGCTGCCGATGTGGGCTTTTCCAAGGCTTTTCCACCTGTCAAGCTCCCTGGCTGGGACTGAAGACCCCAGAGCACATTCCATGCCGTGCCCCCCCCCCCCCCCGCCACCACCACACACATATATACACCCTCAGCACCAAAGTTCTCGAGAGGCTTGGAGCTTGGACAAAATTAACTCATTTATCCAAGCAACCCACTGGGGAGCATGCCTGCTTGTTGCCACGGCCCTAAAATGAACCTGGTTCATCACGTCTTTTGAATTTTGGCTCAGGCAGCACTTTCCGGGACTTTCAGGCATCTGGGAACAAAAAACTTGCTGGAGAGGTTGGAGCTGAGACCGTGAGGCCGGCCTCAAGGTCACCTCCCAAGGGGGACCGAGGCCAGGGGCAAGGATGGCATGCCACCGACCTGGGAAGGCTGTGTCTGGTGGACGTAACTGGGTTCAGTTTGTTGGAGTCCTCCTCGCCTAACAACCCCCAAGGGAAGGCCATGGACTGTTCTGTAGGGTGCCCGTGGGGGTTGTGACCAAAGGAGTTCCCTGAGCATAAAAACTTGAGACAATATCCTTCCTGCAGGACTTGTCAGAGCCCTTATGACGCTAATGTGCCCCCACAAGGGTCCAAGAATGGCCCTTCCAAGACTATTTTCCACTCTCCTTTGGAATGTTCCTCAGAGAGATGCTGGTTCACATCCTTCAACACAGATGTGTCTCTGGCAGTTCTGGAACAAGATGAAAAAAGGAAAGAACCGGTTAGCCTGGGTGGCTCAGTTGATTAGGCATCTGACTCTTGGTTTCTGCTCCGGTCATGATCTCACTGTGTGTGAGTTCAAGCCCCACATCAGGCTCCGCGCTGACAGTGGGGAGACTGCTTGGGTTTCTCTCTCTCTCTCTCTCTCTCTCTCTCTCTCTCTCTGCCTCTCCCAACTTCTCTCTCTCTCTCTCAAAATAAATAAATGAACTTTAAAAAAAAAAAAGAAAAAGTAAAGAACTTACTGATAAGGTGATGGCAAGAGTATTACTGTTCCCATTTTGCAGATGAGGAAAACTGAGGTCCAGAGAGAGAGAGAGACAGACAGACTTTCCAGGTCAGCAGGAAAATTTGTGACAGAGCCAGTCCTAAACGTCAACAAAGGGTTCTTTCCTCTGCTTAGGGCTGAGGTCAGGAGGGTGAAAATCTGCTCATATAGATAATTTCCAGGGGTTATAAAGCTCTTTCAAAACCATGCTTTGTCATTTTTTCACAAAGCTGTCGTTGTCCTTTTTAATCTTCACAATCTTCCCTTAGATTTTGGGCATCAGAGCCCCATTTTTAAAAAGAGGCAACTGGGCTTCAACAAGGTGACGTGATTTGTCTAACGTCTCCGGTCCCACCGATGCCTGAGCAGGGGTCCCTCCTGGTGTCCCAAGATCCTGATCCCTGGCCAGGTCCCCACCCATCCTCAAGGACGGCACCTGGTCTTGCTCAGTTCGGTGGCCCTGTCACCCCCACCTGAGTGCCCAAGCCATGCAGAGGGGAGCCTGGTCTCTGGGTGCCGGGTCTCCCCCCAGGGAGGGCACTAGAGGGGTGATTGGGGATCCACATCCTCATATATCTGAAGAATCGCCCCCTTCCTGCCGCGGCTTCTGTTCTTTTCCTTCTCTCCATGCCTCCGGGGTCAAGTTCTGCTCCAGCAGCCTCGGTACGGCAGGACCCCTTAAAGGAGGGCTCTCCGGATTTAAGCTCCCGGGGAGGAAATATATCCTCTCCCGTACAAATCAGGACGTCAGGTTCAGGATGCTCAAGCAGCTTATCATGAGTCGCGCAGTAACCAGAAATAGAGTTGTTGACCCAGCTTTAGCCACCAGACCAGTGACTCTCAAACTTGGATGTGTGTTAAGAATCCCTCGGGAGGAAGTGGGTGGGGCAGACAGGTGTTTGCGTAGCCGGCTGAGACTGCTGTCCCTGCCAGCCTGGCCCTGGGCAAACTACGTGTCCTGCCTGCTTGTCTTCTGGGAGTCTGGAATTTTGGAGCGAGCCCGAAAGAAGGCGCTTGCACGACGAGACCCCAGCCAAAACCCTGGGCACCGAGTCTACGATGAGCTTCCCGGGTAGACAGTGCCTCCACGGGTGTAGCCAAAACGCGTTGCCGGAGGAATTAAGCACGTCGTGAGTGACTCCCCAGGGCGAGGGCTCTTGGAAGCTGGCGTTTGGTTTTCTCCGGACTTCCCCGTGTGCCTTTTCCGTCTGCTGATTTTACTCTCTGTCCTTCCGCTGTCGGTCGCGACCACGAGTGTGGCGGCGACCTGAGGGTCCTCCTGATGAATCAACCAGCTGGAGGCGGTCTTACCCCCGCCCCCCCACCGACACAACCTGCCCCATGAACTGCCATCCAGGGGGTCTGGAGGAGGCTCAGGAATCTGCAGGTTTGCACCCGTTCTGGGTGGTTCTGGGAGGGGGGCCGGCCCGCTTTGTTTTGAGAAACACCATGGACTCGTTCCCTGGCGTGGAGAGTTCACCCAAGAGAGGGTTGCCCGGGAAGCCGCCTCCTCTGAAAACCTCCGCGCGGCCACCTGCGGGGGACCAGGGGGGCAGGGGAACGGACCAGAAAATGCTGTGGAGGTGTGCTCGTGGCACCACATCACCACGTTCCACCTTGTTCCCCTTCTGAATGAGAGCCCCGCGCCCGGGCCTGAAGCTCTTATTTCTTTATTTTTTTTTTAATGTTTATTTATTTTTGAGAGCGAGAGAGAGCGCGCGCGCAAGCACTAGTGGGGGAGGGGCAGAGAGAGGGAGACCCAGAATCCGAAGCGGGCTCCAGGCTCTGAGCTGGAACACGCGGGGCTTGAACTCATGAACCACGAGATCATGACCTGAGCTGAAGTCGGACGCTTAGCGGACTTTATCCCAGATTCCGGAACCAAGGCAGGGAACGGGGAGGCGCTTGTCAAGGTCCCCTGGCCGCTTCATGACAAAGGCCGGGCTGGAACTCAGGGCCCTGAGCCTGGTTAGGCACCCTCCCTTCTGCCCTCTGCTCCGGCCAGGGGTGGGTGGGGGCTGATTGCACCCGACCCCCACACTTCCCGGAAAAGTTCCGGGCTTCGCAGCCCCTACCTCCAAGCCCCTGCCAAGGAGGGAGGTTAGAGAGGATAAGGACCCCTGGTCTTTGCCTTACCAGCTCCATCTGGGACCGTGGCAAGTTTCACAGATGGGGAAACTACTCTGCTGCAAGAAAGACATGAAGTCATGGAGAAAGCAACAGACTGGGATGTGCTCTATAATTACAGTATTTTTTTTTTTTAAGGACAATAATGATGCCTCAACAGACCTAGACCTCATGAGGGCCACCCAGACCTTTTCAAACTCCGTAACTACCGCGAGCAACTGACCGGTCCAGCCAGGTGCACGTCCTTCGGGTTGGGACGAGCACGGTTCCCCCAGCCCCGCCCCCGAGCACCGGTAGAGAAGACGCTCGTGGGGCACATTCAGAGAGCAAGTCCATGCCAAGCTGGGGGACGATGACAAGGAGTCATGAGAGAGGTCAGAGGAAGGGGACAGGATGTACCTGCAGGGCCGACATGGGGAGAGCAGGAAGGCTTTTTGATTCCAAGGAGCAGCAGGTGCACCCGGGGAACCCACCAGAACTACGGGTTCCGGGTCTCCGCCCCGACTGGTGAGTATAAAACGGTCTCCTGGAATTATTCTGAAGATTACAGGAAGTAATGGATACAAAGCGCCCCGTGCAGGAAATGTTCAGCAAATGGTAGCTAATATATTAAGAGCATTAATAATCGGGGTCGTGACCATGACATCTGCTGGCGTGCGTCTCCCCCTCCAGACTGGAGATCCTCAGGGCACTGTCTCATATCTTCTCATTACTCCCAGCTTCCAGCATTGGGCTTGACAGAGGGCGGGCGTTTAGTGAGGGAACGAACGAATGCTTTACTGAATGTAAGCGGTTGGGGAGGTCAGGGAAGGCTTCCCAGAGGAGGTAAATACTGACCCAGGCTGGGGAGGACTTGGAGAATGTGGGCGGTGTGTCGGTGAACTCTGGCCTCGCTTACGCTGTGTAACAAAGAAGCACCCGGTCTCGGTGATATACACCAAAAAGCACCCACCAAGCCCCCTCGTCTGCAGGCCGGCTGGGAGCTGTGCAACGGGCTGGGTTCCAGGGCGTGGTGGTGGCCGGAGCAGAGCAGCTCTGCCTCCACGTGTCTGTCATCCTCCTTCTGGGGTCGGCGGGCTCGCTCAGCCATGTGTTTCTTGAGACTTTGCCAGACGACCAAGGGGCGATCAGAACCCGAGACCTAGACTCAGAGTGAGGCTCCCTGTCCATTCTGCCTCGTTTTAGCCACCAAGGCAAGTCGTATCGCCCCATTCAAGGCCAGAGGGGAGGCGGTATCCCCTGCCTCTTAACGGGACAAGCTGCAAGGTCCCACGGCGAAGGGCACAGATGTGGGGAGGGCCGAAGAATCGGGATTAAATCCCAGTCTTCCACAGATGGGCCCCGGGAAGGGGGCAGGGGCTGCTCCTTGGGGCGGGAGGCCAGAGGAATCAGGAGACAATGAAGTCCAGTCCAGGATGCTCACTATGGCACTGGAGGGTCCTGGAGGGATGGGTCACAGTGATCCCTCGCACTCTTGGGACTGTTAGAGCACCATTCATGCATTCGTCCGTTCGTTGGTCAATGAATGAACAGGCTTCACGGGTGGGGGCACTAGGAACACAATGTGAGTAAAACGACGCAGGGTTCGGAATTTCAGGACGGAGAGGAGGCTCCCCTGCCGTCTCTGGCTCTTCCGCCCCCTTGCTCCGTGACCTTGGGAAAATCACCTCCCTTCTCGGGGCATGCCAGCCACCGCTAATAATACCTTAACCTTTGTAGAACACTTTTAACTTTATCCAATCGTCCTCACCCAACACTCTCCGCGAAGCACCGGAGACCGCTTTTATTACGTCCCTGATCTGACAAGTGAAACTCTAATGGACATGAAATGCACAGCTCCTTGGAAGTGCTCTCCAGAGAGGACTCGGGGGGCAAACCCCTTATAACAAACCCTAGGATTCTCTCTACAACAAAGCGGGTCCCTGGGTGGCGGCAACGGTTGTCGTTTCAAACAATGTTTGTGTGGCCATGCAATTCCTGTGTGACCCAGGGACTGGGACGGCGTCCTTTATCTTCCCTTTTATTTTAAAAAGCCACCGATCTGAACATTTCAAAGATTCCCGTAGAACTTTTTCAATTTAATTAAAAAAAAAAAAAAAAAAAAAGCAAAACAAAGGACTGTCTTCTCCTCACTGGCTTCACAAACGCAAGCGGGAAAGTGGGACGCAAGCCAGGCCAGGAGGACAGCCGGTTCAGCCCAGGTCCTCATGTGAGAAGGGGCACCTCCGTCACCCCGGGACACCAGGCTGCGTGAGTTCCAAGAGGAAAGAGGCGAAAGGCTGCTTCTCGCTAGGACGAAAGCAGGCTTATCCCGCTGGACATCTACCGGGTGCTACATACGCTGTGCCCTCTCTTTATGCTGGTCCTGTAAGGTGCACATACCGTCCTACAGGGGGGAAACTGAGGCTCAGGCTGACAGGAAGGCACAGCCGGTAAAGCAGCCGAGCTGGGTCCAAACTCATAATCCTCTGGCCCCACATGCTGTTTTCTCTCCCCATTCCCACGCCACCTCTTTGCTGGGGGTGGGAGGGTGATATTGATGGGGAGCTGGGTGCCAGGTTCAGTGAATGTAGAGAAAAGAAGGAAAGTAGAGAAGGAGGGAAGGAAGGGAAGGAAGGGAGGGAGGAGGGCAGGAAAGGAGAGGAACAGAGCGAACAAAGGAAGGAAACACGTGAGCCCAGCACTATCACAAGCGGACCATATTGTGTGATGCGTCATAGTTGGAGTTGGAGTAACGTCCCTGGGGACCCAGAGTGGCCGGCGCCTGGGGTGGGCGCTGGTAAAGGCTTCCCGGCGAGAAGCTATTGAAATCGAATCGGGACGAAGGGCAGGCAGGGACCAGGAGGGGTGGCAGCTCCCGAGCAAACCTTCGTCAAGCTCCTCCTGCTTTGATCAAGGCCCGAAAAATAGCGAATGTGACAAAGCCCCCCTCCAGGGAGCCACCTGGGGTCTCCGAGGTCCCGCCTGGTCTCCACTGTCTCACCTCCTACCCCGCTCTCCACCTCGACTCCGGCCGCACCGGCCCCGGCAGGTGTCCTTCTTCCTGCCTGGAGATCTCCCCCTCTTCACTTGGCTGATGTCTACTCGATTTCCACTCCGCTGACCCTTCCTTCCTTCCTTCCTTCCTCCAGCAGGTGTTTATGGGACTCCTTGGAGCTGTTCGAGGTGACGGGAACACAGTGCCCTTGCCGGATGGGAACCGGCCGAAGCGTGGGCGTGGATGAGGCCTCTGCCAGGCTGAACACAGGCAGGCAAGAGTCGTGCGGGGTGGCATCGATGAGCTGCCTACCCCAGCGGACAAGCAGGCCAGCTTCCTCAACCTGGAGTGGGACAATTCTAAGGCACGTTCTGTGCGGCTCTCAGAGGGTCTCCAGAGAGTTTGAGCCCAGCTGCCTCAGCTATGACCCACCACTTGATAGACTTTTCTCTCTTCCCGGGCTCCCCTCCGCACTGCCTCGCTGAGCCTCCTGAAACCCCCTCCCAGACAAACTACCCGCACCCAAGTCCCTGTCTCCAGGTCAGCTTTGGGGAAACGTAAAGGGGACCGTGGCGCACCCAGGAGTTGGGATCCCAAGCGTGCGTTCCATTCTACTGTGCTGGCCTCTTGGAAGGACTCGGGGGGGGGGGGGGGGGAAGGATAGGATAAGGTGGGAACATGGTACTGCGGTACTGGGGAGCCACTGAAAGCCGTATGCAGAGAGGGGGGTGATTGGCAGACAGCTGCAGCCCCTCTGAGCCTTGGCCTGGCCCTTGGGGACGGACCAAGCTGGGTCAGAGATGGGGGAGACCCGTCCTGCCCAGTAGGGACAGGAAGACAAGACCCTGCAAAGGGATCTCCCGCCCACCCAGCGACCCTCCCAGGTCCATCAGGGGCCCCCCCAGAGCTGTGCTCCCAATTTGCCGGCCTGACACCCACACCCCCTCCCCCCCTTTCCCCAGATGCATTTCTACTGATTATGCAAATCTCCGGGCCCAGCCGAAGCAAAGCAGGGCAGCTCCACAGGGTAAGATGGGCAAACAACAGATCACAGCCGCCTTCTCTGGGAAACACAAGTTTAACTGCTTTTTCAGAGGGGCGAGGGGGAGGGGCAGGCACAGAAATAAAACAGACCCCCAGCCAGCTGTCAGGGCCGCCACGCAGAGCACAACCCAAGGCTGGGAGCACGGAGCCGGGGGCAGTGGGCTCTGACCCGGGGAGGGGGAGGAGGCAGGTGGCGGAGGGGAGCCACGGGGCACCCCCCTCCGCAGGGGAAGGCAGAGGCAAGGAAAGAGCCTCTTGGAGGGCAGAGTCCTAGCGGAGGCTTGCTGTGGGCCGGGCAGCGGCCCGAGTGCTCTGCGTGAATTCACTATCTAATCGGCACAAGGACCCCACGGTAACGCCACCATCATCGTGTTTCAGATGAGAAAATGGAAGGTTTATTAAATTCGCTGAAGACACGGGGGGGGGGGGGGGGAGTGTTCGCCCTTCCACTCCGAGACCAAGGGCCTGTTGATTCAACGAACCCCCATTTTTACTGAGCTCTTGCCCTGTCACCTGCTTCAAGCACGATGGGTCATGGCAACCCTATGTAGGGGGCAGAGTCCTGCCCCTTACCTCCCGGATGAGGGAACCGGGCGGAGAGTTAAAGGACTAATGATGCTCGTATAAGTAATAAAGGGTAAGACTGGGATTCATACCCAGGTCTGACGACTGTGCCTTTAACCGCTAAGCTAGACAACGTCCCTGAATACTGCTGCACACGGCCAAGCAACGACTCTAGTTTGTTGGGCGCTTAGTCTGTGCCAGGCCCCCAGGCCTCCATGCCAGGCTAGGAATGAGAGAGGGTCCCTGCCCTTGAGAAGCTCGTGACCTGTACGTAAGACACTGTGGTATAAGGGCTAGAAAAGGCGAACAGAGAAGGGCGGGAACGCAGGCGGCACCTAATTCTGCCTGCGGAGGTTAAGGCAGGCCAAACAGAAGGGGCCACATTCGAGTTGAGGCGTCCCTCTCTCTCTGCCCCTCCCCCACTCATGCTCTGTCTCTCTCTCAAAAAATAAACATTAAAAAAATTTGGGGGGGGGGGCGCCTGGGTGGCTCAGTCAGTTGAGCGTCCGACTTCGGCTCAGGTCATGATCTCACGGTTCGTGGGTTCGAGCCCCGCGTCGGGCTCTGTGCGGACGGCTCGGAGCCTGGAGCCTGCTTCGGATTCTGTGTCTCCCTCTCTCTCTCTGCCCTCCCCCACTTGTGCTCTGTCTCTCTCTCTCTCAAAAACAAACATTAAAAAAATTGTTTTAAATCGTACTGCTGACAACTGCCACTGAGTGCTTGGGGGGACAAGGGCTGGCTGGGCTCTGTGCTAAGCGCCCTGCGGGTGGCGTCTCACCGAATCTTCATACTATCATTCTTCCCATTTTGCAGATGCGGAAACCAAGGCGTGAAGAAGCGGAAACTTGCTCGATCTCTCGTTTGGGGGGGCGAGGGGAGGAGCCAGGATTCCAACCTCAGTCCGCAGGACCCCGAGGTCCTGCCGCCCCTTAGCTCTGGTCTATGGTGAGGGCGCGGCCTTACTTGGGGAAGAGGGGACACAGGGGTATTTCCTTCTCATTCAGGAAAACTCCAGGCGCCAGCTCCTCTGAGTGGGTTCCGCCCTTCCCGGGGGGCTGTGTCCTTTCTGAAATACTGGAACCAAGTCGATCTAGCTCGGCAAACACTTCCAATCAGTGGCCGAGCACAGGGGGCTGCCGAGGGTGGGAGAGAGGGGAGTCAGGCCCCCGCTGCCGGGAACCCACCCCACCTGGAAGTCCTGACCACACAATTCCTGCACGGAGGGGACATGGGGAACCACACAGTCCCCCAAACTGGGATTTAGAGAAAAGCCAAGCAAGGGGCCCTTGGGTGGTTCAATCGGTGGGCATCCAAATCTTAGTTTTGGCTCAGGTCATGATCCCAGGGTCGTGGGATCGAGCCCCACGTTGGGCTCCACTCTGAGAACGGAACCTGCTTGAGATTCTCTCTCTCTCTCTCTCTCTCTCTCTCTCTCTCTCTCTCCCACACACACAGATCCACACACACATCTGCCCATGGATGTTTATGGCAGCTATACTCGTAATTGCCAAAATCTGAAGCAGCCAAGAAGCCTGTCAGTGGATAAATGGATAAACAAACTGTGGTTCATCCAGACCCCAGAATATTATTCAGCGCAAAAGAGAAATGAGCTCTCAAGCCCTGAAAGGTCAGGAAGGAAACTTAAATGCATATTACTGTGTGGAAGAAGCCAGTCAGAGAAGTTGTACGATTCTAACCGTATGACTTTCCAGAGAAGGCAAACTATGGAGACAGTAGAGAGATCAGTGGTTGGCAGGGGTTGGGGGGTCAGGATGAAGAGGCAGGTACAGATGTTTAGGGCAGGGAAACTTCTGGATGAGACTGTAGCAGCGGGTGTGGGTGGGTGTCGTTTTACATTTGTCAAAACTCACAGAGTGGAGGGGCGCCTGGGGGGCTCAGTCGGTTAAGCATCCAACTCGGGCTCAGGTCATGATCTCGCGGTTTGAGGGTTCGAGCCCCGCGTGGGGCTCTTTGCTGACAGCTCAGAGCCTGGAGCCTGCTTCCGATTCTGTGTCTCCCTCTCTCTCTGCCCCTTCCCCGCTCATGCTCTGTCTCTCAAAAATGAATAAACATTAAAAAAAAAAAACCCACAGAGTGGACAACACGAGTGAACTAAACGGTGGACTTCGCAATGATGTGTCCGTGCACGTTCAGTAATCATGACAAACGTGCCTCTCCGGTGGACAAGCCTGTGCCTGTGTCGGGACAGGGAGCATTGAGGCAACCCGGGTACCGTCTCCTCAACTTTGCTGTGAATCTAGAACTATTGTCAAAAAAAAAAAAAGGGGGGGGGGAGAAAGGGAGGGAGGGAGGAAGGAGGGTATGGAGACAGGAAGGGAGGGAGGAAGGGAGAGAGGAGGGAGGGAGGGAGGAAGGAAGGAAGGAAGGAAAAGAAGGTATGGAGAGAGGAAGGAAGGGAAGGGAAGAGAGGGAAAAAGACACTGATGCCAAGTCCCCAAAGGTAGAGCAGACGGAAGCAGAACTGTCTGCTTGGACAGGGGGTGGGAGCCCTGGAGCCCACCTGCTGAGCCTTCCCTCACCGCAACCCCCCTCCCCGAATGTTCCAGGCAGGAGCTGCAGAAACAGGTACAAAAAGAGCACTAGGAAGTCACAAGTCACAGGAGAAAGAAATGAATTTTGGAGGCGAAAACTCCTTCAAAGAGGAGCTGCGGGCAAGGAGGCGCAGGACCCAGGACGCAGCCCTGGAGGCGGGGTAAACCCATCCGGCTTCAGTTCGCCTCCCCAGCTGTGTGACCTCGGGAAAGTGGCTCTCCCTCTCTGAGCCCCCGTCTTCATCCCCGAAGAAGGGATAGCGGCCCATGGAGAGCGGGGGTTCTTGCAGGCTGTCGCTAGACAGTGCGTGTGGCTGTGTCGTGTTAACGGTACGGGGCTTTATACGTCGTCCGGGGCCTCAGAAACGTCAGGCGCTGCTCTGATCACAGAGAACGCAGGCCCTCAGCAGGGACACAAGGTGCCACTTGAAATCCGGGACAAGCAGGACAAGTCATTGCGGCTGGTGCCCGTGGCCAAGACGCCGAGCAGTCCCCCAAAGGCCAACCCTTCTCAAGGTGAAGGGCAATTTGGAGTTACACTGACCACTGTGTGAAAAGCCCCTACTGTGTGCCAGGTGCTTCACATACACAATTTGGAGGTATGCCCCCCCCTCAGGTTCCAGATAGGAACGGGGGCGCCCAGAACGGGTGAGCGCCCTGCCCACAGCCACGGGTCCCCCCCGGGGGCCGGTCTGGCTTCCATTCCAGGTCCCTCTGAAGCCGCATCTCAGCCACGGGTTCTCCTCTTTGCAACGTAGAGGGAAGGCTGGGGGAATTGGGGGCGACGGCTCCATCTGCGCAATCCCGGAGGCCTTCCTGGAAGGGGCGGGGTGGTCAGGGTCTACCCAGGCCAGAGGAGAGAACCACCACCATCCCCCCCCCGCCCCCCACTCCGCCCCCCACTGGCGGTGAAGAAGATCTGTCTCTGCGCTTAAGGATTTAAGAGGCACCAATCCCCAGTGCTCCGGGGGGGTTCATCTAAACATGATTAAACAACCATTAGGCCTCGGCGGTAGGGAAATGGAGATTTACGGACTTGCAAACCTCCATTTAAATGCAAATGCAGGGTCCTCGCCCGGAGCCAAAGATCTGAACGGCATTAAAGCCACCACGTCCGGTAGCTCTGCTAGGCTGGGCCCCCCGGGGTGGGGGTGGGGGGCATTTAATCCGAAGGGGACAGGGCCCACCCAAGGCCGCACTCCTCCGTCCTCACTGCCCCTTCTGGCCACAGTGGGCGTGCAGACGTTAGCCTCCGGCCCGAGGAGGCAGCGCGACCTTGTCAAGGTCATGCGCGCGCGCGCCCCTCTGGAAAACCTGGAGCCAGGACACGATCCCCAGCCTTAGGAAGGCCAGACTCCTGTTGGTCTCCCCAACCCAGTGCCTAGAAACAGCCATTGAGTTGGGTTGGGCCCCAGGAAACAATCATTGAATGGACAGCCAGTGAGAAGCCACCACTCAAGCCAAGCTAACAGCCGGAGGGACCGTTTTCGTGAGCACCTACTTTGTGCCCGGCAGAGGATAAACCGGTCCATTCTCCCAACGCGCTGTGAAGTAGGTCTGAGGATCCTTCTCTCTTTTTTTTTTTTAATTTTTTTTTTTAATGTTTACTTTTGAGACAGAGCATGAGCATGAGCAGGGGAGGGGCAGAGGGAGAGGGAGACACAGAATCCGAAGCGGGCTCCAGGCTCCGAGCTGTCGGCACAGAGCCCGACGCGGGGCTCGAACTCAGGGACCAGGAGACCATGACCTGAGCCAGACGCTCGACCGACTGAGTCACCCAGGTGCCCCTGAGGATCCTTATTTCTAAAGGGGAAACTGAGCCTTGGGGGGCGGGGGCGCGAACAGCCCTCAAAGGTCATTCCTGGGGAAGGTCGTAGAGGTGGGAACGGAACTCCAGTTTGCCGGACTCCAGATCCACACCCCGAAGGACTTCTCCTGGCTATCCCACTCAGCTCCTGTGTGACCTTCGGCCCCTGACTTGACCTCTCTGGGCTTCTGCCTCTGCATCTAAAGTGGGTATAATGATGTCACCCACCTCATAGGGTCTCGGATCCGGGGACTAATGGAGTTAACGTAAGCCAAAGAACTGGGAGTGATGCACAGAAAGAACTTCACAGACATCAGCGATAGTTAGTAGTAGTTACTCTTAGTTACATTCAGAAACTGCCCCGGGGCGGGGGGAGGCGCCTGGTGACTCAGCCGGTTAAGCGGTCAAGCATCCAACTTCAGCTCAGGTCATATTCTCACGGTTCCACAGCCTCAGCCTCGCGTCGGGCTCTGTGCCGACCGCTCGGAGCCTGGAGCCTGCTTCAGATTCTGTGTCTCCCTCTCCCTCTGCCCCTCCCCTGCTCACCCTCCGTGTCTCTCTCTCTTTATCAAAAATAAATAAACATTAAAAAAGAAAGTGCCAGTGCCCCGAGAGGTAGAGACTACGCAGTGGCTGCGGGGTTGCGGGGTTGGGGGGGTGGGTAGGAGTGGATTCAAGGGGACTCAGATGTAGATGTCATCCCCTGGTGATTAAATCTAGGATGGCTTTTTGGAAGAGGCAGCCCTAGTCCTGGGCCTTAAGGGGTGGATAGGGAGGGAGTCAGGAGAGGAAACAGCTGGAGAGTGTGAGACACAGTCAGGGAACAGGCAGTTGCCCTTTGAGGTCCCTGCTGGTGGCAGTTACAGAAGGGTTGGAGGGGGAGGAGGCGGAGGGGGCGGGGAACAAAGGTTCGCTGTCCAGGCTGTAAAGGCCTTGAATGCCAAACTAGGACAACGGGGGTTGTATTTTGCAGGCAGTGGAAACTCCGGTGAGTGTGGCAGGATCTGGCAACAGAGGACGTGATGAGGGGGGTGTCAGGGACCACTGTCACGGGAGTGACCGTTTACAGAGCACTTGCTGCGTGCCAGGTGCTGTGCTGAGTCATTCACCCTCTCGCTCCTTCCTCCGAACAATCTTGTTTGGTTTTTATTACTCTTACTCGTGTTTCAGATGAGTCGACTGTGGCTCAGAAGCCAGGCGGAGCGAGTGGCCTGCACAGGGAACACGCTGTCCAGCCCTGTCTGCTTCTCTCTGACGCTGACGTTTCCAGTCAGTGCCTGGAAGAAAGGGGACACTCGGGTGGCCAAGTCACCCTGGTTTGCTCTGGACTTTCCCGATTCGAAAACCAAGTCCGGCGTCCCTAGACGCTCTCTTGAGCAACCCCGGACAACTGGTCACCCTGGTGGTGACCCGGAAAGGCGACAAGGGGACAGGGGGGTGGGGAGCTGGGGGAGTGATGGACAAACTCTTGGACACGTCGACTTGGGTCCCCAAGGAGCAGGCCTGGCCACCGCTTTGGCACGAGGTCAGGCCCGAGGCCCAGATTCGGGGTGCGCTCGTAGGGGACGGAGGGGCCCTTGGGATCTGCTCAGTCGCCTGAGCCACAGGAAGGGGTCTTTCCCGGGACAGACATGACACAAGAGAGCCCGCCTCCTGAGTGGGGGTCCGGGACGACGCTTCTCTTCTCTGGAAAACACGTTAGCTACTGGTCCTCGCAGGGCATTTGCTCAGGGCTTGGAGGCAAGAAATCCGGTTCCCATGGGGGGAGTTTCAGGCTCCCCCTGGTTTCTGGAATCTCTCCAACAGGCCAGCGTGTGCAGTCCTGTTCAATGGCGCCAAAGAGGAGAAAGGGCAAGTGATTTCTGTTTCTACCTCCGCGATCTCTTCGCTTCCTGCCACCTCAGTCTCCAGCCGCTGTTTGCTTCTGACCTTTGTCCTCGGAGATGGACCACAGGAGTGACAGAGGACAGGGCACGCTGAGCAGCACGTCCCCCGGGGAGAGGCCTGAGCCGGGGTGGTTGGGGAAGAAAAAGGCAGATTCCTCTTAAGCATCCGAGGATAGACACAGTATTGGGGAAGGGATGGGGGTGGCCCGTCCACTCCTTTGGCCCAAAGTTTAGGGGGACAGAGAGAGCACCGATCTGGGAGACCCTGAACTGTAGGTCTGGCTCTCACTGACCCTGATTTGCTCTGTGACCTTCATCAGGCAAGTTGCTTCTCTTTGGGCCTCAGCGTACTCATCTGTCAAACGGGACCTTGGCTGCGAGGCCAAAGGAGGAACCCTGGGCGTGCAGGGGTGTCCCGGCCAGGAAGAAAGGAGGGGTGGGGAGGGCAGGGGCCACGAGAGTATGGATGAGGTGGCCCCAGGCGGGGGCCAGCTGGGCAGAAAGGGGGATACGGAGGCAGAGAGAGCTCGGTGAAAGGGGGAGCCAGCTGTGGGCCCCTGGATCAGTTTTTATACCCCCTGCCCGCCCCCCTCCGCCCCACCCAGCCCTCCCCGCACCCGGGCCTAATTATGAAGGCCACCGATTAAGGGGACCCAGCCCTTCGCTTCTTTGTTGGAAGCCCTCCTGGTGAATTATGCAGGAGGCTGCGGGAAGCGCGGGAGCTCAGATCGCTTCATTATTGATGAGAGATGACGGGTCCTCTGCTGACAGCCTGCCTAAGAGATATGATTAGCTTGTAAAAAATTAATCACCGTTCTCGGGGAGGACACAGATTAAAACCCCAAGGAGCGGCGTTATCGATGTTCCCTAATTTCAGGGGACTTTGAAAGGGTTTTAGCACAACTTGGAGGAGACAATTAAATTCAATTAGAATCACAAGTGCTGGAATGTCCCTCCCTCCTGGGAGGCGGGCGGGGGAGGAAGGGGCTGCCGGGGGGCGGGAGGGGGGGCGGGGAGGGAAAGGCCGCGGGCGGGGGCGAGAGGCTGGGGGGGAGGGGAAGGAGGTGGACGAGGCCCGGAGGCTCCTCCCGCCCCGTTCTCTCTCCAGGTGATCTCACGCTTCCCGGTGGCTTCGCCGGGCCTCCGATGACTCACGCATGTATGGCTCCGGCCGGGACCTCTCCCCGGAGCCCCCCATCCCTCTAGTCAGCCTCCTTCTCAACACCTTCTCCGGGATGTCGCAAAGGCACCTCCCGCGAGACCCCCCCGCGCCCCCCCCCCCCCCCCCCCCCCCCCCCCCCGCCCTCCCGGCGTCCCTACACGGTCCTCCCCACCCCGCGATCCAGGCAGCACCCCTTACCCACCTCCATCACCGTGACCCGTTGACTCCCCTCCTGGGCATTTTGAGATCCGTCACTTTCCTCCACGACCCCCGCAGCCACCACCCACCCCCCCAACCCCCACCTTTCCTCTCCTCTGATTTCACCTTTTGGAGTGGAGGGCGGGCGCCTGCGGGGTTCGAATCACTGCACCCTGATGTGTGCTCCAGAAGTGTCTTTCCTGTGGGTCCCGGGCACCTCTCACCCTGGGGTGTCTGGGTTCGTGCCCAGCACCCCTGAGGGGTGGATGGGCAGTTCTGGAATGCCTTGGGTTCCCTTCTCAGGAAGATGGAGCCCCTGTGGCCTAGAGCAGCACCCCAGCAATGGCTGTCCTGTCCCTCTGGTTGGTCACTCCTGTTCCGAGGGGGCGGGAGGGGGGAGGGGCCGCTCCCAGATAAACTCCCTGGCCCCCCAGTCCCGGTCTCAGCTCTGCTTTTGAGTGGTTCCAAGCTTCCAGTCCGGCTTCCTCCACTCTGTTCCCCTCACTGGATGAATGATCTTCACAGACACGCATCTGGTCACGTCTTTGTCCCGCTTAAACCCCCTGAGATTTCCCGTACTCTCCAGATAAAAGCAAAACCCAAAAGCGGCCTCCAAGAGCCGGAAGCCTCTGCCTCCTGCGGGCCCCATCCCCTGTGACGCGCCCCGCCCCCCAGCCCCGGGTGTTCCCATGACCGCCCCGCCACAGGGCCTTTGCCCATGCTGTGCCTGCTACCCAGTGTCCTTTTCCCAGCCTCCCTTGCTCTGGGTCTCATGTTCCTCCTCCGGATCTGGCCCCGTGGCCGCGTCTGCCAGAGGTGTTCCCTGACCCCCTTCTCTTATTGCTCATCAGAGTTGCAATTTCACAAAGTTCACATTTCTTTGAGGGATTATTTGATTAGCGTCTGCCTCCCCGATTAGGCGTGAGCCTCACGAAGACAGACTGTGGCTGGTAACCCCGGGGCTGGCACGCGAAATTTCGGGAAGGAAGGAGGGAAGGAAGGCAGGGAGGGAGGGCTGATTACACATCTACTCCAAACGCTTCTCTGCTTTCCCAACGCAGACAGAGAGAAATCAAGGCTTTTAAGGCCCTGCACTGAACCTCAGCTTCTCCCCACACTATTCCCTCTACGCAACCCCCCCATGCACCCCTGGGCTCCAGCCAGTCCAAAATGTTGGCCCTTCTCCATTGGGTCCCCGTTGCTGGACGCCCATTAGAATGTAGGGTCTGGGAGCCAGCATGGCTCGGCCACACCGCATATAAGCTTGTTGAGGGAACAAGAGACGTCCCCCACCAGCCCCTCTGACGATCCTGTTGCTGAAAAATTGTCACCTTTGGGCCAGACGCTCTGGGGAGCTGTTCTGGGTGCTCCTTGAGACCCTTTCTTCTATTTTCCAGATGAGGGAAGTAGGGGCTCAGAGATGTGAAGCCATCTACCCCAAGGTCACACAGCTTGAAAGCAGCAGCCTGTGGATATCAACCCAGGCTCCTGCACGGAGACTACTGCCCAGGGTCCCCGCTTCTCATCATCCCCAGTGTCCAGGTTCTCCCCATTCCCAGACATCCAGTTTAAACGTCGCCTCCTCCGGGGAGCCTTCCATGATCACCATCTCCCCGGTCGGAACAAGTGCCTCCCATTCTGAAAGGCCACCAGAGCCTTTGTTTATGGGTCTGGTTTTGGTTTTCTTTTCGGAGCCTTACTGAGGCATGATGTACGCGCCGTAAGATTCACCCGTTCCAAGTGAACGACTCAAAGATCAAGCCTTTGTTTTCGTACCCCGCCCCAACAGGTATCCACTTCCGGCTGTAGATATTACAACCCTCGCCTCCCCGCCGTGGGCGGGACCCAGCAGGACTTGCACCTTCGGGTGCTGGACAGGCGAGTGAGTCCCTATGACACATCATCTCCCCTGCGGGAAGGAGGGCTTGAGAGATAACGGGGCTGGTGCTTCGTGGCAGCTGCTGGACGCCAGACCCCGTTCCAAGGGTCCTCCGTGCGTGGCTTAGCCAACACACCAGGACCTCCCCTGGGAGCGGGGCCTTACCTCATCTTGCAGATGAGGACGCCGAAACACAGAAAAAACGACTGACTCGTCCAAGTCACGTGGGCAGCAAGCAGCAGAGGTGGGACTCAAACCCAGGGAGTCGGGCTTCTGAGCTGTGCTTTTACCCAACACGCTCCGAGGTTGGGGTGACCGACTGTCTGGCTGGCCTGGGCCACAGGACCTTCAATAAAAGCAGGGAAGTCCCAGGCAAACCGGGGCAAGCCGGTCACACCCATATCACGGTCACGTTTATACGGGAGACTTTGAGCCGGGCGTGGCGAGGGCTGCTCTGGGGCTGTAAGGGGCTTTTTAGGTGGCTGCGTCCCCCCCCCCCCGCCCCGCTCCCTGACCTCTGCGGCCGCTGTCCGGGGCCCCCTGTTTTCTCCCTGTGTCTGCATCAGGCTCTTGGGGCGTCACTCGCGCCTCCCCTGGACCCCCGGGGATGTTGTGAGTGGAGATGCTGGGAAAGGGCCGAGGAGAGCCGGGTAGCCAGGGCTAACCCCGCAGTCAGGGCTTCCACGGGACTCACCGGGACTATGGAGGCGGGGGGGAGCAGCTTGGGGACAGAGGCGGTGACTCTTCTGCTCATTGTCAGCCTGCTGAGTGGCCTCTGCCATGAGACACGTCCCCTTGTTCACGTGCTCGGTGGGTCCCTGCTCCTTACCCTCATCCCGAGGGTCTTGCCGGTTTGCTAGGCAAGTCTGGATCCGTTGTGTGATGGGGGCCAGGGAAGATGATCCCCACCCCCCACCCCCCACCACCAGGGCTCAGAGAGGCACACGGCTGAAAGGAGTGTCAGGGCAGAGGTTCACGTTGAAGCCATCACACTCTGCGACTTTTTTTTTTTTTTAATGTTTATTGATTTATTTTGAGAGAGAAAGAGAACATGAGCAGGGGAGGGACAGAGAGAGGGAGAGAGAGAGGGAAAGAGAGAGAGACAGCATCCCAAGCAGGCTCCGTGCTGTCAGGGCAGAGCCAGACGTGGGGCTCGAACTCTCCCACCGTGAGGCCGTGACCCGAGCCGAAATCAAGAGCCGGACGCTTCACCGACTGAGCCTCATGGACTCCCTGCTCTGGGCTCTTCATCGCTCGGCTCTGTGCGAAGGGCGGGGACACTGAGGTTTAGAGGGGATAAGGACCTGTCCAGGGTCACCCAGCTCAGGAGCCGCAGAGGCGAGACTCAGATACAAAGTCTAGGCTCCCGCGGGACTGAGTAACACGGACACGTAGTACCTCCCCGGCCACTGTCAGGAACCCGGGTTCTCCAGCTGGGAATCGGGGCCGTCCACACCCCAGCAGCAGGCTGAGGCCAGGGTCCCAGCGCCCCATCCCTGGGCCAGGGAGGCCCAAGACAAACGACTAAAGTCCATATCCGAGAGTCGTCCGCCGAGAGGCAGGTTCATTTGCTGGAATTGGAGCCGGGCCCCATCCACCTGCTTGAGGGGTTGCTAATAACGGTTCGGTTTTAATGATGCGAAATGAGTAGCAATGGTGCTACAGACCTGAGGGTGCTTCTGGAATGGAGTGCATTAGCCAGGAGTGGTTCCCAGAGCGTCTTTGCCTCAGGGCGGAAGGGGAAAGGCACCCAGCGGGGAGCGATCTGAAGGCAGTCACTGGGCCCCAGGACCTTCAGGCTAAAGGAAGCCGCAACCCAGCCCTTGACCTTGAGCCCCTTTGCCTCCCTCGCGCGAACTTGGGGCGTCTGACAATGACAGCAATGGCGGCCACCATAATGGCTGCCACTTCCTGAGCTCTTATTGGATGCGAGGCACTGCTCTGAGCGCCTCCCACGTATTAACTAATTAATCGAATCCCCACAACAACCCTGTGCGGAAATTACTTGCAGCCGTTGTAAAGCTTGACTGCAGATTTTGTAACATCAAGAGCCCTGGTCTGTGTCCCCTGCCCCTCCTTGAGTCGGCCGGGCTTATAACCACTCCAACCAATAGAAAAGGACGCTGAGTGACTTTCAAAGCTCCGTCAGCCCAAGAAAAGCAGCTTCTGCCTCGGCGGTGGGAACGGCGGCTCCTGGGGCGCCGGGTCTCGGCGTATGAAGCGCGGGCTCTCCCGAGGCCGCCATGCTGCGAGGAAGCTCAAGCGACACGGAGAGGCCAAATTGGGGTGCCCCCCCCCCAACCGGAGCACCCCCGCTGGGGTCAGCCTCCAGCCATTCACGCCTCCTCAACCAAGATCTCAGAGGCAAGCCATCCCCTCCCTGCCCTCTCCAAAGCCCTGACCCATAAGCGCAATAAAATGGTGGGAATTGTGTGCCACAGAATCGTGGGGTGCTTTGCTTTGCCGATAACCAGAACGGTGGTATTGTCATTCCTGGTTTGCGAAACCGAGGCATCCCGGGGGCTGAGCCCAAGGCAGTCTGGTCCCAGGGTCTCTGGGCTCAAAAACCCTCAATAAATGGGGGTGGTTCTAATGACTAGGGCTCCAGTGCTGCCCCTGTTACCTCGGCGGCTCAATCCCAGAGCCACGTTGAATTGCCAAAACTCGCGTTAGCCGCCGGAGGTAATTAAAAGTAAGTATGTTGCTTACTGGAGTCTCTCAAGGTACATTCGAGGTCGCCCCAAAGTTTAGTCCCCCTTTTCCTCTCCCTCCTTACTCTCTCACAGCCCACTCTGGCTAGGGCCCCTCAAGTCTTCCTCCCCCACCGCCCCCGTGAAGTCCTTCAGCCCCTCCGCACCCCATTTCCAGGCAAGGAAGAATTCTTTTTCTTTCCAAGAGGGGCCCCGGAGGGCCCCCCCCCCCCGGCTGACAGTGGGGGTTCTCGGCTGCGAGCAGGCTACTGTGCAGCCTGGTAATGCTCCCGCCTCCCACTTGGGCCGCTTTTGGATCATTTCAGGAGTTTTGATGTATATCAAAAGATTCCCAGAAGCCCCTGGGGGGCTGAAGACGCCCCAGGGTTCCAGGAAGGCACTGGCTTTCCAGAGCCCGCGTCTCCACCGCCGGGGTGCTCCCCGTAGTTCAATGTCCCACACTGAGGTCCCTCTCACCTCCCACCCGCCCCGCCCCGCCCCCAGATCTCACCTCCATTCAAACGGCGCTTCTGGGCCCCAGCAGAGCGGCTGGCAGCAGATTCCCTCCAGGGGCCGCTCTCTTTCTCGCCGCCTTGTCCAAGCAAATGCTCCTTGGATTCTCCACCCTCCCCGCACCCCCGACTCATCTCTCCCGTCCTCCCCAACGCCCCAGCTCTCCTCCTCCCATGAACCCAGGCGTCTTCCTTCTCTCCCTCCACACCCGACGCCTCTTAGAGCCCTCTCTTTCCAGCCCTTTCTTTCCGTTCCCGCCGCCCTCACCGTCCAGGCCCTCACCCGTGCCCAGGCCCTCGCCCGCACCGGCCGGCCTCCCCGCCTCCAGTCTCTCCCCTCCAGCTCACCCGGCGAGGGGCAGGCGGAAGAGGGTCTTCCTTCAGGGCCACTGGAAAGGTAAGCGCCCTGCGGACAGGGATCCTGTCTGTTCACCATCGTCTTCCTGGCACCTGTCCATGCTGGAGCTGTGACTGCTCCCAGCTCGGGTCCCCACTCTGAGCCCACTGTTTCAGCAGCGCTGTCGTGGGGGGGCCTGCAGTCCCTTCCTGGAGCAGCCACATCTCCTTGACCAACCTCAGGATGCAGAACTGACTGGGCCCCAGCGTCACCCTGGGTCCTGGACATTGGAATCTTCACCCGGACCCCACCATGGCTGCCGGGCAGAGACCTTCCTGCTTTGGGAGGCCGATGTGCACCACTCTGCCCCAACCTTCTGAGTCCCTCCACCCCAAAGGCCCAGCCTGCACCCCTCTGCTCCAGCCCCAACCCTCTGAGCCCCTCCACCCCAACGGTCCAGCCTGCACCCCTCTGCCCCAGCCCCACCCCCTCTGAGCCCCTCCACCCCAACGGCCCAGCCTGCACCCCTCTGCCCCAATCCCAACCCTCTGAGCCCCTCCACCCCAATGGTCCAGCCTGCACCCCTCTGCCCCAGCCCCACCCCCTCTGAGCCCCTCCACCCCAATGGCCCAGCCTGCACCCCTCTGCCCCAATCCCAACCCTCTGAGCCCCTCCACCCCAATGGTCCAGCCTGCACCCCTCTGCCCCAGCCCCACCCCCTCTGAGCCCCTCCACCCCAACGGCCCAGCCTGCACCCCTCTGCCCCAGCCCCACCCCCTCTGAGCCCCCCTGGCCCAGCCCGGCTGCAGCCCACTATGCCCAACCAGAGCCAAACTGGGTGCCTTCCTCACCTCCCCGGGAGGGACCCCATGTCTCCTCTCCACTTGCTTAGCGAAGCAATCCCTCTGTTGGCAGAGAATCAGAGAACCATTGTTTACAGAGCACTTTTGCCTGCTCGCTTGCTTTTTTTTTTTCAAGAGAACATTTGTTGAAGCCCTTACGTGCCAGGCGCCGGGCATCGTGTGTGTCTCCCGTCTCTCCTAAATCCCCACCGTTCCCTGGCCAGCTGGGCACTCTGCTCCTCATTTTCTGATGAGAGCTCAGAGGCTCTGGAAGGTTCTACATTAATAAGGACTCGAGGAGCATGAATAGGCAATTGACTGGCCCGTGCTTCCGATCCCACTCTGGGAGGGTGCAGGGGAGGGGGTGCTGAGAGCGGTTCCTGCGGGGGAGGGGGTCCTGCTGGTGGGAAAGGCCAGGGCATCACCCAAGGAGCCTTTAGAGAGGAAAGAGCGGTCCAAAGACACCGGCTTTGGGTGACTGAGGGACAGAAGCCCCTTGAATTACTTCTACTAGGGCAACACTAATTGTAAAGTGTCGGCAGGATAACAGTAAAGTTAGTTCCCATGTACGGAATGTTCGTTCTGCGCCTGGTTGAATGTGTCACCAAGTTGGATTCTCACCACCACCCCACCCCCCACCCTGTCCCGTGGTGCCACCACGAATAGCCAAATCAGTGACGGCCATCTGCACAGCTAATGATGACAGCCACCAACATACGTGTGGGGCCACCGTGGGCTTTGTATCCCATAGACGCATAAAATGCCTTATGCGTGTTAACTTTGCATTACAACCACCTATATGACTGATGCTATCGTTATCTCCTTCTTACAGGTGAGGGAATCGAGGCACAGAGAGGTTTAGCAACTCGCTCAAGGTCACCCAGCTAATAAGCGGTAGATGTTAAGAATGGAACCCAGGCGGTCTGGACCAGATTCCAGAACCACGACCCCAGTGCCGACCTGAATGTGAAGTTTGGGGTGCTAGCCCGGGGCACACGGTGAGTGGCTGGCAAAGCTGTGATCCAGCGGAACCAGCAGCCTCGGGCCGCTTGTGCCTCTGTTTCCCTGGCTGCCTCCCTCCCCTCCCAGCAGCGCTCAGCCTAATTAATGCTCGGGAGCTGCTAAGCGCCTCGTTTGACAGGTGTTTCTAGAGCGCAAACATTTCTCCTCTTTCCTTCTCAAACTCTCCAAACAAGCAAGTGCTTCCCAGCTCAGAAACGAGCATCAACTATCGTTTCTTGATGCTTTGACGCCCCGGGGGGCCTTGCCGACAGCAGAGAGGCAGGTCCCCACAGGGCTAGCGGATTCCTAGACGGAGCAAACAAGTCCCCTTCCTCCCGTGCCTTTCATACGTGCGCCAACCGAGCCAGCGCCATACCCCCCACCCCCTCCTTCATGGGGCTCTCACATATCACCCCTGCCCCAATCCCCCTGGGCCAGGTGCCAGGCAAGCATTCCTTACACCCCAGAGTCTTCTGGAATGATTCCCACTGGCCAGTCCTAAACCTGCTTGGCCTGCCTCGCCCATCCCTTCCTGCGAAAACCATGATAAAGCATCTGGCCCGTGTTTTCCCCTTGTCTGGCTGCCCTCTGACCGCCCTGGGACTTCCTCCTGTGGCCTGGGGGGTGCGCTCCTCCTCTGGGGATCTGTGACTGTCTTCCAGCAGAGGCCACCCCCTGATCCGATGACCTCTCCATTACCGTCCCTGAATAGTAGTAAATCGTACATTTAAAACAAAACGCCCCAGGGGCGCCTGGGTGGCGCAGTCGGTTAAGCGTCCGACTTCAGCCAGGTCACGATCTC
>NW_024412388.1:13334424-13433987 GCF_014898765.1 Herpailurus yagouaroundi
GTCCCATAAATAAATAAAAACGTTGAAAAAAAAATAAAAAAAATAAAAAATAAAACAAAACGCCCCAGCCTGTCTTCGGGAGGGCCCCGTCCCTGGGGACCCCATCCCTGATCACCTCCAACGTCCCCTCCTGCCTGGCATAGGCCGTCCCTCTCAGCTCTCCTTCTCTCTGCCTCAGGGAGAGAAACCTCACGCGATAGTTGCTGGGAGTGTGCGTTCAAGGCCCAGCCATGCCACTCTCAAGCTGTGCACCGCTGGGCCAGTCAACCGCTCTCTGCCTCAGTTTCCCCAACTGTAAAATGGGAAAATAATCCCAGCCTCCCGGGTTTCTTGATTGCTGCCGTGCACCCCTGGGCCAGTCGATTAACCTCTCTCTGCCTCGGTTTCCCCAACTGTAAAATGGGAAAATAATCCCAGCCTCCTGGGTTTCTTGATTGCTGCCGTGCACCCGTGGACCAGTCAATTAACCTCCCTCTGCCTCGGTTTCCCCAACTGTAAAATGGGAAAATAATCCCAAACTCCCGGGTTTCTTGATTGCTGCCTGGGCCGTCCCATTAGTTAGAAACTATTACAAGGGCCCTAGGAGGTAGGCATCAGCACCCCGACTTGCAGACAGAGAAACCAAAGTTCAGAGAGACGTGTGTCTTCCCCAGGTCAGCTGGCAAGAAACTTGTAGGGGTGCAGTGGGGGCCTATTTCCCTGTGCCTCTCTTCTCCCGGCGGCAGGGTGGGACTGGGGTGGGGCACATGAGGCATCCTCCGGCATACAGAGCCAGGGAGGTACTCACTCTCGGGTTCGGGGCCCGAGAGTGGGCGCCTGCTTACGTTTTAGAGCCTACATGCCTCACTTGCCCTCGCTAGTCCCAGCTCTGCCCTCAGACACACGCCCAGGCCGCCTCCCTCTCCCAGCCCCTCCCTCCACCTTGATCTGAGGTCCCCATCTTTTTGTTTGTTTGTTTGTTTGTTTGAAATGTGTGTTTCTTTTTGAGAGCGCGCAAGCGGGGGAGGGGCAGAGAGAGGGGGACAGAGGATCCGAGGTGAGCTCTGCACTGACAGCATCGAGCCCCATGTGGGGCTTGAACTCATGAACCACGAGATCACGGCCTGAACCAAAGGTGGACGCTCAACCAACCGACCGAGCCACTCAGGGGCGCCTAAGGTCCTCATCTTAATCGACCTGCAGGGAGAGAAAGGCTTTGGGGTGTGTGTGTGTGTGTGTGTGTGTGTGTGTGTGTGTCAGAGGGGGACAACGTTTCCCGGGAGCAGGGGGAGGTCAGGGTGTTGCACAACTGGATGGACTCCCCTTCAGAGTCAGCCCAGAACTGCACCCACCACCAAGGATCGGGAGGTGGGGGCTCCGGGGGTGTTTCCTCCACGCTCCCCCCCCCATTTCGAGTTTGGGAAGCGTCTCTATAGTGATATCAGTCACCCCTTGGCCCTGGCTTACGCCTGTAACCCTAATAAAATACCAGCCACCGTGGTCCAGTCTCACGCCAAGGCCAAGACCGAAGGAACCCAGCCCGGCAACCAAAAGGTCATTTCAAACGAATTCAAATCCTTTCCGTGTCTCCAGCAGCAGGACACGTGGACCACAGCAGCCACCCTTAACTTCTCCGCCGTCCTCACCGCCGCCCCCCCCCCCCCGGAGGATTCCTGGTATGGCTTTTCTCCCCGTGTCCCCAAGTCCCTCCCCCTGAGCTGCTGGCTTTTCTTCCTCTTTCTTCTCCTTCCACGTCATCGCAAAAGCCCAACACTTGGGTCTGGCCCCTGTGGAGCCCACCTCAGAGGCGGAGCCTAAAATCCCCTGCCCGGCACAGCCGGCTTCTCTGACAGATGCAGAGCGGGCAGAGTATAGACATTTCTGCTGTGTCGTCACGTACGGCCTCTTGGTATCTTCTCCGAAGACCGGCTCCTTCTGCCACATCCTCACCTCCACCTGCTGCTCAGACCCAAACCCCGAGGACTCAGTTCATCCCTTCTCCTACCTCCTACCTTCAGTCCACCAAGAAATGCGGTGTTTATGCCTCCAAATACATCCCGATGTTTTTGTCCGCCTTTGTCTCCTCTGCGGCCGCTGTCCGTGACTTCCCTGCCTCTGTCGTTCCCCTCGGGTAGTGTCCCATCTCCCCGCGGCAGCCAGAGTGATCGCTTACAAATGCACCCCGGAGCACGCCGTCCCTCTGTTCGGAATGTTCCAAGGCCTTCCCGTGTCCCCAGAACAAATCCAAACCTCTCACCGTGACCTACAAGGCTTTCCATGGCTGGGTTTCTATCGGCGCCTTCTTACTCAACATTGAAAGCGGCTTCCTCCGAGACGCTGCTCTGGTAATTGTCTCTGATGGTGGTGGGGCCCCTGCCTCAATGCCCCTCTCAGCCTTTCAGATACCAGCCTGTTCTGTGAACTTGAGATTTTCCCTGTTCCACCTCGTTTTGAATCTGCCCCTCCCAGCCAGAGAGGAAGCCCCATGCGGGACGCTGCCTTCCCAGTGGCTGGTGCGTTGTCTGGTTCTTAGTAGGTGCTCAATAAACACTCGCTGACTGAATAAATGAAAACACAAATGAACAACCTGGAGAAATGCACCTGCGTTTTTTTTTGGCTGCAATAACAGAAAACAGACTCCAGCCTGGCTTAAACCATGAGGACTTTTCTATTTCACATAATGGGGTCAGGAGGTTGGGTGGGTTCCGGGTATAGGGCGACCAGGGCGCTGGCTCAGTTTGTCTGTGGATGCCTCAGCCCGGCCCTTTTCCAAGCATGGGACTTATTCTTAGACCGGCTTCTCTCAAAGGCGTGCAATGACTGCCCACAGCACTGGGAGCAAGAGGGTTCCCCGTTCCCACCCAGGAGACAGAGAAATGGAGAGTCTCTACCCGCCGCTCCCCACCCCCCAAATGTTTCCTCCGGTCTTCCAGGACCACCCATTGGGGTGCTCATCAGCTTAAGCGCGGACTCCTAACCAATTACTGGAAACCATGACTGTGTCTGATGACTCTAATAGGGTCACATATGCCTAGTCTTGGGGATAGGGTCTAGAGTCTGCTCAGAGAACTTCGGTTATGTGCCCAAGATCATAGAGCTCATGTGCGGGGAAACCTGGCTTGGACCCCAGACCTCTCGAACTCCAGGGCTCTTGGTGACCAGGCTGGGGGCCTTCCCTGCCTGCTTAGATCCCAGGACGGGATGCCCTCTTGGGGACACAGCAAAGCAGCAGGCCCCTTCTAGTGATACAATACTGGGAGCCGTGCCTGCCCCTGCTTTGGGGGGATGAAATTTTCCCTCAACCTCTCAGGGGCTCTCCCCTTCCCTGGAGGTCTAAGCTAGGTCCCCAGCTTCCGGGAGAATTCACAGCCAGCTGGGGCCCGGGGAGTTGCCACCTGTGTTCCTAGCCTGCTGTCCTCCCAGAGTATAATTCAGCTCTGGGGTTCTTCCCCCTTGCCCCTCCCAGACTGTCCTCCTCCTTTCAAGGTAGGAATCGGGGATCTGCCCCCGCCTCTCTGCTCCCGCCTCTCTGCTCCCCATACTCTGCCATTGCATTCTCTGTCCTGGCGCTGCTCCCTCTCACCTCCACGGCTCCACATAAGCCACTCCCTCCTGCTAGCAGCACCCCGCTCTCCCCAGCCTTCAGCCCTCCTTCAGCATCCCCCACTTCCCGGTTTGTAACCCTGGCAAACTGCCTCCCTCTGCCTGGGTTTTCTTGTCTGAGGAGCAGAGGTAACAATAGACTGGTTTTGGAAGTTAAATGAGCAAATGTATGCAGGGTGCTTAGAACGCTGTTTGGCACAGAGTAAATGCTCATACCTCTCCGCTCCCCCTGAGCCACCAGTGGATTCGCCACGGCGGTGGCAAGGAGTTCCTTCTGCTTGGAGAAGTTCCTGTCCCTTCCCCTGCCCCCTGGCGAGCACCAGCCCTGAGTTCAGCATCCACGGCCTGATTAGACTTTCTCTTCTCCCCAACCTGCCTTTCCGAACAGATGCCTCTTCCTTCCAATCAGCCCCTCTCTGCTGCTGCACCCGGAGTTCCATCAAAGGACCCTGATTTCCCTCCCATCGCCCGAGCCCATCAGACAGAATCCGGCTGCCAACAGAGGTTGACCTGCCTCACCCTCTGGGCCCTGCGCTGGCAAGGAAGCCGAGCCTGGTGTCACAGCCCCACCCTCCCCAGCCCTTCCAGGAAGCACACACATCCATTCACACAGACGCGGATAATCCATGCAGGCAGGTGGGAATCCAGGCAAGGATAATCCAAAAACAGGAGAGGACCCAAAAGCCATTTTTATTTGGCTTTGAAATGCATTCGATGAACTTAATTTTTGCCCCCCCCTTACTACAGATTTCACTTTTGAATCCTCTCCGACGTCAGCTAATACTGAAATTAGTTTGCCTGCCCTGGGCACCCCCTGGGGACGTGACCCCGGGGTGCATCTAACAGTTTGAAATTGGCCGACACAAAGAGCCAGCCCCTGTTGGGATCCAGGGGCCCAGAGGGCACAGCAACCCCAGATATAGACACTGAAAAGGTCTGCAGCGGTCCTCCGGTCGGCTAGGCCCCTGCCCTGCCCCGCCATCTGCCATCGGGCCCGCTCTGGTGGGGCAGCTCTGTCTCCGGAGAAACAAAGAACAGCTTCTCCCCGTCACCACGATCACACATGGGTGCACCTGCACACGTGCACACACGCGCGCACACACACACACACACTGGCCCAGCTTTTCCCAGGAAAGAACCAAAATCACTTCTCACACCTGCAGGAACTTCTCAGAACCCTGGTGGGGGTTAGAATTCCTAGCATTTCCAAGAGAAGTGGGAACTCCCACTCACTCCTCCATCTAAACTTTTCTCTGGCCACTGGGAATGCTCACGCCTTCTGGGTTGAGGAAGAAACGGATGTGGAGGCACATTTGTCTCTGTTAGGAGCTGGTTCACCTGAAGTACGTTACTCAACCTCTCTGAGCCTTAATGTTCTCTGAACGACGGGTGGCAGTCCCCACCACCACCATTACGGTAGTTAACGTTAGTTGAACACTTGCTACCTATCAGCCTCTATTTGCAGAGCTTTCCCTATATTAACTCGCTGAATTCTTAACCCTCGAAAGCAAGTATGACTGTTCACGTTCTCTTTCTACACACGCAAACATGAAGCCTTACTAAGCAGCCCCCTATCTTCCAGCGCCAGGACTCAAACCCAGCGGGGTCCTGGCCTACAGGGGAAAACGGCCATCCCCATAGGCCCACGGTGTGGTAGGGACACAGGGACACGGAGAGGGGGACGAAGGGCCATCCCCAGCAGCCAGCCACTTAGGCCAGCTGGGTGACACAGTAGGGAGCGAACACAGTGGCCCTCACCTCCTCTCGATTCCCATGTCCATCCGTCTTGAATGTTCCTTCAGTCATTCCGCACACGTCCACCGGAGCCCCACTGCACGCCAGGCTCTGAGGTAGGCCCTCGTGCTGTCAGGCTCCCCTGCCCCCCACCCCATTACTACAACCCAGAAAGCCCCACCCACCTAGACAATGCTCCCGGAGGGGCCGGTTGGACCTCCGGACCCAGCCGTCAGGCCTGGGCAAAGCCAGAGGTGTTTGAGGGACATGGGCATCGTGGCCTGCGGTGGGGAGCCCCTCACCGCCACTCGGCAACGTCCTTCTAGGAGGGAACCTGAGCAGGCCGGGTGCAAGGGTGACTTGTAGAATGCAGCTGGGCGGGGAGGCTCCCGGAGTGTGGGGCGTTCAGGGCACAGGGGCCCGAAGAGCAAACAGAAGACCAAACAGGAAGAGAGGCCACCTGGGTCGGCTCAGGTCATGATCTCGCGGTCTGTGAGTTCGGGCCCCGCGTCGGGCTCCGTGCTGACAGCTGGGAGCCTGGAGCCTGCTTCGGATTCTGTCTCCTTCTCTCTCTGCCCCTTCCCTGCTCATGCTCTGTCTCTCGATCAAAAATAAATAAATGTAAAAAAAAAAACATCTTTTAAACAAGGAACAGAGCCTCTTTTTCCAGCAGGTGCTTCCCTTGTCCTGAAAACTGTTCCCTTCAAATCCCTACTCAGACAGGATACCGAAGGGCTTTGCGGCGAGAGAGTCAGAAGACGTGTGTTTAACACTTGAACGTGTCACCTCTCAGCTGTGTGACCTTGAGCAAAGTCCTCCTGGGGCCTCAATTTCCTCTCTGGTGAAACGCATCAGCAATGGTCTGCTTCTCCACCGCTGTGTCCCTGGCAGACATTGCTAAAAGATCATTCATTCCTTCACAAAACGTATTTATCATCACAGGGTACCGCCCACGCCGTAGGTGGGGTCCTAGACACTGACTGGGGATACAATTTACAAGACAGAGCCGTCCTCTGCTCTTACTGGAGAGCTCGTATTCACTTTACTCACCGTGCCTCGATGTGGTCTCAGAATCCTTCTCAACACAGCCTTCGAGGCAGCCACTACCAATCAGACCAGCTTGAGAGACGAACTCCGTATTGGCCAGGGTTCCCTAGAGACACAGAAAAATAAGATACAGCTACGGATGTAGCTACAGACATAGATTTATAGAGATTTATTTTCAGGAATAAGCTCGTGCGATTGCAGAGGCTAGCGCGTGTAAAATTTGTAGGGCAGGGTCAGCAGGCTAAAAACCCAGGCAGGGTTTCAGGGTGATGACCTCGAGGCAGAGCACTTCTCTGAGTTTTTGGCTCTTAGGACCTTTGACTGATTGCTTGGTAACCGCTTGCAATTGCCCCATCATTGAAAGTAATCTCTTTTACTTAAAGATAACCGACCAGAGATGTTAATCCCACCTATCAAGTACCTTCACAGCAACATCTCGGCTGGTATTTGGCCAAGAAACTGGGCACAGTAGCCCCGCCAAGTTGACACATAACCGTCACAAACCCCATGCCGCCTCCCCAGGAATTATCTCAGAGCAAACGTTCGGCACTGACTCTGGGATTCAAAGCCTTTGATTTTGATTCTCTGTCATTCTCAGGATAGCATTTTCGGCTGGCAGTGGACGAAGTTAATGAGTCCACTTAAGTCCCCGCAAGGGAAGTGAGGAAGGAGCATTTCTGGCAGGACCGTTTAGACAATCATGTCCACAGAACCCTCTCGGGGTGTTGTGTGAAAATGATCTGTTATTTGCCATCAACCAAGAGCAATTTCTTCTTGTTTAACCCAGAACTTGGGAGGGTACGGCCCTTGCGGTTTTCAGAAGGCTCTGTCTTAAGGCAACAGGTTTTTGCCCATGTTGGTGAGATCTTTCTCCCCGATACCTGCCCTTTCTAGTCGCATGTGGTTTGTGCCTATCTGAGCCAGGGAGGGGACAAGGAAAAAAAATACGAGCACGGCCCGGGGCCGGGTCCTAAGGTAGGGATGTGACAATCAGGCATAGTGTAAGCTCTGCTGCAGTAGTAAATATCCCTGGACTCTCAGGGACTCAACATCACAAAGGTTTCTTTCTCTCTGAGGTTATGTGTCCAGAGTCACTCAGGAGCCCAGGCTGATGGCGGTGCCACCACTTGGTGACGCTGCCATCCCAACATGTGGCTTCCAGCGTCTCCATGGTAAGGCAAGAGTGTGGAGAAGTCACCCACGCTTTTAAATGCCTTGGCCTGCAAGTGACATAGCTGCTCATATTCAATTGGCTAGGACTAGTCATGTGACCCTGTCTGACTGCAAAGGAGGCTGGGAATTGTAGTCTTCTATACGCCCAGGAAACAGAGAGAAAACCAGATCCGCTGAAGGTCTCTCTTCTGATCCAGATGCAGGAATTTTAGTGTGGGGATTTTCAAGGGCTATTGTCCACAGCTCCAAAATCTTTTGTAATGCCCTTCCTGGCTCTCAATCTGGGGCCTGGGACACACCCACCAGCGGGAGTCCCCAAGCTCTTAGCTATTAACAAGAGGCAGGGCGTAAACATTTGCAAGTTAATTGCTCCGCTAAAGAATATATGAATTTGGGGCGCCTGGGTGGCTCAGTTGGTTGAGTGGTTGACTCTTGATTTCAACTCAGGTCATTAACCCCGGGGTCGTGAGATCGAGCCCTGCGTCGGGCTCCGTGCTGAGTGTAGAGCCTGCTTGGGATTTCCTCTCTCCCTCCCTCTGCCCCTCTCCCTCACTCGTGCTCTCTCTCTCTCTCTCTCAAATAAAAAAAAGAAAAGAATACGTGCATTAAAGTAAGTTCAAGGTTAACTCTACAATGGCAACAATGTCTGGGAGAGTGTGAACAGGATGGGCGTTAGCATAGGAACAAACCCCCGTGAGAGTGTTTCTTCCCTGGGGATTTGAATCTCCCCAAACAGGCTGGAAACCACTGCTCTTTCCAGTCGCCTGCCCCCTGCAAAGCAACAGCATTTTGTGACCATTTGCAAGGCAACCGTCACGTCAACCAGTAGAACTGTGGTCCGGGGCAACAAAGGGCAGAGACAGGTGCAGAGGCCTGAGAGTCAGGCCCGTCTTAGAATCCCGGCTCTGCTCAGCTCTAAGACTGTAGCCACGCCCCTCAACGTCCTGAGCCTCGGTTTCCCCCACTGTAAAATGGGGAGAAGAATGGCTGCCTGCCACAATTGTTGAGCGGGCCAAACAGGGACATGCCAGGGAAGCTCCTAGCCTGTGCGTGGCTGTCCCTTCCCCCCTTCCCTCCCCTGTCTGAAGGCCACTTGGCATGAGACAGATGTGTTGCTGTGTGTCATCAGAAACCCGGAGGGCGCTGACACAGAGGGGTGTTTGGAACGCTGTATCGGGAGAAAAAACGGAAATGAGTTAAATATCCAAGTACAGGAGATTGGTTAAGTAAACTCATTCAGGTTGATGAAGACGCCGCTACCAAATGTTTCAGGGAAGCTGAAGTAGCAAAGGAAACATTGACAATACAATTTTGAGAAGGAAAACTCAGGGCGCAATATGGTATATGTGAGATAGCGTCAACTCCGCAAACACGGGAGTTCTGTGCCCCCCCCACCCACCCACGGAAAAAACGTGCTATGAGTCTTCCATGAGTCACGATCCTTTTCTTTACATTGTGTTTTGTTTCGGGTTTATTCTGTGTTGCAATTTCAATTTCTCATGTATTTAATTTCATATTTTCAGACATAACAAATTATAATGAGCAAAATGTCCCTTTCTTTAAAAATGTGAATGCGGAGGGGCGCCTGGGCGGCTCAGTCGTTTAAGCGTCCGCCTTCCGCTCAGGTCATGATCTCACGGTTCATGAGTTCGAGCTCTGCAGTCAGCACAGAGCCTGCTTCAGATCCTCTGTCTCCTTCTCTCTCTGCCCCTCCCCTGCTGGCTCTCTCTCTCTCTCTCTCCTCTCCCAAAAATAATAAACATTTTTTAAAAAATGTGAATGTGGCATTTCCACCGGTGCGGGTTGCACCAGTGTGTGTCCGAGATGCGGCCGTTAGAGGCTGGATGGCGGTGGGCGAGCAAGGCACCACGGGAAAGGCGCAGCTGAACTTGACCCCTTCCCGACCCTTTTCTAGCTGTGTGGCCTTGGGCTAGTCATTTAAATTCTCGGATCTCTGGGGTGCTCGTGGGTCAAATGGAGATAAGAATGCCTGCCCCCCAAGGACCTACATAAGCCACCTAGCAAAATATTTGGCTAAAGGGGATGCTTAGTTTACAAAGACCGCTCCGGCAAGAGGTTGCACAGCCACAGACAGTGACGTGCAGTCAGCACGGAGCGTGTTTTGGAGGGAAACTCGACGGGACCTGCTGGGATGAGCTACATGCGGACTATGCAGAAGCAAACCAAGGGTGACTCCCATTTTTCCAACCGAGCATTTATTCTCAATTGCAATTCTCTTGCAATATTCTCTCGGGCACTACAGAATCCAAAATATCATGCCACTCTTCCGCCCTAAACCAGCCGAGCTATTCCCGTCGCATAGAACAATCCAAGCCCCGTACGATGTGCCCAGTCTGCCCACCAGCCCCTCAGAACCATCCTCCGGGGCAGCTGCTGCCCCCCACCGTGTTTTAGGTGAAAAGACCAAGCTGGGGGGGTGGTGGGGTGAAGTGGTACCCGAAGTAGCACGCCCTGTGACGGCAGATTCAGGACTTGGGGCTGACTTGTGGGTCCAGCTCAGACTTACTAAGCCAAGCTCGGTGGGGGCCCGTCCCCTGCGAGGCTGGACAGGTGTCGCTGGAATCGCGCTGCTGTCTACTCTGGCCCTGGTTTTGCAGCGTCCCTCCAGCTTCTGCCTCCACACACGCACACGGACACACACACACCTTTGTGCACACGTGTGTGCACACGCGCGCATGCACACGGACACACAGAGACCTACACGCATTCGTGTGCACACACGTGTTGCATACGCTCCGTGCACGTGCACACGTGCACACAGACACCTACACACCTCTGTGCACACCACACACGCACACGTGCACAGACACATGCACGCTGCCGTGCGCACACACACAGGACACGTATGAGCCTTTGCCCGCACGCATGTGCTGCAAACACACACATATAGGCGCACACACAGATGCATTCACAACTTCGTGCGTGCACACATGCACGCCCACGTGTGACGCGCACCCACGCTTACATACACACACATGCGCGCACACACCAATCTCCGGCGCCTTACACTCTGAGTGTGGCAGGGGGTTCGGCACGCCAGGCCGAAATAGCCACAACTCCTCCCGTGTCTTCAAACCTCATGGTGCTTGTCTGTCAGTGGCACCCGGACCTCCAGAACTGCTTCTGTAGAGGTTTTCTCTGAGCCCCCTGCTGGGGCCGCGGTGTTCCCAAGACTCCTCGGGTGGGGTTTGGGGCATCACTGGGGTCCTTCCCAAGGCTCCTCGCGTGGCACCTTGCCGCGGAGACGTACGATGAATGCAGCGGGGGGCACCACGGACCTTTCCCGGGCTGCCCCCTTGGCCTGGTGCTCTCCCTGCCTGGCAGCTAAGGGTGACGGCCCTCGACCCACACTGCCCAGGTTCGATCCTGACAAACCCTCCCTCCACCTCCATGCAAACCAGACAAAGTAATTCTCAGTCGGTGTCACTGTCTCCTCTCTCCTGGATCCATTGTTCTGCTTTAAAGCTTATCACAACCGGGGTGCCCGGGTGGCTCAGTCGGTTAGGCATCCGATTTCGGCTCAGGTCATGATCTCACAGTTTGTGAGCTCGACCCCCGCGTCGGGCTCTGTGCTGATGGCTCAGAGCCTGGAGCCTGCTTCGGATTCTGTGTCTCCCTCTCTCTCTGCCCCTCCCCTGCTCGCGCTCTGTCTCTCTCTCTCCCTCTCAAAAATAAATAAACATTAAAAAAAATTTTTTAAAGCTCATCACAACCTATTTAGTGTTTGTTTTGCCTTCAGTCCTCAGCTTTGACCCCACTTCTTTCTTTCTCCCCTCCAGCCACTCCGGAGCTCCCGCCTGCATAAGTTATACTGCTTCCTCAGGACCTTGGCACATCCCTCTAAGTCAGAAACTCCGTGTCCAAGAATAAGACATCTCAAGTGAGAGGGGCCAGGCTTGGAACCCAGGCCCTCAGGCTGCCGAGACTGAACCCTACACCACTACACACGTGGCCTCCCTCCCCTCTTCTGCCCTCCCGTGGCGCCATGGATCCCGCCTCCAGGGCATGTCCCTTGGGTGTATAAATATCTGGTGAAGGTCTGTTCCCCCCCCGGACCGTGAACCAGCTCCACGCAGGCTGGGCTGAGGCGTGTTTCGCTCACACGACACCCCTGATGCCCAGCACTTAGCACTCAGTACACATTTATGAACGAATGGGTGAATGTCTGCCTGCCTCCATCACATACGCGATCCCCAGACCCAGGGACCATGTTTTCATCTCTGCATCCCCGGTGCTCAGCCAAGCGCCCAGCCCTGGAAGTCACCAGCGCGCTCACTGAATTGAAACTGACCGATTTCCAGCACGTTCACCAGCCAGGCTAGCTCACGCACCCACTGGCGTGTGAGTAGGACGACTACTACCCCCAAATACCCCCACCTGTTCGTGCCTCCACGCCTTGTTCCTTCTGTTCCTTCTTCCCAGGACGTCTTTCCTCTTTGTCCATCGGCTGGAAACCTCTTCACAGCCTTCAAGGCCTGGCATAAACAAGCCTCCTCCACCCTCCTCTTGGGGCAGATTTTGGGCTCTCTCCTCCGCAGGCCCACAGCAGGTGCATCCCAAGGTTGTGCCTTACAGGACAGTCTTGAGATTTTGTTTTTTCCTCCTAAACCGCGAGTCTCCTGAGGGCAGAGTCTGTCTTACTGTCTTATTCATTTATTTTTTTTAATGTTTTTATTTATTTTGGGGAGACCGCAAACAGGGGAGGGGCAGAGAGAGGGAGACAGAGGAACCAAAGCAGGCTCTGCACTGACAGCAGTGAGCCCGATGTGGGGCTCGAACTCACGAACTGCGAGATCATCACCCGAGCCGAAGTCTGACGTTCGGCCGACTGAACCACCCAGGTGCCCTGCCTTACTCATTTCTAACCCCGACCCGGGGGCCCTTCCCAGAGAACGTGTGATGCATGAGATGAATAGATGAACAGTGATTCGGGCTGACCAGCCCTCTGCGCCCTCCTCCGTGGCCGGCATGCGTCTCAGGTTCTAAGGCCCAGGGTTCTCAGGGGGCGAGTGCTGTTGGTTCCAGTCTACGGAGGGGGAAACAGAGAACAGAGAGGTCAAGTTGCTTGTCCAAGAGTAAAAGAGAAATCCATCAGCCTTGAGTGGCTGCTGGTGGGAGGGGAGCTGGGAGGCGCCACGGTGGTCCCTCCCTCCCTCTGCACAGAGCTGCCTGGGCTCCCCAGCCTCTGTTCCAGAGCGCACGATGGGCTATGGGGTGCACGGCACCCCGAGAGCAGCCCCGAGGAAGAACACTGCTCCCCGGCCATTCCTGGGCACCAAAGCCCGCCTCTGTTTGCGGCCACCAGCAAATCCCAGGGCGTGCAGGGGTAAAGCCGTGCTTGGGCAGGAATTTGGAGCAGCCGAGAGGGCAGGAGGAGGGCTCTCTGGGAAGCCTAGGTGGCAGGTCACGATCTGTCCTCATGGGGATGCCAAGTCCCACAGAGCTCCCCATCCTGGGTGTATTTACAGGCCCAGGTGGTGAGGGACGAGGGCCGGTAGCCCAGTTTCCAGAATCTAAGCGGGTTCAGGACAATCTACCTTTGCTGCCGGATGGGGCGAGGCCGGGCCACGCAGGGACCGCGCGGGTACCAAGACAGGAGTTGGCATGGGCAAGCTGAGTGTCTCTTTCACTAGAGAAAATGAGCCTGGGACAAAGGGACACAGAAAACAGGGACAAACAAAACGTGAGCAGCTTTCCCCGGGGGCTCCCTTGACTCTCAGACCCCCCACGACTCCCTTCCACCTTCGGTGCCAGGCTCCTTCGGTGCCAGGCAGAGCGGGTGCCACGCAAGGTCGGGTGCCTTTGCGAGGTGGGGGCTGCTTGCAGAGAGACAGGGGCCCCAGGCCTCCCGCACTTGACCTCCAGCCTTCACGTCCTCACGCTGCTGTCCCGAACCACGGAGGACAAAGTGGCTTTAACGACACGAATGTATGATCCTACAGTCCTGGAGGTCAGCGGGCCGACACGAGTCTCACGGGGCCAAAGTCAAGATGTCAGCGGGGGCACCAGGGAGGATCTGCTTTCTTGCGTTTTTCTAGATTTGAGACGCTGCCCACACTGCTTGGCTGGTGGCCCCTTCCTCCATGTGCAGAGCTCACAGTGGCCAGCCGGGTCTCTCCCGAGCCTCTTTATTGTGACACTGACCTTCCCGCCTCCCTCGTCCGCTTCTAAGGGCCCTTGACATCACCTTGAGCCCCACCCCCCAGAAAATCCCAGGTAATCTCTCTACTTTAAGGTGAGCCGGTCCACAATTTTTATTGCATCATCTGCAGACCTAACCTAACGGTCACAAGTTCCAGGGTTTAGGATGGGGACGTCTTTGGGGGGCCCTTACTCTGCTAGCACACCTGTCACCCAGGGGCAGCCACTACCTGGGGGGCACCTCCTGGGTGGCAGGCAGCTTCACACAGTCATTTCCTTCCTTCCTCCCAACAGCCCCGGGAGGTCAGGGGTATCACCCCTCTTTCCCGAGGAAGCGACTGTGGGAGAGCCAGGCCACCTGTGACTGGTGGGGGCCTGGGGCACTTCTGCCTTCTTTCATTAAAAAAAGCTTTAAGGGGCGCCTGGGTGGCTCAGTCGGTTAAGTGTCCGACTCCTGATTTCTGCTCAGGTCATGATCTCCCGGTTCATGAGTTCGAGCCCCACATCGGGCTCTGCACGGATGGTGCGGAGCCTGTTTGGGATTCTCTCTCTCTCCCTCTTTCCGCCCCTCCCCTGCTCATGCTCTCTCTCTCTCTCTCTCTCAAAATAAATAAATAAAACTTAAAAAAAAAAAGCTTTAAAGGCCATGTTTTATGGCTGTACTGGTATAGGCATGATAGGCATGAATCTAACCAGGTTGGATATTCTTCTCTTATTTCTGATTTAAAAAAGAAATGAAGGGGCGCCTGGGTGGCTCAGTCGGTTGAGTGTCCGACTTTGGCTCAGGTCATGATCTCACGGTCCGTGGGTTCGAGCCCCGCGTCGGGCTCTGTGCTGACAGCTCGGAGCCTGGAGCCTGTTTCAGATTCTGTGTCTCCCTCTCTCTCTCTGACCCTTCCCCGTTCACACTCTCTCTCTCTGTCTCAAAAATAAGTGAACGTTAAAAAAAGAAATGAAAACATTTCATGGGCCCCTAAGAGTGCCGTGGGCTCTCAGCACTGTGTCCACGGTGCCAGATGGAGAAGTAGACCTTGGAGACTGGCATAGGGATGCCCACGGGCACATGGCCAGGAGGGGGCAGAGCCACGGGTCATGCCTGGGGCTCGCTCCCCTGACTCCAAGACAGGGCTCACTTCTCCAATTAGCCCACCACTCCATTAGTATCCAAACGACTCTGAGACATCGGACTCAGAGCCACACGAACACTTAAGATTATTTGGCCAGGAGGCTCTCATTTTAGGGAGATCCGTGTGCCCAGAGAGGGATTACAACGTTCTCAGGGACACACAGCAAGTCAGTGCTGGAGCCAGGATGAGGTCCTGGTCTCCCGACTGTCCACCAGGGGCTCGTCCCTAGCCCTCTCTTTCTTCCGTGTGCCGACCGCTCTGACCTGAGAAGGAGCCCAGCTCCTCCCCCACCCTACACGCACACACTCATACACATAAGCACAGCCCTCTCTCTGTGGTCACGCACGCAATGCCAGTGTAAACCTTGGCCACTGCTGTGTTGACTGCTCTTTATGTTGTGACCCGGTTAGGAACCGCCCAATGTACTCATGTCACACATGGGGAAACTGAGGCCGGGCCAGGAGGGGTCTGACCCCAAGCCACTCTGCAGATTACCAGGAGCGCCAGCACTCTAGCCCAGTTCCCCAATCCCGTGCTCTCTGCCCTGCGGCCACCTCGCCCACACAGATTCTCTGCAGTTTATCACAGATGTCAGGCTCCAGCCTGAGGGCCCCCCCCGCTGCCCTCACCCAGCCCACAGGGGCAACAGAAGACCGTGCGACCAGAAGGTTCCGCAAGAGCAGTTGCCAAGTCCTCAGCGTCCAGACTTGGCACAGGGGCTGCCTCCGGCTCAGACCCAGAACAAGAAAAACCAGTTCCAGGAGGCCACCTTCCTGCCCTGACTTTGATGTCTGCAGTGGTTGGTTGCCCAGGCTGGGGGCACTGCGCTGAGCCTGGGGGTCAGGCTGCACGCTGCAGGCTGGCAGTGCCCCCGGCCAGAGACCTCTGGTTTCCCGCTGCACGTCATTGGTCCCCTCTGAGCCTCAGTTTCCCCACCTAGGCATGACATTCTGTACCTGCCTCTCAGGGTTGCTGTTGCCCTGGATGGGTGCATGGCACTTGGTGAAAGCAAGGTCAATGTCATGACTTTCACTGTAAGCATTAATGACAGTTATGGTGATATATGAAGGAGCCAGCGCTTAAGCTGGACCCTGAAGGCTGGGCGGTACGGTGGGGCTGGCAAAGGACCAGCACAGCTCCCTAGGGCAGGGCCAGGAGCCAAGGCCAGAGAGGAAGCAAAGACTGGGGCCCCAACTAGAGACCCCTGGCGGCCCCCAGCATCTCAGATCTTTCACCTGCTGTCTCTGCAGGTTCCCACTGAGAGAATGTACCTTCAAGATCTTGGTCTCAGGGGAGAATTTCCAACCTCCCACCCATGTTACAGATGGGAAAACTGAGACCCAGAGAACAGGAGTTACCTCCCCAAGGACACACGACTATTTTACAACGCCAGGACTCATACCCAGCGCCACTTGACTTTTGAAGGAAATGATTGATCACAATCCTTCCACTCGGCTCTCCTAGGAACGGTGTTTTTTCTTGTCTTCTGTTTTACTTCCAAGCCTTATCTGACATCTAACTCAACACAATTGACTTGTCCCTGTAGCCCCGAGAATAGCTCAGGGACAGCACGGATTGCGGGGCTCAGAGAGGGCAGCCAGCTCCAGTCCCCTGTGTCACTCCTGTCACCCTGACGTAGCCCCAGCTCTCATTCCTACCTCAGAGCCTTTGCACCCTCCACCCCCCAGAATGCCTTCCTTGGGCAATTACTTTGCGAAGCCACATCCCCTCCTTGGCCCTGAAGATACCAGCTCATCGCCCCTCGGTATTTAAACAAATTAAAGGCTCGATCGGCTGTACTCATTTGCTCTCGTCCACACGGTGACTTGTCTCTTCTCATTTATTCATTTGTGTATTCAACAGGTGTTTATGGAGGACCGACTACGAGCCAGACATTCCCCACACGCAGAGCCTGCCCTCCAGATGCGAACCCTCTCGTGGAGAGGGAGTCCCACGGGACCCCACTGCACTTGTTAGGTGCTGAGCGTCGCTGGGGGTTGAGCAGGGGCCTTTGTCTTTGGGGGCCTTCCCAGCCAGGCACCTTGCCAGCTAGGAAAGGGTCTCTCCCATCGCTGCCAGTACTGCTTAGACACAAGGATGCTGGAGGTCTCTGAGCCATCTTGCACCCCCTGGGTGGCCACCGGGTTCGGTGGACCGCAATCCCAGCTCTGCCACCTTTGAGCTGAGAGATTTGGACAGGGTCCCCTCCCTTGGGGGCCTGAGTCCCTCTTTTGTGAAATAGCTCTAGGGGCTCCTAGCTCACCGGTTTGCTGTGGGATGGGGGCAGCATCCTGCGAGCGCCCGGGGCGGGGGAGGGACAGTTGCAAGGGGCGGGGTCCCTGAGCTCACCTCGGTGCGAAAGCAATGGCACTGGCGCATGGGTCCCCTCTGCGTGGGTTTGGGGGTGTCACCTCCCTTTGTGCGGTCTCTGTGTAGCACGAGAGGGTCTGACCGTGGGCATCCAAGGTCCCTTTCAGCTCTGGGAGGCTCTGATGACCAGCAAAGCGAGCCCGCTGCGTAGAAACCGTGGGCTTCGAGGCTCTGCCCTGAGAGATTTGTGCTTCGTCTGCCCCCCCTGGGCTCTCGGGCAGCACTGGACATGGAAACAACGCCTCTGAAGAGGGAGAATGAAAGAAGCAGCCTTCACCTGTCGCCAGGCTAGAGGAACATGAAGCAAAACCATTCGGCAAAGAGCCCCACCGCCTTGCATCACGGAGCCCGGGGGTACAGGGCTGGGACACAGTCTTTAAATTATAGCACCTGGGAAATTAGAACTCAGAACAGAAAAGAACCGTGCCCCTGGGAAGCAGGGGAGGGAGGGACAGAAATAAGGGGGTCACACGCGGGGGACGTGAACAAGGGGACACGATTTATGCTCTCCCTTCTCCAAACTGGAAATATCCCCTCTCCTCCTCCCGGTTCCTAGTGACTGCTGATGCAGGGGACCCCACACCCTGCATTATTTGGAATCTTCTAGTCAAGGGACGTCCTTCTTTGGTTCAGTCTATCTTGTCTTAAGTTCCAGAACTCATGTGCTCGCCAAGTCATTCCCGCCCAGATGGAGACTAATGCTGGCCACTTCCACATCCCATGCGCTTTCAAGCTCTTAGAACAATTCCTCCACCTCGTGCTATTAATTACGGTCCCCGGCCTCAGGGCCTTTGCACTGTGGGTCCTCTGCTTCAACTGTCCTTTCCCTACCTTGCTTACCTGTCAAATCCCTCAAGACTCAAGCTCTGGGAAGCCCTCCTCCCCCAAAGCCCTGGCTCTTTCCTCCTTGTTTCCATAGTAGCTGAGCATTTGCTCTGCTGTGATCCTTCTCCACTAGTGTGTTTCTGGAGAGCCCGGCTGGGCTTAAAAGGGCAGAGGGCAGGATATGTGTAGGTGTGAGGCTGCGTGTGCCAGCTGGGTAGGTTCGAGCCTCTTTGGTGGAACACGGGGGCTGTCTCTGCCACAGGGCTGTGCAAAGACTCAATGATGGAGAATATGGCTGGCACATAGTAGGTGCTCAGTGAAGCGGTTTGTCATCCATTTGTCTCTGCCTCCCCAGAGCCAGGCCCGGGTCTGGCCCCTAGCACCCTATGGATGCTTGGGGCACGGCCTCCAGCCCCTGGCTCTGGTTTTCCTGGCTGCTTGCGCTTCATTCTCCCCTCCCCCCTCCCTCTGGGGCTCGGCTGGGACCCTCTCTCCACCTTCTGCACCAGGGCGGCTGTCTCTTTTCAGAGCCTTGATTTGCAATCAGCCTCAACAGCTCTAATGGGCCAGCGAGGCCCCTGGCTGCGCTGAGTTAGCTCCATTTAGAGGCTCAGAGCTGTGGAACACAAACCTGTCCTGCCTCTCGAGGTCTGGCATCAGCTCTCTGGTGTCTGGGAGAGACCAGAGTCAGCTGGGGACCCAGGGCTGCCGCGGCTCCTCTCCCACAGCCCCTCCCTGCCGGCTCAGGGCTCAGCCACGCCCCCGCCAGGCCCCTCCAACCCCTCCAACCCCACTCTCTGCTGGACCTGCATGGGCTGGAGGGGGTCTCTGCTTCTCTCCTTCCTGGTGCTCTCTTGAGAAGAGCACAGGATGTTGGGGCCCAAAGAAAAGCTGGTCCTCAGTGCACTTGAACTCACTGATCACCGTGACAATGTATATAGTAGCAGGTTTTATTGGTCCCATTTTACAAATAAAGAAATTGAGCTCAGAGGTCACACAGCAGTGCTTTCTAAACTTATCTGACCAGGAAGCCTTTCTCTCTTTCCCTTTCTTTCTTTCTTTCTTTCTTTCTTTCTTTCTTTTTTCTTTTCTTTCTTTCTTTCTCTCTGTTTCTTCCTTTTCTTTCTTCTTTCTTTCTTTCTTTCTTTCTTTCTTTCTTCTTTCTCTCTCTTTTCCTCCTTCTTTCTTTCTTTTCATGGAATAACCCAAAGCACACATTTCAAAACGTACCATCTTGAGCTGGCTTATTTCTTACCCCAAAAACCAATCCAATGTATCCTTTTTAAAGCTCAGTATGCGTCTTCCCCTAATGCAGGGATTTCTTAACAAGGACTCCAAGGGCAGACGTCCCAGAATTTGCATGTGAAATAGTATGTGTACATGCATTTTTCTAACAGGGTCTCTAACTTCCAGGGGATCCTCAGAGGGACCTGGGAGACCCAGAAAGAGTAAAGAACCACGCCCTGGCTGGAGTCCCTGTAGAGAAGGCCCAGTTTTGATCTGGGGTTTTGTGGAAGTGAACAGAACAGCAGAGATGTGGGAAAGAAGGCCGTGAGTGGGGGGAAATGGCCCGTGCGACAGCAGGGACGAGGGGACAGTAAACGGATGAGCTTGGCTGGAGCAGAACGGGTGTTTGGGTACAGTGGCAAATGAGGTTGGGCCGTCAAAGGGACCTTGGAGAACTGGCCAAGGCATTTAGATTTGATAGGGGAGGCCATGGGGAGCCACAGGACATCCTGGAGCCTGCAGGTGGCAGCACAGCAAGGGGGCTGCAGAAGAGGTGGCAGAGAGCTGGGGGGGCAGTGGGAGCCACGAGCTGCTAGGATGGGGCTCCAGGGACAGCCTGACTCAGGGAGCTCACCGTTCCGGGAAGGGCACGCAGGCCCGGCGACTGTCAGGAGTACCATGGGAGGAGGAGGGGCAGGAGAGCAAGGCAAGACAGCCCGGCTGGAGGCAAGGCCTTAGACATAAAGCTTCCTGGTTGGGTCCTCAGGTCCGTCATTTCCTAGCTGTGTGGCTCTGGGCAAGTAACCTAACCCTTCTGAGTCTCCTTGTCAAAAGGGATAACTCCACCTGCTCGGTAAGGTTGTGGAAATTGACTTAGATGAGAAACGGTCTCTGGAGCATTTCAGGCAAGACACGCTTCCAGCCCTCGACCATGATGGGTTCTCTTCTGACCCATCAATATAGTCTATAAACACTTACCAACCCCTGCCACGCACCTGCACCAGGTGCCCTCCTCGGCGTCCTAAGGTGTTTCTGACAATAACCCCATAGGCAGAGGGCATCACGCCCATTTGAGAGACAAGAAAACTGAGGCACAGAGATTTCGACAATCAGAGTCCGTGGTGATGTCTATTAAGGTTATTGTGAGAACTCAGAGGTCAGAGGGTCCGTGACAAAGGTGTGACCTCTCTCTGACACAGGGTGGGAGAAGCCACACTCCCTTGAGGGGATTCAAGTTCATACAGCTGGGATTGTGGGTGGGCGGGGTACTATCCGAGCATTTACAGTGCTTCCTGTAGGGATCTGGCTCACAGGAGGATTCTGACTTTTTGAGGCTGGGGCGGGGCCTGCTATCCTGTTCCATAACAAGGGTTTCTGGAAAATGGCTTTGGGGTAAAACAGGTTTAGCCTCAGGCAAGACACTGAGCCTCAGTTTCCTCACCTCTAGGATGGGTCTTGCGCCCCCTGCAGGGCTGGTGCAAAATGGAAGGAGATGGGGCCCGCAACCTCGGCAGAGCCCAGGGCCTGACACGGAGTGGGTGCCCCCAAATAACGGCTATTATTACTTCTACTATTATTGGCCCTGGGCCCTCTGTGAAAGCTCTACCCTGAATGCAGGCGGCGGGTACGCCTCATACTTAACCCTCAGGACGCTCCCTCTGCCTCCACTCACCCCACCCCAGAGCAAGAATCAGGATGCACTCTGCCATCTCAAACGGCACCCAGGAACTGTTTCACGTTCAATTTCCCCATCAAATTCACAGGCACGTATCACATGCCATTATTCTACTTCCTAATGGTCTATGCAGTGGAATCGTAAGTAGGACATTTCTTCATGCCCTTGGCATTCCCGACTCTTTGAAACTCCCTTTCCAGGCCTGATCTCTTTTCTGGTGACTGCAGCACGACACATGATGGCCAAAATCCGGGCAGCACCCAGCCCCGGCCTCTGCTGGTCCCAGAACGTAAAGGAACAACAGTGACGCATCTCCTTGGAAAGCAGTGTTAGCCTCCCTTGGGTTTCTGTGGGGGTCAACCGTGGCAGTAGACAGGAGAGGAGGTTGGATGGGTGCAGGGCCAAGGTCAAAGACAAGAGTGACCTGGGTCCCTTCTCCGTACTGCTCACAAGCTGTGGGGCCTGGGGGCAAGATCACCTCCCCTCTCGGGAGCTTCAGTGCCCTCATCTATAGAAAAAGGTGACAGGGGCAGGGGGGCGGGGTTGGGACTCGGTCGGTTGAGCATCTGACTCTTGATTTTAGCTCAGGTCATGATCTCAGGGTCCTGGGATCGAGTCCCACATCAGGCTCCACACTGAGCATTCAGCCTGCTTAAGATTCTCTCTCTGTCAAATAAAAAATAAAATAAAATAAAAATGACAATACCAGCTACACAGGATGGCAGAATCAGAAGTGTTGGTCACAGACTGTGCCTGTAACACCCATGACAACTATTTGTCGAGGTCATGTGAGTAAAAGGCTTGACGGAAGGTGCTGGAAGGGTGAGCTGGCACTTGAGGCTCTGCAGGTGGTATTCACTACGGTGGGTCCACCAGGGTCCCTGTGTGGCCTCGCCTTTGCTGTCTCAGATTCCTGACGGGGGTGGTGTCCCCAGTCCCATAATGTGCCAGGATCACCCTCCACGGAGCCGAACAGGGGCCCAGGGGGCGGCGGGGCCCTGGGGCATATTCAATATTTTACTGCCTGGGAAGGTGCAGCAGCGCCCTAGCGGAGTGGGGTGAGGTTGGCAGACCCTTGCAATACTCAGCATTAACTTCTAGTTCATAAACGGCAGAGAGGACAGAGGGGGTCCTGGGGGGGTGGCAGGCAGGCTGGTGGGGCTGGGGAAGTTCCTGTTCCCCGATGAGAATGGAAATATTTCAGCATTGAACAACCAGCGTGGACGTGGTGACGCACAGCGGCTGAGGGCACAGCGTGGGGACCCTGAGCGTGACGGAGCCCATTGGAGGTCAAGGAGAGTTTGTCGAGGAAAGGCCCCCGGGGTAAGCGTAAGGAACAACCACCGGACCACCAGATTCTTACTGCGCACCCTCGGGATGAGTGGGAATTTGTCCTGGACCTCCTCGTCCACAGCCCAGGCTCAGTCAGATGTCCCGTGTTCTAGCCCCCGCTAGACAGACGGGCCCTCGTTAGGCCTTGGTCTCCTCACTAGTCAGACCAGGATCCTTTTTTTTTTTTTTTTTAATTTTTTTGACATTTATTTATTTTTTAGAGACAGAGAGAGATAGAGCATGAGTGGGGAAGAGCAGAGAGAGAGAGAGGGAGACACAGAATCTGTAGCAGGCTCCAGGCTCTGAGCTGTCAGCACAGAGCCTGATGTGGGGCTCGAACTCACGGACCATAAGATCATGACCTGAGCCGAGGTCAGAAGCTCAACTGACTGAGCCACCCAGGCACCCCCAGACCAGGATCCTTTTATCGCTGACACTTCTGGACTCAAAAGTCTACCCTCTCCCTCACGTGCGTGTGCAGGTGCATTTGCATGCGTGTACGTGCACACAGGCACCTGTGGGTGTGTGCCTGCGCAGGGGTGCAGGTGGAAAGGGCCACACCCCTCCCCGTCTCCCGAGGTGCCTGCACCCACCTCCTCCCAGCCTGGGGCTCCCCCTCAGGGTCTCACCTACCGCACCCCTCCCTGGAGTCAGCCTCCACCTCGGAAAACACAGACCAGGGGAGGCGCCGGCAGCACGGAAGTCAAAGCCAGTCACTGGAAGATGGGCCTGTTTATTTGCATGGCACGCGTTTATCTCTGACTGTTCCACCCCCCCCCGCGAGCGAACCCCAGAGTTGTCAATTGGTCCTGCCGTCGCGAGAGGCCAGATTGGCGGTGCGCACATTCACAGAAGCCCAATATAGACTTCCAATTATCTTTTAATTTCCCTCCTGTCTTCATTTGTTCCTTTCACTTTTCTCCAAACAGACTCGGTGCGGGCAGGGGAGAGAGAGCTGTAATTGGTGGAGTTTGAAGCCAGCTCGCGGGAGCGTGGTGTTCGCCCGCAGGGTGCGATGAGACCTCAGGACAAAGCGGGACCGCTCTCTCCCCACCGCCCTGCAGGGCCTCTTAGAGGCCCCAAGCCCTTGTTCTTCTGTCTTCCGGTCTTCTGACTCTCTGCAATAACTATATCCTCTTATTTTCTGTCGTCCTGCAGCTGAGGCCCTGCTGAGCGGAGGGTGAACTCCTAGAGGCGGCAAAGGACTCCTGGAGGCACCTTTCGTATGCAAACGAACCGGTCCAGGACTCAGCCACAACACCTCCTTTATCAGACTCTCGCCAGGCTCGGTGCACCGGGGCCATACTCCCCTGTCCCGATTACCCCAGGGCCAGGCATGAGGCAAATAAAGACGGCCCGCGGCCCCCTGACATTATTCACACTGTCTCGTCCACTCCTTCCCTTGAAAACCACAGTGACGCTCCTATTCCGTCCTCTTGCTCCGCCTGCCTCCTTGCTGAGCCTGGTGCCTCCCCACGTGGCCCTGCATGGTGTGGGCTGGGGGACCCTCTTGGGGACCGGGAGGAGCAAGTGTCTTTTCTGTGGCACGTGTCTCCCAGAATGGACAGCAGGAAGCCTCATTTCCTGCACCGTCTCACTGCTGCCCTCAAACAGGGGAAAGTCACAGGAAATGCCACGCCAGGAGTCAAATCAGTGCCACCTGACACCCCGCCTATGCACACACGGCCTGCACCTGCCCGACACCCCAGCCTGCAAGTCTCTGTGCACCATCACGGCTGTCGTAACCCTGTACCCTCAGACCTGCTACCTCTCTCCCCTCGGCCTTCCCTGTTCAGCATCTTCTTCCCGAGCCAGCAGTCCGCCAAGGTCCCCCGGGGCCAAGGGCGTCTCTGTAACCTAGGTCACTGCACCAGCTCGAAGCCTGGTACACGGTGAGCACCTGGTGGATATTTGTTCCATCAGTCAGTCTACACGCCGCCCCCCCCCCCCCCCCCCCCTAAAAAAAGCCCCAGGCGAGGCACCGGGTGTGGGGAGACGTTTTTTTTTTTTTAATGTGTATTTATTTTTGAGAGAGAGAGAGAGACAGCAGGGGAGGGGCAGAGAGAGAGAGGGAGACACAGAATCTGAAGCAGGCTCCAGGCTCCGAGCGGTCAGCACAGAGCCCGACGCGGGGCTTGAACCCACAAACTGCAGGATCATGACCTGAGCCGAAGTAGGACGCTTAACCAGCTGAGCCACCCAGGCGCCCCTCTGGAATACTCTTTGGACCTCTATTCTGATGCCCCTGGCCCCAGCCTCCCTGGCTGTCCCCTGGCCCATTGTACTTTGTCAATGAGTCACCTCATTAATTTTCCTCCATGATATGCTGTGGCTTAATCATACCTCAGGTACACATTCCATCTCACAGGTAAGGATATAAGTCCTCTCAGGGCGGGGACTGTGTCTCCTGCTCCCAGCAGCTCCCCAGCTACCCTCCTGCCACCCTGGAGTACTGCTTTGACCACCCCCAGTGCCCAGGAGCAAGTTTCCAAAGGGAGAGAGTGGTTGTCTGACTCCAAGGGTTTAAGCTGAAGCCACACAGAGAGTGCTCCCGTGTGGTGGAGACTTTATCGGGTGGGAGGCAGCATGCCAAAGGGGCTGACACCCAGCTCACTCAGTGGCATCTGAGAGGACAATGCCAGGCCACAGTATTGTCACCAAAGGGGCAGGCCATCAGTGGTCCCTTCTCCAACGGTAGGAGAGCCCCAAGGCTGCCCCTGCTACTGAAATGGCAGCTGGGCCAGCAGGGGCCCCCAAAGTCCTGGATTCACCGCCGGACAAATCACTTTTATTACCCTTTATACCTGGTCTTTCCCTTCCCAGAGGGAGACGAATGAACCGTGCAGCTAGACAGACCCAGTTTTAACTCAAGACTCTGCCGCTCGCAATCTACGTGACATGGGCACATCCCTCTGAGGCTCGGTTTCCTCACCTGTAGAACGAGGGTGATGATTGCACTTTCCCGTCCAGATTCCCCGGGGGAGACGAAATGGTTTTGCTTGTGCCGAGCACCCAGGGCCCGAGCACCCCGTGTTCTGTTACTCACCCTGATGAAACAAGTGGCTCACGCAAAGAAGAATTCTCTGTAGCCAAGTGGCAAAGCTGAGTGACTTTCCATTCCTAGCCCCGCGGAGGCCTCCTGAGATGATTGCCAAAACTGGGGACCTCCTGGGAGGTCCCCTAAACCTGCCAAACCAGAAAGTCTGGGGAGTATAGCTTGGAAATGTGCATTTCTGAATTTTTTTGAGGCTTATTTATTTTTGAGAGACAGAGAGAGAGAGAGAGAGAGCGTGAGCACGGGAGGGGCAGAGAGAGAGGGAGACACAGAATCCGAAGCAGGCTCCAGGCTCTGAGCTGTCCGCACAGAACCCCATGTGGGGCTCGAACTTGGAATGGCAAGATTGTGACCTGAACCGAAGTCAGACACTGAACTGACTGAGCCACCCAGGCGCCCCCAGAAAAGTGCATTCCCGATGAGCACCCCAGTGGCTCCCATGCCTGTGACGTTCAGAATCACGATTTTGACCGCGAGGGAGAGAAAGCGGGTCCCTGCTGCTGGTCACCGGTGGAACCGCCCGCGGAGCCTGACTCCTGGGGAACCACACCTGGTGGGTGAACTCAGGTAGGTAAAACTCTGGACTCTGGAAACAGGGATACAAGTCCCTACTTACAAGCCAATTGACATGATCTTAGAGCTGCCATAAAATGGGGGTGGGTGGGGCGGGGGACAAGTGCATCTCTCCCCAACGGTGTGGGCATCGGAGGAGACTCTTCTGGACTGCCCACCTCCGTTCTCTCCGTGGCACGCTGGCAGGTGTCCACGACTGTGCCCGGCCCGTACGGGTCAGCGGAACAGGGTGCACTTTGACCCACGGCCTGTGTGATAAAGGCCAAAGGAGACACGCAGAAGAACAAGAGACCTAAAGAAAGGAAAGACGACCTCAGAGCAAGGCATGTGAGGCGCGGCCTTGGACCCGACTCCGAAGGGCTGGAGGGGTGAGGACCCGCGAGGATGAAGGAGGCCGTCCTGAGCCCCAGCCAGGAGCCTGGCGCTCGAGGCGGCGGACAGATGAGCTTGAAGGGTAAGTTTATTTACTTCTTTTGAGGGAGACTGAGACAGCACAAGTGGGGCAGGAGCGGAGAGCGACGGAGAGGAAGAGGGTCTCAGGCAGGCTCCGCACCGTCAGCATGGAGCCCGACTCAGGGCTCGAACTCCCAAAACTGTGAGATCACGACCTGAGCTGAAACCAAGAGCCGGACGCTTAACGGACTGAGCCGCCCAGGCGCCCCTTTTCTCATCTGTTAAACTGGGACCCACAGCACTGGTGAGGACCTCGGCCCCTCACCTGTTTTCAAGCGCAAGGATATGCCCTTGATCGTTAGATCAAGGTTAGTTGCCTCGATCTGCCTCGATCTAACTAACACCCTGTACCTTCCCCATCTGCTCTCAGGAAGGCCCAGACGGAGGGCGGAGGCATTCAAAGCCAGATCCGGTGGCTTGGTCGCAGTCCCTGGCCTAGCCTTCTCTGCTGCTAACTGCGGGCCTCCCCGCGGGGACAAGCAGACCCCAACGGGAAGGGAACCAGCAGGGAGGATCTCGTGCCACACCTGCCGTGGCTCCACCTGTCTCACAACCCACCACACCCAACACTCCTAGCCCTACATACAATAACCAACCCCGGGCGCTTCCGGGCATCAGGTGACTGTTTGGTCAAGAGCTTCCTCCCTATTTGTGTACCTGCTGGACACTCCTAACATCTTCCAGCTGCTGCTGGCTCGGGTGGCCGATCACAAGCTCAGGCCCCGGGGCACAACCCCCACCCCCGCCCCCAGGGAAAGCGTCGAAGGATCCGCCAGCCCCGAGCCCCAGTGGCCACCCGCTGCCCGCTCAAGGTTACCTTGCTCCAACTCCTCCAGTGGCCGGCTGGAGCCAGCCCAGAGCCCCCTCCGGGTCAGCCCAGCTCCCGCAGGAACCAGGACAATCATTAATCGGATTCTTGACATTCTTTGGCCCCAGGTCGGCTTGGGAACCATGCTCCCCGGAAGAGGAGGAGCACAGTCCCAGGACTGGCATTTGGACATGCAGCTGGCAGGCAAGGTGGTGCTGTCGGCCGCCGCGCTGCTCCTGGTGACCGCAGCCTACAGGCTGTACAGGTTGAGGCCCGCCCGGGCCCCGCTGGGGGACAGGAACTCCAAGGCCGAGGAGAAGGCCGAGGGCTCCGGGCAGCCGGCGGACCCGGGGGCTGTTCCTGGGGCACCACACCGGGCTCTGAGACGCCGGAGGGGAAGCCAGGGGGCCGGAGCGCCGCTGGGCTGTGACCGGGAAAGTCAGGGGGGCTCCCGAGTCCCGGCAACAGGACGCTCTCCCGAAGTCGCAGAAGCCCAAGAGGCTCGGGAGCGCGAGAAGAAGGGCGCCGGTGTGGAAGCGGGTGGGCAGGGCCTTGTCTCTGAGCTGGCACCCCCTCGCTGCAGTGGCCAGGAAGCCGGAACAGCTGTTGGCGGTAAGCCCGAGCCGCCCCACCACCCCACTGTGGGCGATGAATTCCAAAGCTCCCCACTTGGCCTCGCTGCGGCAGAGGGGAGCAGGGTGGGCCGGGCGCCCACTCCATGGCGGGACGGCGGACCCCCGGGACAGCCGGGGCTCGGGGAGCAGGAGTCCCCCGCCACGAGCCTGATGGCCCACACGGAAGGCGAGAGTGACACGAACAGGAGCTGGGTCTTTCCTCGCAACAGGGGGGTCCACGGGGAAGAGGCCGGGGCCCTTCAGGCGGCCGTGGACATGGGCCTGACCCTGCACCAGCGGGAGGGAGCCGCCAGTGCCTCTTATACCTACTCGTCTGTGTCCCGGGTTCGCGTGGAGGAGAACTTCATTCCTGAGAAGGTGGAGCGGATGGGGCCCAGGCTGAAGGGCAAGGTGTACGATTACTATGTCGAGTCCACTTCCTGGGCCACCTCCAAGGGCCGGCTGGCCCCCAGGACAGCCGTCCCGGCTGAAGCTCCACTCCCCGGGCCCCTGCCAGGCGCCGCCCCGGGAACAGAGGCCGCTTCAGGAGGCCGGGAAGGTGGAGCCGAAACGCCCACCTCCTCCCAGCCGGGGCCGTCGCCCCCCACGCAAGGCTTCGGCAGGAAGGAGAGCCTCGTCCGGATCATGGAGAACCCGGAGCTCCAGCTCCAGCTCGAGGGCTTTGGGGCCCCCGCTCTGTCCTGCCCAGACCAGAGCGCCCCGCCTGGCCACCCCCTTCCCCAGGCTTCTCTTGGGTCCAGCTCGGCCGGAAGCAGCCGGGAGGCCCACGTGCAGCTCGTGGCGGGGACCAACTTCTTCCACCTCCCGCTGGCCCCCGGCTCAGCGCCAGACGTGCACCTGGATCTGGGCAACTGCTACCAGGTGCTGACCTTGGCCAAGAAGCAGAAGCTGGAGGCGCTGAAGGAAGCGGCCTACAAGGTGATGAGCGACAACTACCTCCAGGTCCTGCGCAGCCCGGACATCTACGGGTGCCTGAGCGGGACGGAGCGGGAGCTGATCCTCCGGCGCCGCCTGCGGGGCCGCGAGCGCCTGGTGGTGGCGGACGTGTGCCCCCAGGAGGGCTCCGGCCGTCTCTGCTACTACGACGAGGCGCAGGACGCCTGGCACCCGCTGGCCCGCCTGCCCCCCGAGGCGGTGTCCCGAGGCTGTGCGCTCTGCAGCCTCTTCAATTACCTCTTCGTGGCGTCCGGTTGCCGGGGGCCCGGGCACGAGCCCTCCAACCGCGTCTTCTGCTACAACCCGCTGACCGGCATCTGGAGCGAGGTGTGCCCGCTGAACCAGGCCCGGCCGCACTGCCGGCTGGTGGCCCTGGACGGCCACCTGTACGCCATCGGCGGCGAGTGCCTGAACACGGTGGAACGCTATGACCCGCGCCTGGACCGCTGGACCTTTGCGCCGCCGCTCCCCAGCGACTCCTTCGCCCTGGCGCACACGGCCACGGCGTGTGCGGGCGACGTCTACGTCACGGGCGGCACCCTGCGCTACCTGCTGCTCCGCTTCTCGGCCCGGGAGCAGCGCTGGCGGGCCGGCCCCACGGGGGGCGGCAAGGACCGCACGGCCGAGATGGTGGCCGTCAACGGCTTCCTCTACCGTTTTGATCTCGACCGCCGCCTGGGCATCAGCGTCCACCGCTGCAGCGCCAGCGCCCGCCTCTGGTACGAGTGCGCCACCTACCGCACCCCGTACCCGGACGCCTTCCAGTGCGCCCCGGTGGGCGACCTCATCTACTGCGTGGGGCGCTGGCGCTCGCTCTGCTTCCTGGCCGACCACATCTCGCCCAGGTTTGTGCCCAAGGAGCCACGGAGCTTCCCCTCCCCGCGGGGCACCCTCCTGCCCGCCGTCCTGACCCTGCCCGTCCCCGACGCGCTTCAGACCAGGGTCTAGCTACCCACCCCCGCCCCCCACCCCCCCGCTGGACTTCTGCTGCCAAACTGGAAGCAAAAAGCACCCTGCCCGCCACTCCGTGAGCCATCTCTGGGCCAGCAGGCAGCTCGGGAATTCCACCCGCGTGAGGGGAATGCTAACCCTACCCCCTCCGCTGGCCGGGGCCTCGGATGCGTCTTTGCTGTCCGCGGGGTGCGCAGGCGCCGTGTGAAAATAGAACCAGGGCCCGGCGTTGCTGAGGGCAGCACCGTGTGCGGGGATGAGTGTCACCTTGCTTCAAATCTGAATTCCTGGGGGAAGGGGTATCAGGACCCCGCCAAAGTCCAGGGGCACAGCCTTACTGCAACCACAGTTCAGGTGCCAGCGGACCCCCATAGGGTGGAGGTGGGCCAGCCCTCCTTAAGCCACTAGGCTCCCCTCCTAAACAGAGCCCCTACCTCTAGGGTTCCCAGAAGCACCTGGAACGCTCAAGGAAGGTGTTTCTGGCTGTGCCAGGAGCCCGGGAGAGCCCCAGGGGGCCCAGCCAGAGGAGAGATGGTTGGAGAAGTACGACAGCTGTAGTTGGAGCTGACCGTGAACTCTTGCCCGCAAAGCAAATTGACCATTGCCCACTTCTCATTACCTAGGATTCTGGTATACTCGAAGGAGGAGAAACCTCCAGTTAGCAGCCACTTGAAAACCTACACCTTGTACTGGTCTGCTAAGAACACCAGTGATTGCCACATATGGGGTCTCAGAAGAGGGGGGAGAAGATGTGATCTGAGGGCCACCGTCCTCCCGGGCCCCTGCTTCGGCCCGTCGCTGGCTGGCCGCTGACTCCCTCCCCAGATCTCAGAGCCTGCACAAGACTTCATCCAATCAACACAGCCCTGACATCAGGGGTGGGGGGCGAGAGAAGTCACTCCCAGGCACCCCCACAGGGCTGGGGAGGGACAATGGCACAATTTGCTCTACCTGTGCCATGTGATCACCTGGTGTGCCTGGTTAGATAGGAGACTCGGGGGGGGGGGGCGGTCCGTGATGGAGCTGAGGAACCAGAAAATGCTAGTGGGGCATCAGGACACTGGGATCTCCTCCCACATCAGGGGTGGTAAATTTGCAAAGAGCAGAGACCCTCCAACCTCAGGAAGTTGCCCGTTCTTCCTGGAGGGAAGAGAGAGAGACTGGTCCAATCTATTGCCACAGCCCTGTTCCCTGGATGAGGATGATGCATGCACAGACAGAGGCGGGTGATGCTCTCTGTGCCATCCGGGAGCCAGGGCAGCTGGGACCACTTCTAAAGTGACAAGCAGCCTGGAGGAAAGAGGTAGAGATGGGGTGCCCCAGGGCAGGCCTGACAAGCAGGGAGCTAAGAATGCTTTGGACTTCAGTGTTCCTACCTTGAAAATAGGAAGGACCAGCCATGGCCTTCTCTGGCCAGAGAAACGAGAACACTTAGAGAAAGTTCTCCCCAAGGCCCCCTGGGGGGTCTGGGCAGCAGCTTGTGTTCACCGCAGCTGCTGGGCTAAGCTGGGGTCTTCCTGGAAAAGGCAGGGTTAGAGCAAGGAGTAACAGGGAGGTTGGCATGGAGATGAGAACTTTTATTGGGCCGCTCGAAGCCATCCTCCCCGTTCCAGGGCCTGGAAGGCGAGGCTGCCTGGTATTTATTCCTAAGTTGGAGGTGGGGAGAGGAAAGGGAGTCGGGGCTATGGCCGGAGCCTGGTGACCCCCCCACCCCCCCGCCGAGGCCTTGCTCAAGCTCAGAGCATGAGCCTCCAAGAGACCCTTGGTGGGGAAGCAGGGGTAAACTCAGCAACACGACTACTGACGGCAGCATTGGCATCACGATGCCAGGCTGTGGTTTCCTTGGGAGGTGGACGGGCTCTGGCAGCTGAGGGCGGGTGGAACCAGATCCAGCCCCCAAGGGCAGGCCTCCATCGAGGAGCCAGCTGATGACTAGACCACAACCAAGCAGGGGGACTATTGGGGGAGGCTTCAAACTGAGGGGTAGCTCAGGATCCCTCCGGAACCCTTTCAGAGCCCCCACTGCATACACATGGCTGGGACTAGGGAGTCCCATCCAGAGACAGGGCAGGAGAGTTTGTTCCAGGCCCAGGGATGGTGGGTGTGGTCTTCATGATGAGTGCAGCGCTGAGATCCCACCTGCCTCCCTGTGGTCCCTTGCAGACATCACTAATCGACTGCCTTATCTTTTCCCACTGAGCCTCAGAACCAGTTCAACCCAGGGCCCTCAGCCGTCATCACTGATAGACTAGAGCCGGTGTGTTCCTCGTCGCTGGCCTGGGCTCCAGAACTGGCTTTAGGGAAGTGAGTGGTCAGGGCCATTATGGGAGACAAGGTAGTTCAGGTAGACCACAGAGACCACCTGGGGCCATGGCAGTCAGGATTCACCGACAGAACGTTCAGGCTGCGCACTGCTCCAGGCACTGTGCTGGGGATGCAGCAGGTCCCTGCCCTAACTGAGCCCGCTTTCCGGTGAAGGAAAACAGGCCGTTTTTAAAAATAAATGTATAGAAAGGGGTGCCTGCGTGGCTCAGTCGGTTAAGCATCCGACTCTTGGTTTCGGCTCAGGTCATGATCTCGAGGTTCATGGGTTTGAGCCTGGCACTGGGTTCTGTGATGACACTGCAGAGCCTGCTTAGGATTCTCTCTCTCTCTCTCTCTCTCTCTCTCTCTCCCTCCCTCCCTCTTTCTCTGCCCCTCCCCCCTTTCGCAAAATAAGTAAACTTAAAAAATAAAAAAATAAATTTGAAAAATATTAGTACACAAACAAATGACAAGCACCCATGCTGCTCACGTGCTGGGAAGGCAGAGAAGGCAGCGAATAGTGTGATCAAGTCTCCCTGATAAGGAGACAGGGAGCAGAGCCCTGGATGGAAATCTGAGACGTGCACCGACCAGGGCTGGCTCAGGGCCGGGGAGGGAGGGGGCTGGGGGGGGGTAGGGGGAGAGGGGAGGGGGGCGGCTCGTCACCCGGCCAGGGAGGGCAGGACTGCCTCCAGGGAGCACCGCCCCGGGGCGTGAAGAGAGCGCCTGTCCAGCTGTTGGGCTGTAACCATTCACACGAGGGAGACGATCCTGTGTGGCCAAGGTTGACCAAAGAGGCTCTTTGCGCATGGTATGCTACGTCCCCAGGAGAGAAGCGGGGTTCACGCATTTCAGAGTCCGGATCACACAGTGATGCCCTGTCTGGGCGTGTGGCTGGTGTCAGCCCGCCTGTCATACTCCGTGGGGTCAGAGTCTAGGAATTCCACTTGACCTTCTTTAATAGCCTCGTCTGTCGACCTCTGGCCCTCAGCCTCACAGGGACCCATGTGTCATTTGGCTACTCGTGAAGGGTTTCTTTTTGAAGACAAAACAAAAAAACAACCCCTTGAAGTTGGGGTTACATTCTTCGTTAGGCCACCCACGGCATTATAGGAAAGAAACTTGGAAGACAAAGGACAAAAAGATCTCACCAGTTTCAACACCCGGAGACAACCCCCCCGCCCTCTGGTGCGCGTCCCTCCGGCCTGTCTCTTCGGAGCAGAATTTCCGTTTGGCTTGATTGTCGCCTAGGTGTGATTCTGCTGAATGTGCAATTCAGCTGCTTCGTTTTTCCACTTAGCTTTTTAGAATACGCATTTCCCGTGTTGCTACAAACCCTCGGTAAACGCTGTTTCAGTAGCCGCACAGTGCCCCAAGGAGTGGCCGTACCACGCTTTATTTAAACAGTCCCCCCTCCTGTCGGGCCCGTAGATTTTTTTTCCCCCTGTTGGTTTCTTTTTCCATCGTAAATAAACGGTCCTTTGTTTTCTCGTTCCTCTCTGTCTGGAGCCTCCATCAATATTTACAAGAGGAGTTCAGTCTAGGGCTCGTCTGGAAAACACAGTTGCTGAAGCGAGTGGAGGCCACAGCATTTGCCTAGGGCTGTGGGGCTCTGACTATAGGGCCCCGGGGCTGCCTTTGGAAACGACCCCCTCCCGGGAAGGCAAGGCTGTCTGGAGGGGCCACCCCAGGTGCCTTCTGGCATTCCTGGAGCCGAGAGGTAAGGTAGGGGCCATATTTATAGAGCTCCGCTCTGAGCATACCAGGCACTGGACTAGACGCTTTGTGCACATCACTTCGTTGATCCTGACAACAACCCCATTTTACAGGGGAGGAGACTGAGGCTCACACAGTTGAAGGAAACTCACCTTCGTGGCAAAGTTCAAAGACCCTCAGTTTCCTTCAAAGTACACTTGAACCTGGCCGCCTCACTCTCTGCACAATGCTCTTTCCATTCCCCTTATCTTGGGGCACGAGGGGTGGGGGGCGGACTTGGCTTCAGCCAATCCCCCTCGGCTTCCTCCGACCCCTCCCCCACTCACACCCAACACGCATGCTCTATCCTCAGACTTTCAACTCAAAGACATTATGCTTAAACTCTGGGATCCTCGATGTCTCTATCCGGAAAATGGGTCTGCCACCGCCAGCCTCGAGACGATGTCGTGCGAACTAGCAAGACAACGGATGTAAAGCACCGGGCCCAGGGACTGCTCCAGAGTAGGTCTGGGAAGGACCATCGCTTTCTGCAGGGGCCGCTCAGAGGAGGAGACCCACTCCCCTTTGAGCCTCCTGGCCCCAGGGGAAGGTTGTCTGACATTTAAGCTGCAGGAGCCCAGTCTGGTTTGACAAGAATTGGCGGGTTGGGGGAGGGCTGGGACGGGGTCCAGTTATTCATATTGTACACCATCCAGGGTTCTGAGAATCTGAGCCTGTGCTCTCCTCCACAGTAAGTGGCTTGCTGATTTGGGTGTCCCCGGGCTCAAAGCATTAAGCGTTTTCCCAGTGCATTGCTCGGCGCAGAGGAGTTTCACGAGCCGAGCCGCTCAGAGCTTTCCGGAAACCTGGAGAAGGTGCAACGGGGAGGGGGCTCCTTTCTTTTACAGATGGGGGTGAGAGACCCTCGGAACCACCGGACCGCTCTGCACTGTGTCTGGCCTGCAGATATTTAGGGGGGGTGACAGGTGCCCCTCACTTCCCGCCTTTGCCATCCTTACCTGGAAGAGCCTTATGGCCCCAGGGCTGCCCTGAAGTCCTCTGAAGCTGTGGCTGCGGCCAGGAGGGGCCTCTGAGGCGAATGTGAGGCTCGGCGGAGGCAGGGGATGGAACGCGAGGGCGGAGGTGCCTGCAGGGGGAGATTAGGAGCGAGGCTCTCGGAGCAGCTACAAGAAAGGACAGCTGGAGGGCAATCTCTACAAACAGCTCTCTGGAAAGTGGGATGTGGGTCCAAATAAAACAGCCATCAAGTCCGGGGTTGCCTTTTGGTGCATGGGGAGGAAGTGAAGGCACGGATCTCATACGGATGACAATAACGGTGTCCCCACGCCAGGCTCTGTGAAACAATGCACCGTCCTTCCCGCCCTCGTGGAATCCGCATGGGGACACCACTGCCTGAAAGTGATCATCTTCATGACATAGGGGAGGAGACAAAGACAAGGCATTTCACAAAAAACTAAAAGTCACCAAAAGAAAGCAAGAAAGCGAGAAAGCAAGCAAAAAAGAAAACTAAAAGAGATCGGGGGCACCTGGCTGGCTCAGTCGGTAGAGCATGCGGTCTTGATCGCGGGGTTGTGAGTTCAAGCCCTCACGTTGGGTGTAGAACTTACTTAAAACAGAAGAGAGAAATCTAATCTCTGTCAATACGTTCAGTGAACCCACAATGCACTGTACTTGCGCGATCTCGTTTTATACTCAAAACAACCTGGTAGATGGTAAAGTGGTCAAATTCTCCCCATCTATCAATTCCTCCACCCCTTGAAACTGGCCATGGGACTGTCTCCAGATAGCTCGGGCACGAGGTTTGCACTCTTGTGGCTCCGAGAAACCCCGAGGCCGTCGCCACGCGAGCAAGCCCAGGTTAATCAGCTGGATGATGAGCCGTGTGGCCCAGTTACCAGCTCCCTCAGTCAGTGGCGCAGCAAACGCCCAAGAGACTGGCCCCCAGATGACCCCAGATGCCTGCCTGAACCCAGCCCCAAATGCCAATCCACTGGCTCAGGAGGGAAATAGAAGGTTGTGGTTTTAAGTCGCTACATTTCGGGGTTTGCAACTCAGCAAGAGGTGAGTGACCCATCAGCCCTGTGCTGTAGGCACGATTACCACCATTTTAGGCTCAAGGAAGCTAGGATTCGAGAAAATCAAATAACTTCCCCAGGATCGTGCAGCTACATGGTGGAGAGGCTGGCACGCCACCCCAGGTCTGCCTGACTCCAGATCCTGCACCCCTCATTCAGCCACACGGTCTGTGCTCTGTTCTAGCCAAACCCGGGGCACTGGGATTCCTCCCGGGGGCCTGGCCACGGGGCTTGGTCACCACCAGGACCCAGGACCCAAGGTCTGTAGGGGACGTCTCCGAACAATCAGATCAGCTCCTTGAACAATCAGATCAGCTCCTGAGGGCCAGGACCTGCTCTAAGCACCTGACTGCCGTAATTCTTTAATTCTAAAGACAACTCTGGGTGTTAGATACTTCACCGTTGCACAGATGAGGAAACTGAGGCACAGAGAGTTTAAGTAACCTGCCCACGGTTGCATAGCCAGGATGTGATAGAGCTCACGAACCCCAGGGAAACTCCAGTGCTGTCGGGAGATGAATCAGCTATGAACAAGGGAGAGCTCTGCTTCCTGCCCTCCCGTAACATCCCCCACCCCCCACCCCCGACCAGAACTCTAGCATCAGCGGCCTTGCTCACTGGTCTTGTTCGTACAGATAGCGGGAGCTTAGTGACGCTTTCCCAAAGAAAGAATAAGGCAAGGACCCGTCCATGAGGCTACCTGCTTCCAGGCTGCTTGGACCCCCTCTCCATCTCCAGGGACCTAACCCCCTGCTGATGACTTTGTGGAGCATCCCTAGAGCACCCCGGCACAAGTTGGGTCCCTGGGGGCGAGGGTTGCAAATCTAAAATCCTGAAGCCACCTGCCGAGAGCCATGACCCTTCTCGCTGCCTCACCCCATGCTTGCACTCACTGAGTTTATAGAGATTTCAACTCTTTCGTCATCCCATTTCACAGATGACATAAGGGAGGCCCAGAGAGATCTCGCAGGCGTGATGTCGATGCTCATCCTTCAAGGTCTTGGAAGTATGGTGTTGGCTTCCCGCCGCCGACTAACCCCCACTCGTCCATCAGGGCACCGCACGCTGTGCGCGTAACCCCCGCATCGCCCTCCTCTGCCTGCAGGTCTCCTGGGCCCTGGGAGCTCTCGGTGGGCAGCAAGGAGGTCTTGCCCGCCTCTGTCATCAGTGCCAGCGCAGAGCAGCCACACAGCATGGCTCAGAGGAAGCTACAGCTCAGCTATGTGCTTATTCAAAACACCTCATCAAGTCCTGTGATGGGGTACTTGGGACTGCCCGGCTGGGTTGCCCTCGTGTCTCCCAGGAGGACTGTTTTATACCTTCTGTCCTTTCCTGAAACACCCCCCCACACGCTGGACACAGTATCGGGGTACAGAGAGCCCCCCGGTCCTTACAGGGCAGGGCACACCGGCTTCGTGGCAATTATCGGCACCTACGTGCTGCCCAGGAGTCCTCCGGTGCCCCCGCTCCAGGTTGGCTGGCACTTCCCGGGGAGGTATCGCCCCCTGGAGGAGCCCAGCTGCCAGGAGCTGGTGTATCAATACCCCAGCTCCCTCCACCCTGGGTGGCTAGAGGCCTCATGCTCCACACTGGCTCCCTTGATGATGTGGCTTTAACAGAGTCACTCCAGTTCTCCCTGCCTACCCTCCCGCCTGCCCCTCCTTCCTCCGAGAGACCGTTAGAGGACACACACCCTCTCCCCTCGAACGCATCCTTTCTTAGGACTTCTTTAGGGCCAGGGATAGCCCTGCTCTGACACCAACAACCTCCCCCCATCTCCTGCGTTGTTCCAGGCAGCATTCAAATGATTTGCCCGAGAGTGCGATAAATAGAAACCACGACTACACTTTCGAAGGTTAAAAACACCACGCACATAGGATGCATCTTAATTTGTAATGAGTGCCAAAGAGATGCGGTGTCTCTGTGTTCCTGAAAACAGCGTATCCTCTAAAGATTTGTGATTGTTTTTCCTGCAATCGTGTTTATGCTATCACAGTCAACAATCTTTGCTTTGTAGAAAATATGAGGGTTAGCTTTAACGTGGCCTCAATTTGAATCATAATAAATTCTGACTGAACTCTTAAAAAAAAAAAAAAGCTTCCTGTTACAGAATGTTTCTCATCTGATCTGAAGGAGCCAAAATCTGGGATTGTACCTGGAAACATTTAAACCTGTGCCTGCTATATTTTAGCAGGTGGATTTGACCTCCCAAGCCTGGTCTCTCTCCCCTGGACCACACAGTGGGGCCGGACTGGGGGGATGATGGCAAATCAGGGCAGCATCAGCCCCCCAAAACCCCAGGAAGGTAATGTCTTTAGTACAGCTTGTCCTTGGCTTTTTTTTTTTAAGTTTTGTTTTTATTTAATTTTGAGAAAGATACGAAGAGCGAGTGGAGGAGGAGCAGAGAGAGGAGAGAGAATCCCAAGCTGACTCTGTGCTATCAGCCCAGAGCCCGACGCAGGGCTTGAACTCATGCACTGAACCGTGAGATCATGAGCAGAGATGAAATCGAGTTGGATGCTTAACCAACTGAGCCACCCAGGTGCCCTGTCCTTGCCTTTTTAAACTCATTTTGTAAATGTTTATTTTATTTTTGAAAGAGAGAAAGAGACAGATGGGGAGGGAGGGGTGGGGGGAGACAGAGGATCCGAAGTGGGCTTTGCACTGGCAACAGAGAGCCCGACACGGGGCTCAAACTCATGCACCTTGCGATCACGACCTGAGCCAAAGTCGGGCACTCAACTGACTGAACCACCCCAGCTGCCCCTTAAAATGTTTATTTTGTTTTTTAAACACATTTTTGTGTGTTAAAAATGCACACAACACAAAATTGGCTATCGTAGCCACTTTAAATGCTTTTTTGTTTTTGTTTATTTTACTTTATTTTATTTTATTTTATTTTATTTTATTTTATTTTATGTTTTGAGAGAGAGAGAAAGACACAGAGTGTGAGAGGGGTAGGGGCAGAGAGAGAGAGAGAGAGAGAGAGGGAGACACAGAATCTGAAGCAGGTTCCAGGCTCTGAGCTGTCAGCACAGAGCCCGATGTGGGACTTGAACTCATGAACGGGGAGATCATCGCCTGAGCCTAAGTCGGATGCTTAACCGACGGAGCCCCCCAGGCGCCCCTATCACAGCCATTTTAAAGTGCACAGCTCAGTGGCATTAAGTACATTCACCATGCTGTGTGCTCACAGTTCATCTGATTGCAAAAGATATACAAACATTTATTGTAGAACATACAACTGGAAAAATACAGAGAAGCCCCAGAGAAGACAGTAGAAATCACTCCCACTCAGGAATAACCAATTGTTATTTTGACTTTTTTAGTTCCAGGTTCTTGTTTATTATCCATAATTTTAAAATTAAAGAAAAAAAAGGGATCTTAGTACGTGCTGTGTAACCGATTTTTTCCTCCTATTGGAATTTGTGACTACTTTTTTTTTTTTTTTAACATTTATTTATTTTTGAGACAGAGAGAGACAGAGCATGAACGGGGGAGGGTCAGAGAGAGGGAGACACAGAATCTGAAACAAGCTCCAGGCTCTGAGCTGTCAGCACAGAGCCCGACGCGGGGCTCGAACTCACAGACCGCGAGATCATGACCTGAGCCGAAGTCGGCCGCTTAACCGACTGAGCCACCCAGGCGCCCCGTGACTACTTTTGAGTAAAATATATCACTGGGTTTCTTTTTGTTGCGGGAGGGGTACGCAACATAAAACATGTCATTTTGGGGGCACCTGGGTGCCTCAGTCAGTTGAGCGTCCGACTTCAGCTCAGGTCATGATCTCACAGCTTGTGAGTTCAAGTCCCGCGTCGGGCTCTATGCGTCGGGCTCTATGCTGACAGCTCGGAGCCTGGAACCCGCTTTGGATCCTGTGTCTCCCTCTCTCTCTGCCCCAACCCACTCGCATTCTGTCTCTGTCTCTCTCAAGAATGGATAAACATTAAAAAAAAAATTAAAAAAAAAAACCTTGTCATTTTAACTGTTTTTAAGCGTACCGATCTCTGCTCCACCAGCACAGACCATTGGGAATGTGCCTTACGCACAAAAACACACTGGTTTTCATTCAACCAACACAGAGCCCAGCTCAGCGGGATGCTTCGGGGGTAAAGAATCAGTAGCGGCTTTCTCAACACCCAGCATTCTTTTCCTCATTACCTCGGGGGAAAGACTAGCGGAGAACGTTCTCTCTGTTGTCTGCAAACTTCTTCCATCCTTACGCTAAAGTAATTCCTTTCGGTGCTTTCACAAAAATATAGTTTGGAAAAGGCCAAGGTATAAAACACGTTAATGATTGTGCTACATTATGGGGTCTAATTAGGCAATTATGGGCACTTACAGTGATGTGGGCTCAAGTCGTTGTAAGATTCATAGGGATGATCGCTACAGGATGTGTGCATCCAGGACAGGGGCCGTGTTTAAGGGGTCTGGGGCTGCAGGGACACAGGGGATGAGGAGAAGGAGGATGCAAGGTTGGGAGACCCGGGCTGGTGGAATGAAAAAGAAATCTCCTTTCCAGGAGGCAGGGAGATCAGGCTAGCAAGTCAGCGCAGTTTGACAGGCGTGAGTTCTGTCCTTCACTCATCAGGTGTTTATTAAACTCGACTCCCTGCGAGCCGCGAGGGTTACGGCTGTGACCGGTTGGGCACATTGTCCTGGGGAAGCCAGGAGTACACGGGTGAACAGCTACGTGAGCTAATGGCAGATTGGCATCAGCTCAGTGCAGGAAATAAGTGTAGTGATGGAGAGAGATGGGGGGGTGGGGCATAGTCCTCAAGGTGGTTTCTTGGAGGACGTGACATTTAAGCTATGATAGGAAAGATGAGAAGGACTTGACTGGAGGAAGGACAGGGAAAGAGAGGGAGGGAGGGACGGAGACAGAGCACGCTCACAAAAGGAGGAACATTCTGGGAAGAGGGGGCCCAGGAGCAAAGGCCCTGTGTCCTTGCCCAAGGGAGAGCCACAATGGCCAGAAGGGTGGTTGGAGTGGGGACCAGCCAGGTCATAGAGGGAAACGTCAATTTCCGCTAGGATGGCTTGGATTTGAATCTCAGCCCAATGAGCAGCCCTCGGAGGATTTTGTTTTGTTTTGTTTGCTAACAAACCTTTCCTTTCAGAAGAGTTTTAGATGCACAGAAGAGTGGCCAAGATGATAGAGTCCCCATAGACCACACACCCAGCGTCCCCATTGGTAACATCTAATGTTAGTATGGTACATTGGTCACGACTACGGAACAAACACACATTGTCCTTAACTCAAGTCCATACTTTACTCAGGTTTCCTCAACTTTTACCTGATGTCCTTTTTCCGTTCCAGGATTTCACCCAAGATACCACGTTACTTTCAGAGGTCATATCTCCCGAGGCTCCTCTTGGTGGTGACAGTCTCCTAGACTTTTCTTGTTTTTGATGACCTTGACAGTTTTGAAGGGGACTGGTCAGGTGCTTTGCAGACCATCCTTCAGCTCGATTTGGGCTAACGGGTTTCTCGTGGGTTATGAGTCACTTAACCGGGATTCTGGGATAAAGACCACAGAGGTACAGTGCCCCTCTCATGACATCATACCAAGGGGACACGACGTACACTGTTGGCTTTGACCTCAATCATCCGGCTGACGTAGCGTTTGTCAGGCTCTCTGCTCTTCCCTCTTCCCGTGGTCTACCCTTCAGAAGGGGTCTCCACGAAGTAGCTCCATAAATTATTTGGAATTCTTCTATATGGATTTGTCCCTTCTTCCCTCATTTATCTGAAGAATTATCCAGAAAAATTATCTGTTTATGTCAGTAGAGACTCAGAGACATTTACTTTGTACTTTGGGTTAATGGCCCAATACTCCGATGTTTCTTCTGTTGCCTAAGTTATGCCAGCTTCAGCCACTAGGACCTCTCTCAAATGATTCCTGTGTCCCTTTTATTTATTTATTTACTTAATTATTTAAGAAAAATTTTTTTTAACTTTATTCATTTTTGAGAGACAGACACAGTGCATGAGCGGGGAAGGGGCAGAGAGAGGGAGACACAGAATCTGAAGCAGGCTTCAGGCTCTGAGCTGTCAGCAGGGCTCGAACTCATGAACTGCAAGATCATGACCTGAGCCGAAGTCGGACGCTCAACCGAATGAACCGCCCAGGGGCCCCATTTTTAGTTAGTTAATTTTTATTTTTTTTATTTTTTATTTTATTTTTTTTTCAACGTTTATTTATTTTTGGGACAGAGAGAGACAGAGCATGAACGGGGGAGGGGCAGAGAGAGAGGGAGACACAGAATCGGAAACAGGCTCCAGGCTCCGAGCCATCCATCAGCCCAGAGCCCGACGCGGGGCTCGAACTCATGCACCACAAGATCGTGACCTGGCTGAAGTCGGACGCTTAACCGACTGCGCCACCCAGGCGCCCCTAGTTAGTTAATTTTTAAAAGAGGAGAGTGGAAGGGCAGAAAGAAAGAGAAAGAATCTCAAGCACGCTGAGCATAGAGCCTAACGCGGAACTTGATCCCACACCCCCCTGGGATCATGACCTGAGCCACCCAGATGCCCCTCCCGTGTCCTATTTAGACATACCCCCATCATTTTGTCACTCGGGTGCTTCTTTATTTTCTGGCAATGGAAGGTGCTCCAGGCTCGTCCCATACTTTCCCTGCCCAGCCCTGGAACCCATCAGTTCTCTAAGGAGCCCTAGCTCCCTTGATTAGAGAACAGTATTCGAAACCAAGATCTGGGCATTGGGTCTTCAGAGGTTTTGAAGGACAAGCAGGGGCGTTATCTGTTTCCAGTTTTAGATGCGTCCGCCTGGCTGCTGTGGGGAGAACGTACAGATGGGAAGTCGGAGAGGCAGCAGCGATCCCAGCTGGAGGTTACCGTGGTTTTTCAGGTGAGAGGTGTGCGTGCCCACTTGGACCTTCAGAGTTACTATGAAGATTATTTTCCATTGAAGACATCTGAGATTAACAGACGCAGAAAGAAACCTTCTTGGTGCTTTCCTTTATCTCACTAAAAGCAGCAACTTCGGGGAGTGAAACTATCATCAATTCCATCCTCTGGGGGAGTTTTCTGGCCATGAAGAAGATGGAAAAGACCACTCACACCTGCATAAACAAACGTTATCACAAATTTCCTTATCTCCTGTTTGTTCCCTTAGAAACCCATTTGTTGTTGTTGGTTGGGTTTTTTTTTTTTTTTTTTTCCCCCCATAAAAGTCTCTTCTCTCCCTTCTCTTTCCAAAACTCCAGCCACTTAGCGAGCTACTTTTTCTGGAAGCTCCCATACTCCTTACGAATACATCTTAGGGGTTTTTCTCTTGTTCATCCCCTTTTTGTCAGTTTAATTTGGAGGCTCCCAGAGGCGGAGACTGCGAGGTTTGAGGTTTTTCTACCCTGACAGAGGCAACGGCCTGAGCCGACACAAGGACACAAGGTCAGCTGGAGAGGAGTCTTTGTGATCAACCCTCCCGATTATTCCTCTGCCCAGCCCTGCTCAGCCTACCTCTACCCCTTGACCCCTCCCCTGCAGTCCCCCTCTCTCCACTTACCCCGAATTGATTTCCGCGGCTTACAACTGGGAATCCTAATCGATACAGTTGAGCAACCTCGCCTTTGACTTCTATGGTGCAGCCCTGGAAGACAGAGGTGTCGCGCTGATTCATTTCCCCTCCCCCTCCCCAGCACACGCTCAGGAAATGCTTGTTGAGCTGGATTTGCGCTATTCAGGGAACAGAACAGTTGGCTGTGTGACGGAGCACCATCGAGCTGGCTACAGGGGGCACCTTGGTAACCCACTTAAGAAAATAAACTGTTAGCAAGTTCTTTCCCCACGTTCATTTGCATGGAAACCATTAGTGCGCTAATTAAAAGGGAGTCTTATCTGTTTGTTAAAGTAAACCCAGCAGGACCTCCAGTTGGCAAGATTTTGTTGGCGGAAAGTTCCACGTTCTCCGGTCGTGGAAAGGAAACCGCGTTTATTTCTCATCAAATACTTAATAGTCACGTGGCCGTCGAATTTGGCTGACCCTCCCTTCAATGGGCTCGCCTTAGTGAGGTCGGCAGGCACGTGTCGATGGACACCCATACACCAATACCAATGAGTGAAAATTTGTGATCCTGCTTCCAGCCCAGACTGGCTGGAGTTGCCTTGCACCATAAAGGCAGAGTGTGTTGCCCAAATTAATAGTATAAACAAGATCTCAGAAGGGAATGTTTAACCTACTTGAGAGAACGCACTATTTTCAAGCAATTAGGACCGTTTGCACACAATGAATGAGCTAATTGTAGATAAGCCTTATTTCTGCTTTGAAGAAGGATCCGGCAGGACCCGTACTTGGCAACACTTCGCCAACGGTTAGTTAGCATCGCCACATGTTCTTGAAAGGAATAATGGCGCAATTCACTGAAAGCAATCCCCTATATTCAGATTTCTAAGTAATTCTCGATAATTCTCACTGGGCCTTAATGCCGGCATCTAGAAAATGGGGGTAATACCCATCTCATAGGGCTGTTGAGAGGAGTTAATGAGTGCGTTTATGCCCATAAATGGCAGCTAAATTCACTCTGGCCTCCCCCCAAATTTGGTCAAATGAGGAGACAGATTCTGGGCTCGACTGCTGATGGGGGCCACCAGGCATCCTACTGACATTGATCCAGCAGCTGCGTTTTCCATGGAGTGACAACAGCACCAGCCTTCACGTGGGCTCTGCTCCCACCCAGGAAGCCACCCTTCTCTCCTTCAAGCAAACGAGCTGGGTGACTTAGCTGTGTGGTTTGAAACTCTTCTTAAAAACAAATCTCTGGGGCCCCTGAGTGGCTCAGTCGGTTCAGCGTCCGACTTCGGCTCAGCTCATGATCTCACGGTTTGTGGGTTCGAGCCCCGCGTCGGGCTCTGTGCTGACAGCTGGGAGCCTGGAGCCTGCTTCGGATTCTGGGTCTCCCTCTCTCTCCGCCCCTCCCCCACTCGCACTCTGTCTCTCTCTCTCAAAAATAAACATTTTTTTTTAAGGTATTAAAAAATAAAATAAGATAAAAATAAATTTCTTTGCTAGCTTCTATTCTGTGGGGAAGAAAAACTTTTCCCCTCCCTTCTTAGGGGTGTGTGTGGGGGGGAGGCCCTGTGAATTAAACTAACAAAAGACATATTAGCAGGAGAAAAGGAACATAATTGTTACTGATAACATGGCCAGGAGTTCATAGAACAGAACAGAAAATCAAAGAAGCCGACTTACATACTCTTTTAACAAAGGAAAAGGGGGCTTGGGCTTTAAGGGACAATAAACTGTGGGTAAGTAACTAGGAAATATACCGGAGGAGCTAACACAAGATAAAGGCTAACTAAGGTCTGTTTTTGCAAATTAATCTCAGTGTCCATTCTGGGTCTTCGACGATAAGAGTTGCTGTTCTCTCCCTGGTACTTGTGGTGGGGGGCAGAGGGCGGGGGACACCTTCCTCATAGAGAAATTTCGGCTCTGCTTTTAGGCAGATAAGGGAAGGGCAGAAAACTCTTCCTGCCTCTGTTGATTCTCAATTGCCTTCAGCTCAAAATAATCCTTATGCAAAGTGGCACATTTGGAGGTGACACGTGTCCGGATCCTCTCCAAGGCCAAGGAACAACCATAGGTGTGGCCCAGAGCTTTAGGACTTGAGAAGATCGAGTCTGGAGAGTCCCCCAGCCGAGCCTCTCTCCTGACCGTGGTGTGAAACACGAAGCAATGCCCCCTGGGAACCCAGATGGAAAACATTCCTCTCCTCCGTCTTCACTCCTTACATACCTGTTGAGCACCCCCACCCTCCCGCCACTGTTTTAGGCACCACAAGAAACAAATAAAGAAGTAAATAGAGAGGATGATTTCAGATGATGCTATGAAGCCAATAAAATAAGCTGATATGAGGGGCGCCTGGGTGGCGCAGTCGGTTAAGCGTCCGACTTCAGCCAGGTCACGATCTCGCGGTCCGTGAGTTTGAGCCCCGCGTCAGGCTCTGGGCTGATGGCTCGGAGCCTGGAGCCTGTTTCCGATTCTGTGTCTCCCTCTCTCTCTGCCCCTCCCCCGTTCATGCTCTGTCTCTCTCTGTCCCAAAAATAAATTAAAAAAAAAAAAAACGTTGAAAAAAAAATAAGCTGATATGAGAAAGAGGGTCCTCGTTTGCATTTCCAAGGTGCAGACTCTGAGAAAATGATGTGAGTACAAATGGTCCATGAAGGCACTGATTCCAGGAAACCTGGACAGGGAAAGTGTGAGGGGGCGCAAGGAAGTGAAGAAAATCAGTATTTTCTTTTCTCCTTTCCTTTTGAAGTAATTTCAAATTTACAGAAGAATTGCAAGAATAGTACAAAAACCTTTCTTTTCCTGAACAATTTTTTTTTGGCCGGGGGCGGAGTAGATTGGTGACGGGATGCTTCATCACTCCCCAAATCTTTAGTGCTTATTTATTCCCTGCAAACAAGGACACTCTCCCACAGAACCACAATACAACCATCGAAATCAGGAAATGAATATTGCTGGATTACAACCTTTCTACCCACAGAGCCTCCGTTGTCTCGACAATGTCCTTCCTTCCTGGCAAAGTGATCCATCTACTCAGGACCACACACAACTCACATCACATGTGGTTTCCCTGGTCTCTTCCAGTCTGGGACAGTCCCTCAAACTTTCAGGACCTTGACACTTTTGACAATTTCACGTCAGTTGTTTCATACAATGTCCCTCAATGGGGGTCCATTCGATGTTTCTTTATAGTTAGGTTCAAGTAATGCATTTTGGCAGGCACATCCCCAAAGTGCCACGGGGTTTCTCTTGCACCCAAATTTGTCCCATTACTGGCGATGTGATCACTCACTCAAGGCGGTGGCCACCCGGGATTTCCAGGCAAAGTTACTCTTTTTCCCTTTGTAATTAATAAGTACATTGTGGTGAAATACTTTGAGACTGTGTAAGTATCTTGTTCCTCATCAAACTTCCACCCCTCAATTTTAGCATCCATTGATATTTTTAACAGAATTAGTTATTAGGATGAGGGTTCTAATTCCATCATCACTTCTGCATTTGTTGGTTGACTTTCTACTATAAGACCTTTCTCTTTTGCCCAGTTATTTATTCACTCATTTATTTTTATCAGTATAGACTCAGAGGTTCTTATTTTATTTAATGGATTTTAATCTGCTACGAACATTTTTTTTTTGATACTCAAAATGTCTCAGATGTGGCCAGTGGGGGGGGGGGAGGGGCGGGGAGGTGCTTCAAGCTGCCTTCTGGGTCCATTTGACATTTTCTCCTCATATTTTGAGCATGTCCTTACTCCCTAGCACAGAAAGAAGTTTTAGCTCATCTTGAGCAATCTTTGCCCCACCTTATTCCTTTGAGTGAAGAAAGGCATTTAGAAACCAAGAACTGGGTGCTAGGGAGCTCACTGCTTTTGGGGTGCTGGTGCTTCCAAGCCCTCGGTGACTCTGTGCATCTAATTCTATATTTATTTATCGCCACGTGTTGAAAACGTGAGTTACACTGATACCTCCAATTCCAATCCAAAAGCACAGAGCTTATTCTCGCCTTTCTTTCTTTCCATATTCATAACCCCTCAGACAACGAGAAATCACCCACTACCCTCCATATAATTACTGGGTCGATTCCCCCACGTGTAACAATCTTCCGTAACCTCTGGCGCTCACTCATGCCATCACTCTCATCATCCTGCCAGGGCACTGTTACCCCAAGTCAAGCCCCCATGGCTTCCTCCCCCACGCAAACACCTTCTTCTCTGCTCAGGCTCCAACACCTCCCACCCGCCAGCTACCTGCCCGTGAACCCATTTCCCCCTTGCAGACATCTACCAAGTCTGTGCCAACCTGATGGCTTTTGGACAGCATCAGTAAGCATCAGTCACGAAGGCAGAGAGGAAAGAAGGAAGCTATGAACTAGATTCTAATTCTGACAATGCACTCTGGCCTGGGTTGGATTCTCTAGAAGCACTGCCTGCGAGCAGGATGCATATGTATGTGAGTTATTGAGGAAGTGTCTCAGGAGAAATCAGCAAGAGGGTAAGCGAAGTAGGAGGGAGGAAAGACAAGAGCCACACAAGGGAAGAGAAAGCTACAGTTAGATCCACTCAGCGAAGCAGCATAGGACCTGGGGTGGGCCACCGAATCGTAAAAGGGATACCAGGGGATCTGGGTGGGGCGCTAACAGCCCCTGCTACACATCCATTTCCTCTCATTCTGAAGAGAACAAAGATTTCCATTCTGACACGCCAGGACTGTGTGCCAAGGAGTAACAGAGTTTTGTCTAAAGGGCCAGATCATAAACATTTTAGGCTTTGAAGAAGGCCACATGGTCTCATTCGCAACTACTCAGCTCTGTTCTTCTAGTTCTCAGGTGGGCACAGACAACATGTAGACGAATGGGTGTGATTGTTCCTATAAAACCGGATCTACAGGGGGGTCTGGGTGGCTCAGTCGGGTAAGCGTCTGACTCTTGATTTCTGCCCAGGTCATGATTTCATGGTTTGTGAGACTGAGCCCTGCACTGGGGCTTGGGATTCTCTCTCTCTCTCTCTCTCTCTCTCTCTTTCAAAATAAATAAAGTTAAAAAAAACCTGCATATACAAAAACAGACAGAGGCCAATATTTGGCCCATGGGACATAATTTATGGATCTCTGCAGCCTCTCCTGCCAGGCTGTGAGTCCAAACAAATCCAGGTACTTTGTGGGGATCAGTTGATGAATGCTCCCTCTAAACCACCAAGGTTAACCTGGAAGTTCCAGCCTTCTCAATGTTTTTCAAGACCTAAGCAGAGAGAGCAACAAACAGGAAGTGATTTGGAGGAATGAAATCAGGAGTTCCAAGTTTTCTCCCAGTTTGGGATCTGGAACTGGATTGAGGGGCAAATCGGTCGGCCAAGGGCCCAAACTCTTGCAAGGGGCTGAACTTACTGGAATAGTAAGATGATGGAGAAAATTTAACCGAGGGGCTCACAAAGTTGGCAACATCGTACGCAAAAGAACACGGTGGACCCCTGCTTCACACCATAAACAAAATCTGACTTGAAAGGGGCCAAAGGGGGCGCCTGGGTAGCTCAGTCAGTTAAGCGTCTGACTTCGGATCGGGTCACGATCTCGCGGTCCGTGAGTTTGAGCGCCGCGTCGGGCTCTGTGCTGACAGCTCGGAGCCTGGAGCCCGCTTCGGATTCTGTGTCTCCCTCTCTCTCTGTCCCTCCCTGCTCATGCTCTGTCTCTCTCTGTCCTCAATAATAAAAAAACGTTAAAAAAAAAGAAGAAAAAAAAAGAAAACATAGGTGTGAACCTTTGTGACCTTGGAGTAAGCAATGGTTTCTTATACGTGATACCTAAATCACTAGCATTCAAAGAAAAATATTGATGAATTGTCCTTCATAAAAATTTCATACTTTTGTGTGTTAAGTGACACTTTAATGGTTAACTTGATGTGTCAATATGGCTAGGCCATACTATCCAGTTACCTAAGCAAACATTGGCCCAGATGTTATTGTGAAGGCATTTTGTAGAAGTCCTTAACACCTATAATCGGTTGACTTTAAGTAAAGAACATTACCTTCCACAGGGTGGGTGAGCCACATCCAATCTGTTGAAAGCCACAGAGCAAAACCTGAGGTTTCTGGGAAAGAAGACATTCTCTCCCAAGAATATGCCATCAATTCTGTCTGAGCTTCCAGCCTGCAGACCCACCGTATGAATGTCAGACGTGACACCCCCCACATTTGTGTGAGCCAGTTTCTTAAAATACATCTCTTTTTTATTGCTTGTATTGCCTGTGCTCCTCTGGAGAACCCTGACTGACACCGACACTCTCGGGACAGTGAAAAGACAATCCGTAGAATGGGACCAAATCATATATCTGATAAGGGTCTAGTATCCAGAATATGTAAAGAGCTCTTCTTACTTAATAAGAAAAAAGGCAACCCAATTTAAAAACGGGCAAGGGGGTTTGGATAGACATTTCTCCAAAGTTGGGCAAGTGGCCAATAGGCGCATGAAAAGACGCTCGGCATCATTAGCCATCAAGGGAATGTGTATTCTTTTGGGGAAAGTTCATGGAGCTTCTTGGATCTGTGGGTTTCTATTTCTCATCAAACTTGAAAGCATTTTGGCTATATTTCTTTAAGTTTCTTGCACCTCTTCCCCTCCTTCTGGGTCTCATATGTTAAATCACTTGTCCCATAGGTCACTAACGCTCGAGTTTTTCCTTTTAGTCTTTTCCTCTGTGTACTCTGTTGTAAATAGTTTCTTTTATTTTAATTTCTTTATTGAATTTTTAAAAAATGTTTATTTATTTTGAAGAGAGAGAGACAGAGTGCGAGCAGGGGAGGGGCAGAGAGAGAGGGAGACACAGAATCCGAAGGAAGTTCCAGGCTCCAAGCTGTCAGCACAGAGCCCGACGCGGGGCTCGAACTCACGAACCGCGAGATCCTGACCCGAGCTGAAGTCGGACGCTTCACCGACTGAGCCACCCAGGCGCCCCATAAGTAGTTTCAATTGCTACATCTTCACGTTCACTGATCTTTTCTTCTGTCGTTAACCTCATCTAGTATTATTTTTCATTTCAGATATTGTTATACCACCTCACTGATCTCCTTTCTCTTGGGACAATCTGTGCTGCATGTTCCCAGTATCTGAAAAACATGGCTGCATGTTGTTCTGTCTGATTTGCTAGATGTTTTGGATGGGAAGGGTAACTCCAGTTCTCATTTCTTCGTCACGGCCGGAGGTGGAATTCAAACATGCTTTAAAACCACCCCGGTAAGCCGTTTAGGTTGGCAAATAAGGAGCCAGGAAGCCTATGCTGGCAAATGAGCTGGCCGCTAACCACCTTCAAGAGAGCGGGCTCTGCTCACCGTGAGAGTTCTGCTTTGTCGAACGGGGTGTGCAAATTTGAGGCCCTGAGCAGACCGCTCAGAACCGGGAATCTTCCTCGGTCCTGGTTCCAGAGTTCAGAACCTGAATCCAGGGTTCAGATTCCCTTTGAAAGAAAGGTTGGACAGTTACGGAAATAACTGCCTTTGAAGGGTCACCAAGCTATTAGCCTGCTCAAGACCTACCTGTGTCTCTGTCTGACCTGTGAGAACAGCAGGATCACGGGAACGCCTGGTCTCCAGGTAATTGGAAATGACAGTTCTCACTGGGTAGCAGTCTTTCCTGCACGTCGATCCGATCATGCCACTGGTAACTGTGGCCATTCTCCGGGTACCGTTCAAGCTTCCGCATGGCCTCCAGAGAACGCCCTTGGAGATATGGCAACACCTTTGGCTCTAGCCACGCCAAGCCTCCCGTGCCCTCTCACCTACCTCCAGTTCTGTTTGAGCAGTGCCCGCCCGCGTGACTTTTCCCCCATTCAGAGAAATTCCCCCTTTTTAGAGCGGCCCCAAATGAAAGTAACAACACCTACTTCCGCGTCATTAAAACGAGGGGGGGTTAGGGACGGGCGATCAGATTTAGCAATAAGGATGTTGTTACAAGAGCGACCGAGGGCATTCACAACCAAGGCGTTCTGGATCCAGTGGCTTGCCCTCTGCCATCGCCCTGGGTTGAGCCAGGCTGTTTGGATCTTTGACCCCAAAATCCTACCAGAAGATAGATCAGAAGTTAAGTCTCAGCTGGATAAGAATAATATGAGCCTTGGTCTTTCAAACACTTAACTCCTAAAATAATCACTACGGTACAGGTGGAGTCAGAGAAAACCTAGATTCAAATGCTGACTTCCCCACTCCCCAGCTTTGTGACTCCAGATAAGTTTCCCCTCCCCCCCCCCCGCCCCCCTCTCTTTCTCTCCCTCTCTCTGCCTTGGAGATTTGCCTTGGACATAAATGAAGATGACCTCAGCCCCCTCCCACGGTTGTCATAAGATTAAATGAGACAGTGGGTGTGAAGCACTCTGCCCAGCGTCTGGCACACGAAAACCACTTAGTGAATATTAGCTGTTGTAGAAATGGGAACAGCCAGTCCACAGCGGTCACGAGGCTGTGGACTTTATTGCTGAAGTGTCCAAGAGCCTGTCGTCAGATAAGACCTCCGCGGGACCTCTGCCTTTAGCCTCTCGGCACAGTTTATATAAAAGGACAAACCAATTCAAGTTCCTCTTTGGCACTGGGCACATGAATTAGCTCCTACACGTACTCTGCAACATGGAACGCTTTTCTGTGATTGAATAAAGGCGGGGAAACCCATCTGGCTGACTGGTTGGCTGGCTCTTTCCTGCAAGTAACTCTCACAAACAAGGAAAGGGGAAAATCTATATCTGAACTGACTTCTGTGTAATGTAGCCACCGGGACACTGGCCAAATTGCCTGGGCTAGAAATAAAAAAAGGGATTTTTTTTTTTTTCTCTCTCTTGTCTGTAGGCACCAGTCTGCCTTCAGGTGTCTGCATTTCACCAGGGACAGCACTGGATCCCATACTTGGTTGGTTTGGGGGCGTCTCGATCCTAATTCCAAATCTTTTCCTCAATATGAACACACTGTGTCGTGTGAATGAAGATTTCTTTTATGGCTCCCTGTTGAGACGAGCATTTCAGACGACAACAGCCCCTCCTTACTGGCTAGTCCGGATTGGTGATACGTCCCTCCTTCCCTAAAAGGCTGACTGGCAAGAAGGGAAATGGGTATTGGTGGTTTCACAATGCCTGGTAAAATAAAAAAAAAATTTTTTTTTAAAGGCAGACTGTTTGCAGCTGGTTTCTCCTTGTCCTTGGTTGCACCAAGAATAAAAAAGATTTGGGGAAGTTAGAGATGAAAGAGTGAAGAGTGATTATTATCCATTCTCCCGTTGGCCAGGACACATCCTGGAGGACCGAGGGGCTGGCACGCACCTACGCCTCTCTGCCATCTCTTCAGTCAGGTGCCCACCTCTCTGATTTGGGGCTGGGATCAGGACGCTTGCTGACTGAGGTACGGATGCACCTGGCCAAGGGCAAAGGCTTCTCTGCTCAGAAGTGGAGTCATGAGTTCCAGAAAATGATGTCACCCTTGTTTCTGTAGACACCGTGTGGAGTTTTTATCTCATAAAAGGCTACACGTTTCCCCACTCTAAGAATTTAGTGGGCGAGACCCCTCTCAAAATCATAGTGGCCAACTCCAGTTAGCATGGCTCCTGGGCTCGGAGCACAGCTTTAGCGCTGCATTGAAGAATTTGCGGATGGTTTGTTTCCCAGGAGATCAGCCACCATGTCCCTGCCTTTGGTCCAGACCACTGGTGCATAAAAGGCTCAAATTCACTTCCACATACACTACCTAATAGCCTCCCTACATAGGGCTAGGAGGGGAGTGTGTGTGTGTGTGTGTGTGTGTGTGTGTGTGTGTGTATCTGGTAGGGATAATCAATAAAATGTAGAGACTACCCTCCAAAACTGATCTCTGGAGACCACGCATTGCCTTTAAGATCCTTAAGGCTGAGACAACTAACAAATCGACACCAGCTTCTTCCCTGGCACCCCCAGGGGGCTTGGTGCCATCTTATGGAAGCATAGGAGACATGGGGGAAAGAAGACACTTCGTTTGGGGGCCCTGTTTGCGATGTCACCCACACCTTCTGCCCCCACCCCCCCTACTGCTTTCCTATGTCACCAGGGTAACCAACACATCACCCACAACCCCCAAAGGTACAGCAGCCAGTCAGCCGGAAGGTCAACACTAATGAAAGATGCTATCTGGAAAACCAATGCCAAGCCAAGTTGACATCATTAACTGTATTTGTGGGCCTTGAGGCTTGGAAAGTGAGGGCGGGGTGAGAGGAGAGCTGGGGAGGGGGGCATCCTCTTCCGAAGCTTCGGGAACAAAGAGAGCCATTTGGATGACTTCCAGTTAGCGACAGCATCTTTGGGAGTGGCTATCTAATTAGTGCCTGACCAGCTTCCGAGAGACGGCTGCACGTGGCAAATAAGCAGGGACGCCTGGCTTCTCTCTGCTCCAGTCCGTGAACTTGCAGGGTGTCGACAGCTTCAGATTCATTCAGTCTTCACTGCCGTTATTCCAACGCCGGAGGGTGTTTTCCCCCCAAAAAAGGGCCATTTGCATCATGGCGTTTGGGGCGCAGTTTAATAATGTTGCCGACACCCCAAATACCCCCGGAGCCACTTAAGAAGAGTCATTATCAGTTCTCTGAGGTTGATGGGGATAGGAGGAACATGTACACGACAACAAACGTCCTTTTTATCCGGTTTTTAACTTTCCAGTGAGCCAAGTTTACTTCTGTATGGTCTTGAGCGAGGAGAATGACTTGGACTGGCCTTGATTTCCAGGAGCGTTAATCACACACACATCCTGAAGGATCCTTGCAAGAATATATGGCAGAGGTGTGGCTCAGTAGGTGATCGAGAAACAATATGTGATGATGGGGACGTTAACAATGACGCTGCTGCTGGAGGTGATGAAGAGGACGGTGGTGGTGATGAAGAGGACGATCTCGGTGATATTTATTTCCCCTTCAGTGATCTTATCTCCCAGCCTGGGAAGAACTCAACCACCTAATGTAAGGAGGGGCTGTTGATTGACGTGCCCATATGCGTTGGCGTTCATTGTACAGTGAGGCATGATAATGATAATTACCACGTGTAAAGAATACGTTTTCAACGTACTTTCATGAGTACTATCTTCTTGTACCATTCCAGTGCTCAGTGAGGAAGTTGCTATTCTTGCCCTCAGTTTACAGACAAAAAAAAAATAAAATAAAATAAATGTGGCTCCAAAGATTACGGTCGCACGTTCGGTGAGTAAAGTTGCCAGGTCTTGAACGTAAGCCTTGGAACCACCAATCTGATATCCTTCCTGTGACACACATGTTGCCTCTCAAGCATTTCAGGAGCCCAGGGAGAGGAGCTTAGGACGTTGACTGAGGTTCCAGCACTTGGACTTTATCAATAAAGGAGTTCAAGAGACAGAGACCTGTGATGGACTGAGCTTCAATGGCCAATGACGTCGGCCACTGAGGAGCTGATACGAATGCAGCGGAAAGCCAGACTTCCAAAATACATTTAAGGAAATTGTCTGTTATCCCCGGCTGCATAAAAAGCCACCGCAAAATTCAGTGGCTCACGATAACCACCATTTTATTTTTTTTTTTAATTTATTATTATTTTTTTTAACGTTTATTATTTTTGGGACAGAGAGAGACAGAGCATGAACGGGGGAGGGGCAGAGAGAGAGAGGGAGACACAGAATCGGAAACAGGCTCCAGGCTCTGAGCCGTCAGCCCAGAGCCCGACGCGGGGCTCGAACTCACGGACCGTGAGATCGTGACCTGAGCTGAAGTCGGACGCTCAACCGACTGCGCCGCCCAGGCGCCCCGATAACCACCATTTTATATCGTCTCACGATTCTGGAAGCTGAGTGGCCGTAGGTAATTCTACTCTATGCAATGTCAACTAGGTTGCGGTCACTGGGGGTAGATTAAACAGAAACACATCAAATGGTGCACTCCGCACTGGCAGTTGATGATGCCCATTGGCTGAGGTCTCAGATGGAGAGTCTTGGTGCTCCTCCTGGTGGCTTGGGCTTGTCACAGCTGGGCTGGCTTCTGAAAGCAAGGACCTCAAGGGCAAACATTACAAAAGAAAGGCAAGAGAAGCTGCAGAGTTCTTGAGACCTGGGCTCAGAAGTCCCAGCACATCACGCCTACCACAGTCTACTGATCAAAGCAGTCACAGGGCCAGCCCCCCCTTCAAAGAGGAAGGAAACAAGCTCCACCTCTTGAGGTGAGAGAAGGCTTGCGTGTCTGAGGAGGGGAGGAATTCATGACAGCCGTCTCTGAGAGCAGGAGCCAAGTCATATCCTTTTCAGGCATAAATCATACTGAACTTGGGGTTGCACAGTGTTACCTCATTAGCGTAATGGAAACAATGGTAGCTGATTATCGAGTGAAAAGCTAGGCACAGGTGGTTTTCATGTGTCATGTCTATTCTCACCACAGGTAGGGATTGTAGAGATTAAGTGATTTGTCCAAGGCATCGCACACAGACACAACATTCGGAGGAAGGAAAAGGGCCGTCTCTGCCCGGGTGCCCTTTCTAGAAGAGAGAAGGCTCTCGCTGGCAACCCCCTCCCGTCCCCAGAAGATTTCCTGTCACTCTTCCTTGGCCAAGATTGAACTGTATGTCAAGCCTTAATCAAGTGACCAGCGAGGGGATTGCCATTTTTACGGATGCTGTAAACAGGTGCTTCCCCACACAAAAGCTGATCATTTGTGCACCTCTCTGGGGGTGGCTATCCCGGGAGTTCTGACTACCTCACCACACACCTAGCTATCTTGAGGGCTGACGGGGCTCATCTCTCAGCTTAGAAAATCACTGGACACTGGAGACTCAACCACAAATTGCCGTGGCTAGGAAAGGGCAATACTAGAGCTAAACCCCCATCTCTTTCATCCCCAGGCCCACGTCCCTTCCATACTCTCTGCACCATCTCAGAACAGATGTGTTGAGAGAGGCAGTTCCAGGCTCCTACCTCTGCTGTCCATGCTGATGATGTGACCATCCCCCGTCAGGCACTTGAGTGGTATGTGGTCCTGTGCCTTTGTCTCCAAAGCTCCCCTGCGCCATGGTGGGCAACTGAGAGGCAGACTCGGAGCACGGCCTCCTGGGAGGCTAGGAGAAACTACTCTCCTGCTGGCCTGGGCCTCGTGTGGGGATGGACCACATATATAAGTGGACTCTGCTGAGCATATGGAGCCCTGAATCCCTCCGTCCAGCCATCAGAATCCAGCCAATCCACAGCTCTTCTCTGCGGCGTCTGAGCAATGGTACCTATCTTATGCAAGGACACACTTCGTCCCTCCATCCAACTAAACCCAGACCCCCAAATTGTAGCCCTTGGGAAAGAAGTCTCAGGATTGGGGCAGAGGCAGTGGACAACCAAAAAGTCCAGCAGGGTGAGCTGTAACATCCAAGCTGGCCTCTTCACGCGCATGTGTGGTGTCATGCTTCTCAGCGTGACTTCTTTCTCCAGCCAGGTTTGTTGCAGGCCTTCCCTGGCTGCTGGGGGCTCACAAGAATACAAAACTGGAAGTTTCCTGCCCTTCACTTCTGCTCCATTCTACTGGCTGAAGCGAGTCCCTGGGCTGACCCCAGTCCAATTTGGGGATGAGATTATACGGGGGTGTGAGGGCCGAGAATGGTGGTCCATGGTACCCAACTTCAAAGAACCTGGACCGCAAGAAAACAGGAAGAACTTCCAGTTGTCCAGACTAACACACTGCATCCAGATTCCCTGGTAAGTTCACCCTGATGCATCTATCCAGAATGAAGTCAGAAATGTGATTTAAAATTACGGGAAGGTGGTCGGGAAGAAGCCTGGCTTCTCCCGGTAAGGTGGAGGTCATTACAGGATTTCCAAATGAGGCAGGATTCACTGACAGAGGATGCTCAGCAAATTTCAGGATTGATGGTTCTTCAGTCATTAAAAGCCACCAAAAATCTAATTCCAAGACTCAGATTCCTATTCTTCTAACACATGCCCTACCTCTCGCTTAAGAGACCTACTGAGGCTCTGCATTCAACTTACATTGTAGTTCAGCAACCTATAGTTTCAAGTCAGGTAGCTGATTTTTCAGCCATTACACCTGTAGTCAACAGAGGTGGACTTTAATGAATAAAGAGAAATCATTTTTAAGGCAGCCATAGAAGTTCCCTGGCCCTCTTGCCAGACTTGGAGACACGAGTGTAGAATCCTGAGCTCATTGTCCTCTTTCTTTAAACTCTAAGGTACAGTTAGAAAAAGTAACAAGCTCCACAGGGCTTCTATTTCTCATTCTTGCACTAATAGATCGTCACAGAAGATGACTGGCCTGCCATGACTTGCCTTCAGTAGACTGTTCACACTAGGTTCTACCATCTCTGCTAACTGGATCCTCGCTGCCCTCAAAAACAACCAGGCCAGATGACCAACCGTGGATTTCCATTTCTTTGAAAATCTTAGTCTATAGCCTATTAGGAATCAGTTACAGATAGTACACAGAAGTTAGGCAGAAGGGGATCTATCATCGAGTTGTAGGAGGCCTGTGGACCATTGGAAAAGCAAGAGAAGCAGGCTTTGAGCTGAGCTCAGAGGGACAGTCTCCAGTCTCCAGAATCCTTCTGTCTTTGCTGTGGCCAGAAAGTTCCCTTGGCCTAAGAAAGCAATAATTCAGGAAGCTGTTCAGCCATACTGTCTCTTCATGACCCACACCAGCAAACCTGGGATGCCTCATGCTTCACCTCTTTGCCTTACTAGCTCAGTTCCAAATCTTGCGTGGGGGATTTTGACTGGTGTGCTGGCTGCAAGGGCAACTGGGAAACTAATTTTTATTTTTGCAGCCTCCGCAGTACAGGAAGGTACGCTAGAAGGAGGTCGGAATAGATGGTGAACAAGCGCATTTATAGCAACCACTGCATAGCCAATTTCTTCAGATCTAAATAATTCTTTTCCTGAAAGCCTTGCTCAGAAATAGGCTTTCAACTCATTGAGGGAATTTTGATGCCCCTCTTTGTTCAGTTCCACCAAGGGCTTAGAGAGAACCTGTTCAGTGCCAGGCCCCATGCTAGGAGCTTCAGGCACGGAGATTAATAAAGCCAGCCATCTCAGAGTTCAGTCTAAAGAGCTGTACAAAGAAACAGAAGATAGGCTAGGGAAGGCATTTGGGCAGAGGCAGTAGGAATAAAGTTGACTCTACGCCATGGGTTGTAGGACATGCTACAGTTCTTGTGTCTTTATAAATCACGCAAGCCTTTTCATGTCTCTACTCTGCTGGGCGAGCAGGAAATACTATCTCAACCATTACTGCGACTCCCCTGTTTGTCCCCAAGGGTTGAATCAAGGTCCCAGGGTCTTAGATGCCCAGAACATTGGGGAACGCAATCAACTGCACATGCATACTCCTGTCTAAGCCCATAATGTCCTTTGCAGTCCGTCAGCGGCCCTGTTTCCAAGCCCAACCGGGATATGGTGGCTTTGGGGCAGCAGGTGAGACTGATACTCCCTCCATGTGGTCATTCTCTACGTGTTTCCATCTTGCCGGACTGACTGCCAGAGCTTAGGGCTTTGCTGGTCGCTACGTGGGATTCCGTGACGACCTCGGTGCCATTCCCAGCCCCGAGGGAGGTTTCCAAACCTTCTCCCTCCGGGTCACTCCCACTTCTTCTAGGGTCCATCCATTGTGTTTCCTGTAATAACATTCCCACAACGGGGCATTAGGAATATAGTGCACCCAACTCGGTTTTCTGAGTCCAGAATAACCCTGACACCAAAACTGGACAAGGACAGTGAAAGATCGAAAGTTTAAACCAATATCACATTTATGATCATGGATACAAAAATTCTAAATAAAACATGGCAAATGTAATCTAGCAGTATACTTAAAATAGCAATACACCATGACTAAGCAGGTTTATCCCTGGAGTATAGAGACAATAATAACAGCTGACCTTCATCAAAGGTCACTACATGCCAGACAGTGTCCTAAATTGCTTTCTAGTACCCAGAATCAATGAGAGTGTACCCCGACCTTCTCAATTTTGAAAATGAGGAAATTAAAGTACAGAGAAGTTAAGTAACTTACCCTAGGAACTCAGCTAGGCGCTTCAACATCAGAAAATCTATCAAGGGATCTATCGCAGTAACTGCTTAAGATGAATAATCATTTTTCCAGGGCTCCTGGGTGGCTCAGTCGGTTGAGTGTCTGACTTTGGCTCGGGTCGCGATCTCGCAGTTTGTGAGTTCGAGCCCCGCGTCGGGCTCTATGCCGACGGCTCGGGGCCTGGAGCCTGCTTCGGATTCTGTGTCTCCCTCTCTCTCTCTGCCCCTCCCCCACTTGTGCTCTGTCTCTCTCTGTCTCTAAAAAAAGTGAGTAAGTGTAAAAAGAAAAATTAAAAAAAAAAAAGATAAGTAATCACTTTTCCTATTCCAAAAGATGCAGACCAAAACCTTAAAACATTTAAATTTCATTCATGATGGTTTAGAAAGCTCTAGTTCTGACTTCTGAGGACCTACCACTCCACAAAAACAATGAGAACACCTGGCAATGTATTGTGATCAACTTTTTCAGAACTGTAACCAATGGCTAAAGAAATCCAAAGACCATCGGGGCGCCTGGGTGGCGCAGTCGGTTAAGCGTCCGACTTCAGCCAGGTCACGATCTCGCGGTCCGTGAGTTCGAGCCCCGCGTCGGGCTCTGGGCTGATGGCTCGGAGCCTGGAGCCTGTTTCCGATTCTGTGTCTCCCTCTCTCTCTGCCCCTCCCCCGTTCATGCTCTGTCTCTCTCTGTCCCAAAAATAAATAAACGTTGAAAAAAAAAATTAAAAAAAAGAAATCCAAAGACCATTTGTCGAGAAAATAGAGCCGAGTCTTGGGAAGATCGGTGAGGTTCGTGGTGTTTTAACTTTCTCTTTTCCCGCTCATTTTTTCTTAGCTCCGTGTCCTTGAGGACCAACAGCCACAGAGCCACGGCAGCTGCGAAAAACAGTCACTGGAGGGGACAGATTGGGGTTGGAGCCCCTCAAACAGCTGCGTCCCCAGAGAAGTAGCACTATTTGACTTGTGGCAGCTCCCTAGAAAAGCCTCATTTGCAAGGTTTGTCATTATTAGACTCAGAGCTTGCTCAGTGGAAAAAGCCTCAAGCCAGAGCATTTGTCCAAAGGGGAAAAAAATATTAGTGGCAACTGTTCAACATCACAGCCACCTGGGGTGGTGACACCAATCAGAGTGAATAAGAGCCTGGCCAAAAGCCTTAGAAGAAAATTCTCGGGAATGAGATGCCACAAGGAGCTTTGAAAACTGACAACATAGTCCAGGGAATCTAGAAGACCACCCATATGTATGTGGCTGTGCACATGCCCGAAAAAGACCAGAGAAGATCCTGATATCTCACCTGTGGATAGTCTTGAGACCCTGGACAAGCAGAAAGTGAAGTCTAAAGCAGAAATGGAAATTGTCAGAGCACCCAATGTACACACCGAGTCCCTTGGCAAAATGTAGCCAATTTATTGGTTCAAGGTATTTAAGAAAATATCTGTCGGATAAGTTAAAGAAAGTAGCTGACCATGAGGTTAAATAAGCAGAGACTTCAGTGGCTATCTATGACAGGGAACATTTTACATAATTAGCCCAGAAAAGTTGCTAAACAAACAAATACTGGGGGTGAAGGGTCGGGGGGACAACAAGAATAAACTCTGGGGGGGAGAAAGAATCTGATTTCCAGAGTTGCCACTTTTTACTATTAAAAATGTCCAATATTCAATGAACCATTTCAAAACACGCAAAGAAAACAGAGAAGTATGGCCTATACACAGGAAGAAAGTCGATAGAAGTTTTCCCTGAAGATGCATAGATGTTGGAGTTATCAAAAAAAAAAAAAAAGCCTTCAAATCAGCTTTTATAAATATGTTCAAATAATTAAATAAAATTGTGTCTAAAAAATTAAAGGAAAGTGTGAGAACTGTTTCCTGAAACACAAAATATATTTTAAAAAGAGATAGAAATTTAAAACAGAACAAAATAGAGGGGCATCTGGGTGGTTCAGTCAGTTGAGTATCCAACTCTTGATTTGGGCTCAGGTCATGATCTCAAGGTTCATGGGTTTGAGCCCCACGTTGGGCTCTAGGCTGACAGTGCAGAGCCTGCTTGGGATTCTCTCTCTCTCCCTCTCTCTCTCTACCCCTCCCTGGCTCATTCTCTCTCTCTCTCTCTCTCTCTCTCTCTCTCTCTCTCTCTGTCAATAAGTAAGTAAACTTTTATAACAAAAAAAAGAACTAAATAGAAATTCTGGAGTTGAGAATTTAGAATTAACTGAAAGGAAGAATTAAGTTGAGGGCTCCATAGCAGAGCTGTATTGACAGAAGAAAGAATCAGCAAACTTGAAGATCAGTCAATGGAACATATCCTGGTTATGGAACAGAAAGGAAAAAAGGTGCAGATAGGTGAGCAGAGCATCAGAGCCCCATGAGACACCATTAAGCACACCAACACATGAAGAATGGGAGTCCAGAAAGAGACAGGAAAGAACAGAAAGAATGTTTACAGAAATAATTGTAGAAAACTTCCCAAATTCAATTAAAAAAAAAATTAAAACCACAGTTACCCACACATCTAAGAAGCTCAGCAGTTACAAGCAGGATAAACTCAGAGATCCACACCCAGATACCACATGGTGAAACTATTGAAAAACAAAGACTAAGAATCTTGAAAGCAGGGAGATGGGACTTCTCAGACAAGAGAGCCTTAATAAGATCAACAGCTGACTTCTCACCAGAAACCACGGAGGACAGAAGGCAGCGGGATGATGTATTCAGAAAAGGATACTAGGGGCACCTGGCTGGCTCAGTTGGTGGAGTGTATGACTTTTGAACTCAAGGTCGTGAGTTCAAGCCCCACATTGGGTGTAAAGATTACTTAAAAACAGAACCTGTTCAAAAATATCAGCCAAAGCAATCTTGATAAAGAGCAAAGTTGGAAGACTCACACTTTCCAATCTCAACACTTACTACAAAGCTACAGTCATAAGACAGGGGGTTACTGGCATAAGAACAGACATATAGATCAACAGAAAAGAATTGGGAGTCCAGAAATAAATATGTAAAATCAGTTGATTTTCTATGAGGATGCCAAGACGATTCCATGGGGAATAACAGTCTTTTCAACAAATGGTGCTGGGATGACTGGACAGACACACACAAAAAGATGAATTTGGACTCACACCATATACAAAATTCATTCACAGTTGATCAAACGCCTAAATGTAAAATTTATGCAACTCTTAGGAGGAAACGGGTGTCAGACTTTATGACCTTGGATCAGCCGATGGTTTCTTATATATTCTTATATATTCTTATATTCTTATATATATTACACCTAAAGCACATGGAAAAAAAAAGATAAACTGTACCTTATCAAAATTAAAACTTTTGTACATCAAAGGACACCATCAAGAAAATGAAAAGATAATCCTCAGAATAAGAGATAATATTTACAAGTCATGTGTCTAACAAGGGACTTATATCCAGACTACATAAAGAACACTTACTACTCAAACTTAAAAAGACAAATGATCAGGGTTTTGTTTTTTTTTTAATGGGAAAAGGATGTGAACAGGCATTTCTCCTAAACAGATATAGATGTGGCCAAAAAAGCACACGAAAAGATGCTTCAACCTCAGTGGTCATCAGGAAAATGCAAATGAGATATCTACCACATCCCACCCATTAGGATGGCTGTAATTTTTTTTTTTTTTTTTAAAGACAATAACAAGCTTTGGCAAGGATGCGGAGACATTGGAGCCCTCGTGCACTGCGGGTGAGGATGTAAAATGGGGTGGTCGTTTTGGAAGACAGTTCAGCAGTTCCTCAGAAGGTTAACATAGAAAGTATGTGTCCTCACTAAAGCCTGTACACAATTATTCATGGCAGCATTATTCACAACAGCCGGAAAGTGGAAACAACCCAAATGTCCATCAACAGGTGAACGGATAAACCAAAAGCGATCTATCCATGTGATGCAATATGACTAAGCACTAAAAAGGGATGAAGTATTGGGGCGCCTGGGGCGCTCAGTCGGTTAAGCTTCCGACTTCAGCTCAGGTCATGATCTCGCAGTTCATGGGTTCGAGCCCTGCGTCGGGCTCTGTGCTCACAGCTCAGAGCCTGGAGCCTGCTGGGGATCCTCTGTCTCCCTCTTTCTCTGCCCCTCCCCCACTCATGCTATCTCTGTCTCTCTCAAAATAAATAAATAAACTTAAAAAAAAAACATTATGAGGGCACCTGGGTGGCTCAGTCAGTTAAGCATCCAACTTGGGCTCAGGTCATGATCTCACAGTTGGTGAGCTGGAGGCCTGCATCGGGCTCTGTGTTGACAGCTTGGAGCCTAGAGCCTCCTTTGGATTCTGTGTCTCCCTCTCTCCCTGCCCCTCCTCCGCTTATGTGCGCGCACACACACGCTCTCTCTCTCTCTCTCTCTGTCTCACAAATAAAAATTGGAAAAAAAAAACATTATGGAAATTGAAAGAAGCCAGTCACAAAAGACAAAAAAAAAAAAAAAAAAAAAAAATTTTTTAAATTTAAAAAAACCAATCAAAAAAAAAAAAAAAAAAAAAAAAAAATACCAGATGATTCCATTTAAATGAAATGTCCAGAAGCAGCAACTCCATAAAGTCAGAAAATTAGTGGTTGCCAGGGGTTGGAGAGAGGGTATGCATGGGATTTCCTTTGGGAGTAATGAAAATGTTCTAAGACTAGATAGTGGTGCTGCTTGTACAATTCTGTGGGTGTATTAAAAACCACTGAATTGCATTCTCTAAAATGGTGGATTTTAGGGGCCCCTCCCTGGCTCAGTCAGAGAAGCATGTGACTCTTGATCTCAGGGTTGTAGGTTCGAGTCTCATGTTGGGCATAGAGATTAGGAAGGAAGGAAGGAAAGAAGGAAGGGAGGGAGGAAGGGAGGAAGGAAGGAAGGAAGGAAGGAAGGAAGGAAGGAACTTTTTTTAAAAACAAAGTTATTAAAAAAAAACAAATTAAATTAAATGGTGGATTTTAAGTATATGAATTTTATCACAGTAAAACTGTTCTTTTTTTTTTTTTTTCAACGTTTATTTATTTTTGGGACAGAGAGAGACAGAGCATGAACGGGGGAGGGGCAGAGAGAGAGGGAGACACAGAATCGGAAACAGGCTCCAGGCTCCGAGCCATCAGCCCAGAGCCCGACGCGGGGCTCGAACTCACGGACCGCGAGATCGTGACCTGGCTGAAGTCGGACGCTTAACCAACTGCGCCACCCAGGCGCCCCAGTAAAACTGTTCTTTAAAAATAAACTAGAAATAGGAAATTTTCTTACCTTGAGAAAGTGGATCTACCTATAGTCTATGACATTTAAACTAAAGTAAACATCATGGGTAATGGCAAAACCGTAAAGATATTAGAAGTAAAAAATAAAATAAATATGCTTGCTATACCTATTTAAAGAGCAATGTACTAGAGATCCTAGCTAGCAATATAAAGCAAGAAAAAATCAGGTAGGGAATAAGAAGGAAGGGAGGAAGGAAGGAAAGGAGGGAAGGAAGGAAGGAAGGAAGGAAGGAAGGAAGGAACGAAGGAAAGAAAGAGGAGGAGGAAGGAAGGGATCATTATTGGTGGGTGGTATTATTGTTTAAGTAGGAAATCCAAGATTTCTAACACATAAGTTAGAAGTTTCTGGACACAAAACCCCATAGTATTCTTATAAGCCCACAACAACCAATTAGAAAATGTAATTGAAAAAAAGTTCCCAGTCATAAAAGCAAGAAAAACTCTGCTATACTTGAGAATAAATCTAACAAAAGATAGGAGAGACCTTTATGGAGAAAATTATAAAAAGTTACTGAACGACGTAAGAGAAGACCTACAAAAAATGGAGAAATATAACATGTTCATGCATGGGAAGGTTCAATATTATACAGATGTCAGTTCTCCCCAAGATTAATCAATAAATTCATTGCAAATCCAATCCACATCCCAATGGACCTTTTCACAGAGCTTGACAAACTGATTCTAACATTAATCTGAAATGGCCCAGGGCAAAGGAGAGCTGAGATAAAAGAACATGGAGAAGGATCTTTCCCAACCAGATGTAAAAGACTGACCATAAAGCCATGTGAAATTAAAATAGTGGGAGAGGGATGCAGGATGGACAAATCCATCACTGGAACAGACCAGAGAGCTCAGAAGTAACTCCATGTATTTATGAACACTTGGTATATGTCAGAGGTGGCTCACAGGGCATCAGCAAGGAAAGGAAGCTTATTCAACAGAGGGTGTCGGGTAATTGGTACCTTTGTGGGCGATATTTTTTCCTGGATCCCTGCCCCACGCCACACGTAAACACAGATACCAGGTGAGTCAAAAATAAAACTTGAAAACTATTATAAGGAAATGTAGTTGAAAAGCCTTACGATACAGTTAGGGAAAGATTTCCTAAGCACCTAGCAAAACATACAAATTGTCATAGAAAAAAAACTGATAGTTGACCACATCAGATACTCAAATTTCTGTATGCTAAAACCGTCCCAGAGCAAAGTTAAAGAACCAATAACAGGAGCGCCTGGGTGGCTCGGTCGGTTAAGCAGCCGACTTCGGCTCAGGTCATGATCTCGCGGTCCGTGAGTTCGAGCCCCGCGTCGGGCTCTGTGCTGACGGCTCAGAGCCTGGAGCCCGTTTCGGATTCTGTGTCTCCCTCTCTCTCTGCCCCTCCCCTGTTCAGGCTCTGTCTCTCTGTGTCTCAAAAATAAATAAACGTTAAAATTAAAAAAAAAAAAAAGAACCAATAACACATTTGGAAAAGGTAGTCGCGACACTGTGGAAATGGTATTCAGGATACCTAATAATACAAGGAAAAAGCCAACAACGGATTTTCAAAACGGAATAAAAGAAGTTACAAAAGAAATACAAGAAGGAAATACAAAAAGGAATCTCAAAGGGCTGACACAAATGTGTCAAGAATGCAACTTCGTTACTAATCTGGAAAGTAATATTTAAAACAAAAGACTGAGTCCTAATGCGTACAGATCACATTGGCCAAGAAAAATCAAGTCCCACCGTCCTTGTCCAGGCAGAATGTCTCACGCTATCGGGACGGTGGTGAGGGCCATCACCCCACGAAGCCGTTCTGTGGTGTCTCGGAAAGTTCAACATGGAGCTCTTCTATGACCCAGAACTTGCACTGCTAGGCGTGTTTAGACCTGGCAAAACCCATGCAGAGCATTGACTGTGATTAGAAAGGAAACAACCTGAATGATCTTCAACCGGGGAGCATTTTGTAAAAAATGTGTTATATCCATATGATGGACGACTAAAAGGAATGAACCAGACCTGTCTCTGCATAGATAGAGCTCTCACCCGTGGTACTGGGCGAATTAAGCCAACTGCAGGAGGTTAAATACAATGTATCATTTATGCGAAGCGTTTAAACAGTCAAAAGTCACTACGCAGCATTTCTAAGTACAGATGCACAGAGTAAGAATGTAAAACCATGAGCAGCAAGGACTAAAAAAATTTGTGATCAAGGTGGCCTCTGGAAGGAAATTGGGGCTAGGAGTGGATGAAGGAACTCAGCTGTAGTAGTCCTGTTTAAATTTTCTTATTTTGAAAAGGATGTGAATTGGGTAGGACAATGTGGACGTTCGTGAACTTGGAGAGGAAGGTAGATGGGAGTCTCTTCCCTCCCTCCCTGCCGCCTATGTTTCCTTTCTAATAATAAGTAAATATACTGGCCTATCCTTTTTTGAGGTGTGCGGGGGGGGGGGGAGGGCAGAGAATGAAAAGCTAAAACGAATCTATTTCTTCTGAACCCCTCCTCTTTTACATACCTTGGAATAAGGATGATGAGACTCCAGAAAGCCTTCAATCATGAGGTAATACTTTAATGGGGTTTTGACGGATGAATACAAGTTCCCCTATGTGGATCAGAGAGAAAGCTAGAGGGAGACATTCCACGCAGGGAGAAAGGTATGTGCGGAAGCTCAGAAATCTGAAGAAGACTGCCTATCCAGGGATGATAAGCGAAACGGGCAAGGAGCGGGGGATGGGAGGACCAGATCATAGAGACACTGGCGAGACAGGCTAAGGGTCCCAGGCTGGGGACTTGGGGTTAAAGTGTCCTGTAAGTCAGGGCTCCTCAGCCTCTGCCTGCCACATACCAATGTTTAGAACACATTCTGCATCCTTTGGCATGGGTTAAAGTGGGTCTGCTATTCCAGTGGAGGGACCCTCTGTCTTACCAGTCTCGTTTCTTGAAGTGCCAGCTTCAGAGCAACCATATCAGTGAGGGATACAACTGACCACTTGGTGACCAGATATTGTGGGCAGACAGCAGTATGCGAGGGTTTCCTGGGAATACCAACTGTCCAATGACTTGGAGACCTCAGTGTCCAGGGGGGTGTTTCAGCCCCTCTCCCGAGGAGGAGAAAGCCCCTAGTCCTATGGGAAGCTGAGCTTGGATGCAGACCTCCACTGGGGAGGGGGTGGGTGGGAGGTATTTAGTCCCCTCTGGCTTACTGTCTAGCCAGCCCACAATCTGTAGCCAGGGTCACTGTGGGTCATTCTATTCATCACATCATAAGCAGCAAAGGGACATGGCCAGGCTTGGATTTTTATTTTTATTTATTTTATTTTTTTTTTAATTTTTTTTAACGTTTATTTATTTTTGAGACAGAGAGAGACAGAGCATGAACGGGGGAGGGGCAGAGAGAGAGGGAGACACAGAATCGGAAACAGGCTCCAGGCTCTGAGCCATCAGCCCAGAGCCCGACGCGGGGCTCGAACTCACGGACCGCGAGATCATGACCTGAGCTGAAGTCGGACGCTTAACCGACTGAGCCACCCAGGCGCCGCTGGGCTTGGATTTTTAAAACATTTTTTTAAACGTTTATTTATTTTGAGAGAGAGAGAGAGAGAGCGAGAGCACACGCAGGGAGGGGCAGGGAGAGAAGGAAAGAGTGAGAATCCCAAGCAGGCTCTACACTGTCAGCACAGAGCCCAATGCGGGGCTCAAACTTTGAACCATGACATCATGACCTGAGCCAAAATCAAGAGCCGGATGTTCAAACGAGTGAGCCACCTAGGTGTCCGCAGGCTTGGATTTTTAAAGCCTAACACCAAGTGAAAGACAGATTGGTGGAAGGAGGCAGGGCCACATTATGTTTTCATGGGCTCCTTCCTCTATGAAAAATATTAAAAATGCTATTTCATATTATACATGCAACTATTTTCTGTGACCTAAATTTTGTAGTTTTCTTCTGAATTTTGAAAGAAATTAAAGTATTGGGAGCCTTAGGCACTGTGCCTGATGTGCCTGATGGAGAAGTCAGCCCTGGGGGCAAGACACAAGGAGACCGTGCAGGAGGCATCACAACAGTCGCTGGGGTGGGAACTGATGCAGTCGCCATGGCGATGGAGTGCTGGGGGAGGTGAGAAAGATGTTGGGAACAGCCAGGACTGGAGTGAGCACAGAGGATCCTCATGGAAGGATAAGGAGCAGAGGCCCAGCAACCAGAGAAGTGCCTCTGCTCACTCTTCGTGCTTCTCTCCGCCTCCTGCACCTCATGCAATATAAATGAAGACAAAGAGAAGGACGCTAATTGGAGCCGTTTTCAGCCTAAACGGGGCTGCTTCCTCATCCCTCCAATGGGACCTCCCCACTCGGGAACTGACATCCAGAACGGTTAGATTTAGGAGCTCGCTCCGCTCCAAGCACATGGTTGCTAAATGAGTTCCCGGGAGAGCTCCCCATGCCAGAGCAGAGACACAAGGCACTCCTGAACTCCGGAGCCAGGCAGGGGGCAGGGAGCCGGCCCCCAATCAGGATGTTCCTTGCAGCTTCATCCATCAGTGGGCAGCCCGCCCGGCTGGCACCGAAGCCCCGCGTAGAGCCCATGCCTCAAGCGGAGGGGGGACACGGTCCGGACGCTGCCTGCCTGTCAGCGTGTCACTTCCACTGAGCTGAGCCAGCAGCTGGGGAGAATGAGAAATGGGTCCTAATTAGGGGCTGCCTCAAGCTGTGCCAGGATGTCAGCGGGTCTCTCCAACTACTCCGCACGCACACACACACACACACACACACACACACACACAGAGTCTCTCTTTTCTCCTACTCTTTCTTAGAAAGCTGCAACAGCATTCACTGCCTCGCATTCTATCCCCAAACCCCGGGCTCAATTCCCTACACAGCAGAAAGACGACAGCGTTGCAGGCTTCCTGTGCTCCCATTCTACAAAATAACTTACTACCCTCTATAGACATCCTGCGGTGACTTCCTTAAGTCTCTCTCTGCCCCCCCCCCCCCCCCCCGCAGCAGAGGCCAGGCACTTGGCCAAGGGGGCCTTTGGGGACCTACCCACGTATCGATCACAGCCTAAGTCTCGAATCAACCTAGTTGGGCTCAAATCTCATCCTGCATCAGAATCACCTGGAGGGCCTGTTTAAAAAAAAAAAAAAAAGAGAGAGATTGCAGATTGCAGGGCCCATCTTCAGGGTTTTCTTCAAGACTCAGTAGGTCTGGGTGGGGCTGGAGAGCCCGCATTCCTGGCAAGTCCTCAGGTGATACCTCTGTTGCTGGTGCTAAGCCCACATTTTGAGCACCACTGCCTTTACACATCTTCCAACCTTGCTCTGTTCTGCTTCGGACCTTTTTTTAAAAGTTTTTTAATGTTTATTTATATTTGAGAGAGAGAGACAGAGCATGAGCCAGGGAAGGGGCAGCGAGCGAGGGAGACACAGAATCGGAAGCAGGCTCCAGGCTCTGAGCTGTCAGCACAGAGTCTGACGCGGGGCTCGGACGCTTCACCGACTGAGCCACCCAGGCGCCCCTGCTTCTGACCTTCTTGTCTGTCCTCCAGCTTCTGCTCTCTTACGTTTCTCCTGACTTTGTCTTCCCACCCAGTTCCTTGTCTCCTCGAAGCTCCAGTGAAGTCAAACCACCTGCAACCCTCTGGCTAAAAATTCTCCTGCCCCAGCACCGCCCCAGGGGCAACAGCCCCACCTCTGGTGCTTTTTAAAAGCACCTTCACATGCCTCACCTTACACCCTCAGGGGCCCTTTGTCCACACTAGGTGCTCGTTAGAGCACAACCAGAGGGCATTTCTCCCGTGTCTAGCCAGGGGGCACTGTAGCGTCACAGCAAACCTGACTTGACGTATCGGGAAACCGACATGCTGGTCACTTAAGTAACTGGTCCAAATGCTGGGCTACATGACAGAATTATGCGTGCAGCTGCGTCCTCTGGTAGCAGATTCCCTGCCCTTCCCACTTGCACTTAGCTTCTGTATCTGTTGGGAACGCTTTTGGCTGCGAGTAACAGAATCCCCAACTAACAGTGGCTGAAACATTTCTCGTGGGTTCTCACATTTTCCCAGAAGTCAGGAGGTGGGGTATTGTGGGATTGGGCCGGGGGGGGGGGGGGGCTACTGATGATCAAGGCACAGGGAGCGTCTGCCATTCCTTGACCTCGCTCTCGGGATCACAAGGTGGCGGACACGGTGCCGCTGTGAGACCGTCCCCACCCCACCCAGGACCCTGTTGAAGGCAGCACGTGGGGGCAGGTCGGGAGCAGAGCTTTCCCCGGCTTGTTCTCGCCTGTCAAAGAGGAAGCCCCCTCCCCCAGCAGCTTTCCCCTTCTGCGTCTCTAGCCAGGACCAGACACGCAGGGACGTTCTGCTGCCAAGGGACGAGGGCGCTCATAGCTTTGAGGCAAGCAACCGCGACAGAGTGCGGTCTCCAGACTCTGGAAAGCATCTGAACGGCCAATGCATTCAAACCCGCTGGACTGTAAGACCCTGATCCACAGCCTCTCCCCTCTCCCTATTCTCGGTGTTCGACGCACGTCTATTCTTCTCCAAGGGCCTGCTGTGCACCACACGCCACGGCAGGCCACGAGCCAGCGTGGCCCGGCAGAAACACTGTGGGCTTTGGAGCCGGGCCAAAGGGTCTCTGAGTGCCACCGTTTTCAAGCTGTGTGACCCCAGGCAAGTCGCTTCCCCTCTCCGCACTTCCCTTTTGTCGTTGTAGGGTGGTCGTGAAGACTGACTAAGATAACGCATAACAGGCACAGGACACGTAGCCATTCAATGGATGGGGACGGATGATAATGGCATGAAGGCAGCACGAGGACGGCGGACGGCGTGCGGAGGGGGTGGCTAATGCGCCTACGTGCTCATCAGCTGCTTTTTCCGTGTGGCATCGCACCAAATGGCTCGGCGCTCCCTGCTGGGGAGAAAGGGCCAAAGGCGTCATGGCCACTCAGAGCTCTGATTCCTTCTGGAGGCTGCCATCAAAAAACAGAGAATTATAACAATGGCCACCATCAGTTGAATGATTCCTGCACCCCTGGCACTGTGCCGGAGCTTTACAAGTATCGACTCCTGGAAATCCCAGCAGATAGGTACCACTATGAACTCTATTTCTCCGTTGAGGAAACTGAGGCCCAGGGAGGTTACAGACTTAAGCCCCCAGCCCCTGGTTCTGGAGCCCAAGCTCTCACGACCCCTCCGCTGCCTCTCTAGACTAGATTCTAAACGTCTTTCCTGCCCACGTCCCTCCATACGGCAGATGCTCCTTGCTCACCTGGAGGGCATCCAGACGAAATTGCATTTGGAAGTATTTCCACCAAGAGGAGCAGCCGGCAAAGCATCGTCACACCCCTGCCCCCGACCTGCCCCCTCAGAGGAGGGACACTCCATTCTGCACCTCCAGGGGGCTGGGGGCACGACAGCACGGGCCCGAGTGATGCCACGGTACCCTCAGCTCTTCGCAGTGTGGCTTCTTTGTGGTTGTCGGCGTCCCGCGCCCCCAGACGGTGCTGCGGGACCTCGCATCCCTTCCCGGCACCTTGTTATGCTGGGCTCTGGGCCGTGCACACACAGAGACTCAACCTCAGCCCCTGAAGGGCTCAAGGTCCACGGGAGAACACAGAAAAGCCAACAAAGACAACCCGGAGGGAGGTCTCTTACCCAGCCGTGGGGAGGGGGCGGTCAGGGAAGGCTTCCGAGGGACGCTGAGCGCTTGCGGGAGGACAGAGACCAGCCAGATGGTGGCAGGGATAAGAACACGACCGAAGGCCACTCACCAGGACTCAAAAACGACCCAACCAGGCAGGTACACCTGTCAACCCCATGTTACAGAGAGGAAACTGAGGCACAAAGAGGCTAAAGAACTTTGCCCCAGATCGTAGAAGATAGTAGATGTTGGAGCCGGGCTCTGGGTCTGGCTTCTGGGCTCTCTGCCTCTCTACTGTGCTGCAGAGGGCTCCCTCCTACAGGCAGCATGTGCAAAGGCCCGGGTGCCCCATAGCGGGGCCCACCTAGGGACAGGCTGTCTTGGTGAGGTGGGTGGGATCAGCAGAGAGAGCATTTGCTCACCGCGACAACTCTTGGACAGGGCGGCAGGAGCCCGATCATGCAGCGCGGGTGAAAGCACGGTCAGCTCTCTCCAAATCCCGGCTGACAGCTGGACCCTTACTTAGGCCCAAGCCCCAAAGACCCAGCCCTGAGGCCAATCCTCGCCTTAACCCCAGCCCCAGCTTCTGCAAATCTTTCCCCCGCAAATTAGGAGAGCGGAGACGGTCCGACCCAGCAGGCAAGATTCCCTGCCCGCTCCTCACTCAGAGCTCCGACCCCCCCGCCTGGTCTGGTATCCATAACGCATTTGTCCTTTATGGGATCTTTTAATGCATGTCCTCAAACCACATCTGGCTCGTTTGCTCAGCCCTGGACCAAAATCCAGACTCACTCAGCAGATAAATTAAGGGACAACTATTTCCTTTGCAGGAGGATTAACCACAAAACTCTCCAAACGGCAAACTCCTTTTTGGTGCCAGTGCAATACAGAAACATTCTATTTTATTTTATTTTATTTTATTTTTTTAATTTTTTTTTTCAACGTTTATTTATTTTTGGGACAGAGAGAGACAGAGCATGAACGGGGGAGGGGCAAAGAGAGAGGGAGACACAGAATCGGAAACAGGCTCCAGGCTCTGAGCCATCAGCTCAGAGCCCGACGCGGGGCTCGAACTCGCGGACCGCGAGATCGTGACCTGGCTGAAGTCGGACGCTTAACCGACTGCGCCACCCAGGCGCCCCAGAAACATTCTATTTTAAAATCAATCCCCAAATTGCTTGTTCTATTGATTTTGTTGATTTGTTTACATATACCATCTCATTCCACCAAAAAAAAAAAAAAAAAAAAGGCTTGAGGCTATTTTCAAAATACATGTAACCAGATACAATAGATGTAGAGTCAGGACAAAGGAAAAGTGGGAGTAGGATGTAAAATTTAAAAAGGAGTTTTATAAAGTTACAAGATGCCATGTCCTGTACGGTCTGCTTGAGTTGGGTTCCTAGATTTGAGCTTCCTAGTGGCCAAAGCAAGAAGGACAAACGTATCCATCCGCTAGATTTCCAGGGCTCATGAAGGAAACACAAAACAGTTGCTCAAAGAAAGAGGAGGAAAAAGAAGGGGGGCGGGGAGAAGGAGGGAAAGGTGGAGGGGAAGGAGGAGGAGGAAGAACAAGAGGAAAAGGTCTTAGGGGGTACAGGGGGAAGCCCACACTCAACCTGATCTGGCCCAAGCATAATGCCCATGGGACACGCCCAGCTGGATAATGTCCACCCAAAGATCGGGGTCCAATGCTGCTGGAAAGAACCATCTAGGCTGGCCCTGCCCCAGGACACCTTTCCTGAGTGGGCAGGACCAGCAAAAGGGATGGGCAGATGCCCATCCTCTTGAGCTCCAGTGGAGTCACACCTGAGCCCACTTAGTTGAGTCTCCGTCCTCACCAGTGGAGGTGGGAGTCTCCACTCCCACAGCAGTCCTGCTGGTCTCTGAGCATGGATAGACAATGGCCCCCAAGGCCCCGACGGGCCACATCCTGACCAGCAATGTACCTTTCTCTGCGCTCCTGGAAGTTCTTACTCTTAAGAAGGAGGGGGCTACTCTCTCTTGAAGCCCTCCTGGCTGTCGGGCATTGTGCAAAACACTCTGCATCCATCGCGTCCGATTCTCCCTCTGTGAGGTTCGCATCTCCAGCTGCAACATCCCCTTGGAGCCTGGACTCTTCCAGAAGCTCTTAGGTACTTGGGTGTCTCAAAGACACTTCAAGCTCAGTGTTTTCAAGATGGCGCTCGGTGCCCATCCAGTCCCCTCCCTGTGTTTCCCGTCTCTTGGGGATTGACCGCACCCTCCCGTGGCTCTGCCAGAACCTAATGGGTCACCCTCATCCCACTGCCCCAGCCTCGTGCCCGGATGAGTCCACCACTCATTTCTCCGCACCCCATCTTCACCCCCTCTTGTGTGAACCACCCCTGGAACTTCCCATCCCAGCTCCTAATGGCCGGCTTCTCCAGCACGTCCTTTGCTCTGTAGCCACAATGACTGCATCGAGACACAAAACACGCCAGATGACGTCAATCCCACCGGCTCCCCCTTGCTCCCAAGATGGAGACCACACTCCTCAGGGCAGAGAGCGAGGCTTGCCCCTGCCTACCTCCCACCTCCCCCGCTGCCCCTTGAGTCCCACCCTACCCAGCTCCTCTGCACCCTCATGGGCCACCTCTCCACCCTTCCGGGCTGTCCCCTCTGCCCAGGGCCCTCATCCCACCACTCTGCCCAGTCAACTCTTACTCATCCTCAAGCGGTCCCCACAACCACCGCCTCCAGGGAGCCTTCCCTGACCTCCCCCACTAGTCAAATCTTGCCCAAGTTTTCCCAGCGTCCATCCCTCCCCTTTGAGGTCTGTATCTCAGTTGGGAGGATGGGAAGCTCAGCAGGTTGGCCTTGGAGCCTGCACTTGAACCCCCGAGACTGTCGAATATTGTGGAATGATGGTTTGTAGGCTTACGGTGGCTGAATAAAGACTCCCAAGGATATCAGACCTAAATCCCTGGAACCTGTGAGTGTTACAGTATTTGGAAAAGGATCTTCGCAGATGTGATTAAGTTAAGGGCCTTGAGGTGGGAAGATTATCCTGGATTATCCGGGTGGGCCCTAAATGCCATCACATGTACCCCTACAAGAGCAAGGCAGAGGGAGGTCTGACACACAGAGGGAAGGCGTAGTGCGAACGGGACAGAGATTTGCAGGTGCTGGCCTTGGGGCGGGAGCCATGTGGCCACAAGCCAAGGAGTGCTGTGCCGGCAGCTCCCCCCCCCCCACCCCCAACTCCAGGACGGGACCGTACGCACAGCCTGATTCTCCCTAGCACAGCCTCTTGAGAAATCAAGCAAGGGACCAGAAGGTCACCGCAGTGCTCCTGAGCCAGGCAGCCTGCTAACCGATGTCTCTGTTCAGGAAGCTCCAGGCCCCCGCCTCTTGTCCCCTCCTTCCCTTCCTGCTGCTCCCGCAGGAGGCTTGCGAAGCGGGCAGTCCTGCGGCCACGCAGAGGACGACCAGGCACGCCACGGCCGTGTGGGACGTCACGCCAGGCCCCACGACATCCCTGCAAGAGACCCGGGCTCCTTCCAGTTTTTGCCGTCGGGGGGAACTGAGGCTCAGAGAGGCAGAGGGCTTGGTTCAAGCTCGGCCGGCCGGGAAGCGGCCTGGTCTGCTGCGGGCAAGTCTAGTGCTGTCCCCACCCGCCCCCTGACCCTCAGTTCGAGGCCCGCTCCTCCCCAGAATAGGAAAGACAGCCAGGTGACCGACCTCCGCAGCCTGTCCCGCCTCTTCCCTACGCCACCCCCACCAAGCTTTCTGTCGTGACTTTGCACTTAGCTATGCAAAAGCTGAGGAGGCCACCGAATGAGCCCAAGCCCTCTCAGAGCGTACCCTCGCACATCACACAGAAGCACGGACAGGACATTGTTTTCCAAGTGACAGTGTGGAGCCTGGGATTATTATGGTAAATACTGTACCCTCAGCTCTTGATTTCCACGCTCACAGAGGGAGTCGTGGAGCAGATAATTAACAACGCATTTATATTTGGCTCCAGAACAGGTTTTTGTTCTCACGTTTGGCTATTGGAGGGTCTGATGTTCTGGGAATTCCTTGTGACTTCGTGGTCCTGTGAGAGAGAGAGGGGACAACTACAAACACCTGCCTTGAGGGAAGCCAGAAAGCCAACCCCATGCTCGGCCCCAGCCCGTCACCCTGTCTCTGCTGAAGATGGAAACAATGTCACCTCCAAGGTGGGCAGCAAGGCTGCAGAACGAATGATTTTTATTGTTTGAAGCCACTCCACTTGGGGACGGCATGTTACACAGCAGTAGGTGACTGATACACGCTCGTTCCACATTCCCGGGAGGTCCGTGACCTCGCCAGGATTTGTGTGAATCCCAGTTCACTTTGGAGACCAGCCTCTTGCTTTATCTCATCCTTCCTTCTGCCCCCCCCCCCCCAATCTTTCCTCCACACCGTTCCCCTCCCAGACCTGAAAGCCGACTCTTTCCCCCAGTCCCTACTCCAACCACGCCCTCCGGGTAACTCACAAGGCTTGTGCGACGTAACAGACTGTGACGAAAGACTACAGGAGGTACAGGGCGGTTTTCATATCACGGGATCTCCAATGACTCATGTTTAGATGCCAGAAGTCTCTGTCCTTAAAAATATACGTGGTCACCCCGCTGGCAGCTTTCTTGCTCAGCTTGAACCTCCTGCCACGTTCCCTCCCCTTCTCCCTCTTCCTCTTCCCTTCCCCACGTCCCCACACCTCCGAGCTCCCATGGGAGTCATCGGCTGCTAGTGTAGCTATCGGCCACTTCCAGACACTTCATGCTGTCTGAGTCGTATCTTCCACCCTCAGAAGATCGTCAAAGTCCTTTCCAAAAGCAAAGATCAGTTTTTTTCCCCTAAGGGGTCTCTGATGCCAGATGTCAGGCTAATAGTCGCACTTTTTAATTCCGCCGTTTGAATGAGGGAGGACACTGCTGGCTGTCTACCCAATATCCATTCTTTTCTTCCCTCTTCCCCTGCCCAGAGCACTAATTTTATTCAGGACAGTTACTTCTCCAGCCTTCTTTGCAGGCCAGAGTGGACATGAGACACAATTATGGCCCTTGAGATGCAAACAGAAGGCGGCTGGGGATTTAAGGGAATGCTTCTCCTCTCCTGATGTAGGCACTGCCCGTCCTGTTTCTCCCTGCCTGGGATGTGGATGCGATATCTGGCAGTGCAGCAGCCACCTTGCAGCCGAGAAGACGCCAAGTCACCTGGACGGAACGAGGTTGCAGGCTTGACCATCTCCTTCAGCTGCACTTGGGCTGCTTAATTCTGGACTCCTCATCTGTTGTGAAAAATAAACCCTTGTTTGTTGGCTCTTCTGTCTCTTGCCTCTGAATGCAATCCTACCCGATTCAGTAAGTAATTACATTTTGATTTCAAAAGCCTTTCCTTCAGTGGCTGCTGTTTCAGGGGAAGGGTGTTCACCACAGACTAGGTATTGAACAAACTTGGCAATGATGTCAATTAAAAGTGCTTAAGTCAGGGGCGCCTGGGCGGCGCAGTCGGTCGAGCGTCCGACTTCGGCTCAGGTCACGATCTCGAGGTCCGTGAGTTCGAGCCCCGCGTCGCGCTCTGGGCTGATGGCTCAGAGCCTGGAGCCTGTTTCCGATTCTGTGTCTCCCTCTCTCTCTGCCCCTCCCCCGTTCATGCTCTGTCTCTGTCTGTCTCAAAAATAAATACACGTTAAAAAAATAAAATAAAATAAAGTGCTTAAGTCACACCAACTGCGGTGATCGAAAATTGTCCGTATGTGGAAAAGAACAGCTGGGAACCCCAAGTTCATCTCAGAAGAGTCCTCCCTGGGCTCTCTTGAGGGCAGAGGTGGTGCCCCTATCCAGGTGAGTCTCCCCTAAGACACAGCTGGCACAGAGGGGACCCCAGTGCCCCCTAGCGGGATGGGTGTGCCGCGACTGGGCAAGGTGTCCCAGAGAGAGCGGAGAGCAGGCTCAGAACATTCTGAGCCGTCTGTTCAGTTTGGGGGGTGGGGTGGGGGCGGGGCGAGGTGGCTCATCTGGACACTTGACGGACAGGCAGGGCCCACGGAAAGCGGCTTGGCAAAGGCTGCTCCTCGCACCTGCCTCTCGTCCCAGCTCAGCCGCTGAGGCGGCGAATAACCTTGGGGTCGGGGCCCAATGCTTCCCGGACCAGCCTCAGCTTTCCCCTCTGCAAGATGATATTCTGTGCCTCTCGCACAGCCATGAGCCGTTACCTGCGACAGAGCACAGGGCAATTCCTGCCCGCTCACAGGAAGCGCTCAATAAATGCTCACTTTACTGCGATTAGCCACAGGTGGTCGTTTCAGTGCGGGAAGCAGTGAGGACATAGGGACTAAAGATGCACGGACTGAATGCATCACGGTCGCTTGGGGGAAAGAGCCCCTCCCGGGCTCTGGGGTGAAACGGGGCGGCAGCAGGGAAGGGGGGCGGTGGGGCCCTGCTTGGAGCCCGGCGCACTCTGCCGGCCTCAGGTGGCCCTGACCTCTGCCCAGACCCTCCTCGTCACCCCGCTGTGTCGGGATTGGTCTGCACCAGCACGTCCTCACCCCACTGGGAGCTTATCTCTGCAGCTCCAGGGTCTGGCACATAGTAGGTGTCCATAAAAACTCACTGAAGCAGGACTGGACAGACAGCCACGAAGGTGAACCAGAGCTGCTCCCTGAAAGCTGGGCGCCCAACAAGCTGCCGGGGTGTGGAGAGGGGTCACGTCATGGGAGGACAGAGGCAGACACATGTGGCAGAGGAACAACGACCAGGCCCAGCAATTTGGAGGGCGTTCGAAGCCAGAGACGACTGAGACCGGCAGCAAGATAGACTCCCATCTGCAGAATGGGTCTGATCGTCCCTGGGGAAGGGCCACCCGGACCAGGGAGGGAGCCCGGGGTGCAGACCTGGAGCCTGGGCTTGTGTTGTGTCTGCTGCTGGCCGCACGCTGCAGGTTGGGCAGCCCTGGGCCCGGGACGGGCCTCAGCGTCTCCATCTGTAGGACGGGCGATGGGGAAGGACGACCTCTGACCCCTGGGATCTGGGAACGGGCTGCACTTCAGGGCCCAGCCCCTCACGCGTAGTGCTGAGGGTCCCCGAGGACCACTCTGGCCTTGAGGGTGCCCTTCCCAGACCCCCAGATTCCATTCCAAGAGGCCGTGAATGGAAAATCCCCAAGGCGTCGGCAACGAAAGAAAGAAAATATCGACGAACGGTCTGTGAACCTCATGTTCTTCCGAAGTTCGGAGCTAGCAAGGGCCTTGGCTTCCTCCCTCCTTCATTCCTTCACTCATTCCTTCACTGTTAGGCGAGTAGACCTGACAGCGAGCCAGGCCTTGAGGGGGCCTCTGGTTGTGCCAGGCCCCACGCAGGCTGCTGGAGACACATGACTAAGACACTCCAGACGCCCACAGTGTGACGCTGAACCAACACTGAAACGAAGAATTCGAATCTGGAGCAGGGGGGCTTGGTCGGGGGGGGGGGCCTCCTGGGAGGCAGCATGAGGGGAGATGATCCCTGTGGAGCCAGAGTTTTTAGCCTAGCTTTGGAATTGTGCTGGGAACCCCAGTCCTGGGCAGACCAGGATGGCCATCACTGCAGGGTGCGTCTACACCTTAACGCTTGTAACGACTGGGGGGCGCCTGGGTGGTTCCGTCGGTTAAGCGTCCGACTTCGGCTCGGGTCATGATCTCCCAGTTCGTGGGTTCGAGCCCTGCACCGGGCTCTGTGCCAACAACTCGGAGCCCGGAGCCTGCTTCGGATTCTGTGTCTCCCTCTCTCTCTGCCCCTTCCCTGCTCATACTCTGTCTCTGTCTCTCAAAAATGAGTAAATGTGTTAAAAAAAAAAAAAAAAAAAAAAAAAAAGCTTGTAACGAGGAAGAGGACAAGGCAGGGGTGAGCTGAGAAGGGGGATCCTAGGGAGGGTGGAGATGGGATGGGGTGGTCATTTCTCCCCTCCATCTGCCGGGGAGGGTTCTCTCGAGCCCAGCAGGACCGTGAGCTCCCACGTGCTGCGTCTGGGAGCCAACGGGAGACTGTGGTTCAGCCATTCTTAACATCTTCATCACCTAAGAGTGCAGTGATGCTGGGCACACGCTGGCCTCACCGCCCCATCCCGGCCTTTCCTGACATTGACTCCCAGGGCAAGGGGGTCTCCAGACCCAGAAGACCCCTGGTGGCTGCCGCTCTGGGCACAGCTGCTCTCGCGGGGGCGCCCCTTGGCTTCACCAGCCCCAGAACCTTCTCTTCCCTTGGGGGAGAGTGCCCCACGCCGGCCTCCCTCTGCCAACCGGGTTCCTGCTGTACTGTGATATATTGGCCTAATATTCCTGGAGTTATTTTTTGCTCTGTGTTTTGTTTTCTTGAACAGCCCCTGAGAGGCCTCATTATCTGGCTCTGAGCATGGGGCGCTGTTATGGAGTCACCCCTAATAAGTGCAGCAGGGCCGGGCTGACACCAAGCAGGGCCCCAGCAGGATTCGCAGCGTGGCGCTCAGCAGCCGAGAAGGCGCTAGGCTGGGGCTCTCGGAAGCGTCGCCCCGTCCAGGGAGCCCAGAGCCCATCAGCCCCTCGGTCTTTGTCCCGTTTCCGGATAGGCCAGCCGAGGGGAGGGGCCCGGAAACCTCCCCTGCGGGGCCAGCCCTCCTCCTGACTTGACTCCCCTCTTCCTGTTTGCAGGGTCTCTAGTGTCCTCCTCCTTACGACGCCCCCGGTCTCTGCCGTGGTGCCACACAGCCCCGGTCGAGGCTCTGGTTTTTCAGGATCTCACTTTCCTGCTCTTCAAAACGAGGGTGCGGGGGCGCCTGGGTGGCTCAGTCAGTTAAGTGTCCGGCTTCAGCTCAGGTCACGATCTCAGGGTTCCTGAGGTCGAGCCCCTACATCGGGCTCTCTGCTGTCAGTGCAGAGCCCGCTTCAGATCCTCTGACCCCCTCTCTCTCTGCCTCTCCCCCCTCTCAAAAATAAATATTTAAAGAAATGAGGGTGCAATCTTCTGCCTTCTCATTTCTTAGGTGCTCAATATTTCATGAGCAGCTACTACGTGCTAGGTACGATGCCAGGCTCCCACGCCACTCGGCTGCGTAAGAGGCTAACAGCAGCCTTAATGTAACCAACCCACGTGTGCTGACCCAGCGCTAAGCATCCATCCCCTCCCCTCCTCCACCCCTTCATCATCCACATCAGCAGGCTAGAGGGGCCCAGGCCAGGACTCCGAGACGGGGTAACGGGGCTCCGCACGGGCAACGACCTCCTGGGGAGGAAAACACCAGAGCCTGTGGACCTTCGACCTCCCGGGCAGCTGCCAGACCGGGCCCTGGGCTGCCAAGGGGTGTGAGAACAGTCACACTGCGGGATGTGCCCAGGGGAGGGGCTCCAGCCCTGGAGGCCTGGCAGGAGCCCCAAGCCAGCAGGGAGGCCTCCTCCAGAAGAAAGTGTGCTGAGTGGTCAAGGTTCAGATGGCCTCCTGTGGGGGCTGACTCGGCTGGCTCGAGCCTCACCCACCACCTCCCTAACCGGGTGACCCTGGAGAGTCGTGCCCCACGCTGTGACCCCAGTACTATGCGGTTAAGTCACCTCACTCTTCTCCTTTTTTTCCTTCCTTCCTTCCTCCCTTCCTTCCTCCCTCCCTTCCTTCCTTCCTTCCTTCCTTCCTTCCTTCCTTCCTTCCAAGAGGGAGAGAGAGGGAGTGGGGGGGGGGGGGGGGCCAGAGGAAGAGAGAGAATCCCAAGCAGGCTCAATGCTCAGCATGGAGCCCAACGCGGGGCTCGATCCCACAACTCTAGGATCGTGACCTGAGCAGATACCAAGAGTCAGAGGCTCAACCTACTGAGCCCCCCAGGCGCCCTGCTCTGCTCCTCTTTAAAGCAAGGGTACAATTCCTCATCTTTCTTTATTGATTCGACACACACATTTGGCACTTACCACGTGCCGGGCTCTGTGCTGCGTCTTTGGCAGATGTGGGCACCAACAGCCGACAGCAACAACTACAATGGCCAGCCCACCCTGTGCTAAAACACAGTCGCCTCCCGAGCAAAGCGTGCGTAAGAGGGTAAGGTCCAGGCCGGGGTGTGATGCGCTCTCTGCTGCCTCCCTGTGTGAGCTCGGGCAGCTTGCTTACCCTCTCTGTGCCTCCAGTTCCCCGTTATAAAGATGGGGATGACAGTAACCCCTCTCCAGTCCGGTCTGGTGGGGAAGAGGTGGGATGGTTCAGGCCAGACTCCTGGCACGGCGGCCGGTTCATCGCGAGCGTGCGGTGCATGGCGGCCACTGCTATTGGGATGGCTCTTGTCTGAGCCCCACAAAACAGGGTCTGGGCGGCACTCAGGACGTGGGAAAGGAGCTGCATTGACTTGCTTCTCCCCCTTTCCCGTCCTCCCTGCTAGGGCCCTGACCCGGGTGTCATCATCTCAGCCCGCTAAGAGCTGCCTCCCTCCGGCCTCATCCCGTCCGTTACGGGCTGGGATGTGTCCCCCCAGATTCACATGTTGTAGTCCTAACCACCAGTACCTCGGAATGTGACTGCATTTGGAGACGGGGTCTTTGAAGAGGGCGACTGAGTTCGAATGAGGCCATTAGGGTGGGCACTAATCCAACAGCATTGTCGTCTTCTTAAGAAAGGGGGTGAGGACACAGGCACAGAAGGAAGACCGGACGAGGACACGGGGAGAAGATGGCCGTCCACACGCCAAGAAGAAAGGCCTCAGAAGAAACCAGTCTGCTGCCATCTTGGACCCCCCGCCCTCCAGACTGTGAGAAATGACATTTCGGTCTGTTGCGGCAGCCCGGGAACCCAAAGAGACCCTCTGACCCACCGGCAACACGGACACCGGGTTGATTCACCCCAAAGCAACCACTGTTTCAGGCTCGTGTCATTTCTGAGCCAAGACCCCTCCGGAGAGGCCCCGCGTCTCAGCCTGCGCTCTGGACGCTCGGGGCTGATGGAGGCTTCCTTGTTGGCTCCGGCTGCTTCCGGTTCCCGCCACCGCAAGGCCTAGCTCGCTGCTGGGCCTCTAGAAAAGACGAAGAAGCCCCTCCACTGTCTCTGGGGGCAAGGAGCAGCTGGTTGGGCGTGGGGGAGTCCTGGGGCGTGGGGTTACCCCAGGACGGGGCTCCTCACGAAAACGGCAGCTCCTCCCTGGCTTTCGGAGTGGTCGGCAGTCCCCGGCACTCCGTGACTTCTGCCTGCGTCACCCACATCTGGCCCCTGTCTCACGTGGCCTTCTTCCCTGTGTGTCTTCACTCAGAGCTCTCATCAAGACACCAGCCATGGGGGCGCCCGGGTGGCTCAGCCGGGTAAGCGTCCGACTTCGGCTCAGGTCATGATCTCGCGGTTCGTGAGTTCAAGCCCCATGTCGGGCTCTGGGCTGGCGGCTCGGAGCCTGGAGCCCGCTTCGGATTCTGTCTCCATCTCTCTGCCTGCTCATCCTCTCTCTCTCTCTCAAATATAAGATTAAAACATTTAAAAAACCCACAAAAGACAAAACACCAGCCCTGGATTTAAGGCCCACCCTAATCCGGTGTGACTTTATCTTCACTCGACTCCAAATACATTATTTCCAAATAAAATCACATCATGAATTTTGTGGAGACACCACGCTACTGAATACAGCAGATTTTACACCCCCATTTCACAGAAGAGGAAACTAGGGCACAGAGAGTGACCTGCTGGAGGTCATAGGCTGTGCAAGTGGCAGGTCCAAGCTCTACGCCCAGGTCTGCCTGATGACAAGACCCACCCCACCCTCCCCTCCTGATGACAAGACCTGCCCCACCCTCCCCCTGATGACAAGACCCGCCCCACCCTCCCCTCCTGATGACAAGACCCGCCCCACCCTCCCCCCACTGCCACCCCAAGGACTGTGAGCATACCCATCACTTACTCTGGTGCCATTTATACCTGTCATTTCATTCAACCCTCACACCAGCCTTCTAGGGCTGTGGGCATCATACTCATCTTACGGAGGAGGGCGTTAAGGCCTAGAGAGGCTGAGTGATTTGCCCAAGGCCACACAGCAAGTCAGTGAAAGAACCAGGATCGGAAAGTCAGTCTGGGGCTCCTGGGTGGCTCAGTCGGTTAAGTGCCCGACTTTGGTTCAGGTCATGGTCTCACGGTTTGTGGTTTTGAGCCCCACATCGGGCTCGCTGTTGTCGGCACAGAGCCTGCTTTGGATCCTCTGTCCCCCCTCCCTCTGCCCCTCCCCTGCTCGCTCTCTGTCTCTCAAAAGCAAATAAACATAAAAAAAAAAAAAAAACCAACAAAAAAAGAAAGTCAGTCTGACTTCTCCATATGCTTAACCACTGTCTTCGAATGCCTCTACTGGTGCATTTCATGACAATTTAAATCTGGAGGAGTCACAAATCGCCGTCACTGCACCCGCACACCTTTTCCACAGCCAGAGACCCTCCCAATCCAATCCGTGCCGGGGGGGGGGGGGGCCTCCCTCCCCACCCCTAGGGACCTGGGGGTGGGCAGCAGAGCGGAGAAGCCGGGGACCCTCCACAGACACACATGTGCACACTCACACACAGGGACACTCACACGCTTGTGCTCACCCACACAGATAAACACACAGGGACAGACACACCCCTCCGCCAGCCAGCCAGCCATCTCCCGGAGCCAATTAGCGCCACCGGGTCTCGGGGGAGCCCCACGAGGTGATAGACTTTATTGATCAGCTCCAGTGGTGGAGTGTCAAGCAGGAGAGAGGAGTTATTTAAGTGGCGCTCTCCTTTTTCCGAATGCGGCGGGCACTCTGGGAGCGGAGAGTAAGTTGTATTTACTCTGACGGTAATTGAAAGGCAGCGCCAGCCACCCCACATTGTCCCCGCCAGTACCTAATTGCTGGACCAAAAACTGCCGGAGAGCCGGGGCTGGGGAGCGAGGGGGAAAAAGTTAATCTGGCCCAGAATCAATAGCGAAAGCTCTCACAGTGTTAGGCACAGTAAATGGAGCGGAGAAACTGGAAGCTGCAGAAAATTAGCCTCCGGGCTAACCCGCTTTGAAAGCTGAAATCTCGTAAATACAGAAACGGAAGGCGGTTCTCGGCCACCCCCTCTGTCCACGTGGGCGAGTGGAGGCCCAGCACCGGCTCAGAGTACGCAGGCTCGGCTAGACTGGGTCAGGCAGATCGTCATTGGCCCCCCTGCAAAGGGCTCGGGGCACGGAAAGCCCACGGTAGCCCGTGACCTTGGGCCATCCAGGCCAGCTCACTGAGCTGGGGGAGAGAACACGAAGACCGGGGTTTGATCCCCGGGCATGCCACGTCCTCGCTGTGGGACACTGAACAGATGAGCTAAGTTCATCTGGAAAAGGGGGATTCTGGTCCCCGGCTATGGGAGGCTGAGACAGGCACCCCCTTAAAGATCTCCACGTCCCAATCCCTGGAACCTGTGTGGCAAAACAGAAAAGGATGTCTACAGATGTGGGCAAGAAAAGGGCTCCGAGCCAGGCAGATTATCCTGGATTCCCCGGGTGGGTCCTAAATGCCACCACACATGTCCTCCGAAAAGCAAGGCCGGAGGGAGGTGAGGTTGGAGCAGAGATTGGGAGGCGCTGGCCTTGGGCCTGGAGCCACGCGGTCACAAGCCACCGAGTGTGGGAGCGGTTTCCTCCTGGAGCCTCGGGATGCAGCACGGCCCTGGCCGGCCCCCCGATTTCGGCCCAATGACACCGATTTCACACCTCAGCCTCCGTAACTGTGCGAGATTAATTACTACTGTTTATGCCACCAAGGTGTGGTGATTCGGCCACAGGAAACCAAGGCGTCGGCTTTGCGGAGTTGGAAAGGCGAGAAATAGTTATAAAAACACCTGGCACACATCAGACTTCAGAGTTCGGGTGTCACAAGCCTCAAACGCCCAGCAGTTGCCACGTTAGAGCCCCGAGCCCCACCTGAAGGGAAGGAAGGTCTCGTGTGTCTCTGTGAAGCATCGGAAATGTCTCCAACAGATTAACTGCGTGAATTACGCACCTCCATTTCCAGTCCCGTGGTGGCTGGTTTCTTCACTTGGTTCACTGATGCATCTCAGGTGCCTAGAGCGGTGCTTGGCACACAGTAAGTGCTCAATAAACATTTGCAGGATAATAATGATAATCAAAGAAGAACAACAAAGAAAACACTGGGCACACAGGAGGTGCTTTAAGGGTAGCAGTGGTGATACTGGCAACACAAGGCTCTTGAGTGGTATCTTTCCTCTCTGATTCCTAAGCTGGGGAATGATGACAACCAGCATAGAGCCATTCCCGAGGACTGGCCAGACAGTAAACATCCGGTGAGGGAGGGGACAGAGCTTTGGAAATGAAAGTGCTGTCCAGAGATCCTGACGAGCTACCCTGACCCCACGTGAGACTCGTCACTCAAGCCCCTCCCCCCTCAGGCCCCAGGACCCTGAGCGTGCCCTTTGGTGGCTTTTGGAGTCCAAGAATCCCCTACCCATTTGTGCACTGGTACACATCTCCGGCTAAACGTTCTATCATTTTTAGATTCTCGAAGCAGGTCTGTAACTTTAAAAAAAAAAAAAAAAATTAATCATCTCTGGAACAATCCACCTCCCACAGTTGCAGCCAGCCCCAGAGGCCACCGTTGGCTGTGCCCCATGACAAGATACTCTGGGAGATGTGGTCCAAATGCTGGCTTTCATGAGCCATGAGTGTGGGGCTGGTTGCAGGAGAAGGAAAAGGGAGCGGAGGGTGGGGTGGTGCTCTGAGCACCAGAAGGCCAGGGGCGAGCCTAGGGGTGTGTGGAGATGGTCTACACCTGTTCCCAAGAGCCGATGGTGTCCATCTACCCCAGTTCCATAGTCGTTCAAGAGCGTTCTTGGTGGATATTTACACAACAGAAATTGGCAAATGCTACAAATCAGAGCTCGTCTTTTTTTTTTTTTTTTTCCTGAGAAGCTGACTGTTAAACATTTTACCAGCTCTCCACTAGAAAAGCCCCACCTTGGAGAGAAGCTATAAATTCCAGAGCTTTGCAAGGAAGCCGCACAGGTGTCCCCATGCTGGAGGCCTATGTCTGACATTCGTTCTGTGAATGTTTACCAGGACTCCACTCAGACAGCTCTGACACCTGCTGGGCCCGGAACAGAGAGGTCCCAGTGCCCCAGCGTCTTTCCTGAGGGGCCTCAGCCACAACCCTGACGTCAGCAGAGGGTCAGTGGGACCCTTCAGGTACCAGGGGGCCCGGGGGGGGCAGGTCCGCCCAGCATGCAGCATCCAGGGTATCTGGGTCAGCCCCGCTCCATCCGTCCGTCCGTGGAGCCAGCACTCACTTCCCTCAGCAGCTCCAAGCACGGGTCCCAGCCCCAAAATTCGTCAGATCGGCAACTGACGTTAATTGCCGGCTCGAGAGCAAGGAAGGGCGGCCTGGGTGTGGACGCTCGGCCCCAGCCTCAGCCGACGTGCACGGTGGCGTGGCCTCGCCGGGTACAGGTGGCGAGGGCAGCCACTGCCGCTCTGCGGGCTGACTGGTCCCGCACCTGCCCTCTGACTCGCTAATTGGCACTTCCTCATTAGAGCCATTTCAGGAGATGAAAAATGTATGTGTGTGTGTGTGAGTGGTAGGGATCTGCCGGGAAGGCTGAAATATCAAATTAGTGGTGCTCTCCTCCGGAAAGCTACGAAGATGGAAACAGAGATGGGGGGGCGGGGAGGGGAGATGCTGGGGTCTCCTCAGGATTTGGTCTGGGCAGGCGCATCGCCTCCAGCCTGTGGATGGGTCTGAATGAGAAATTCACAGAACTAACAACAGCGATGTTGGTGATGCAGCAGGTGCCCGCAGCACCCACAGAGCCTTAGCTCAAGGGGACGCAGGCCAGCTAGACAAAATGCGTGTTGTCCTCTTGGGGGCCCAGCAGCCTATGTCACCCAGGCCCTGCACTGACTCGGAGGGGCTTCCAGGAGCCCGGGTCAGCTCCTGACTTCTGACTATACACAGGCAGTAGCAGGTTCTGGCTTGTTCTCTGAGACAAGTGGGAACGCTTGGCTTTGGCCATCTAAGCAGCTCAGCATCCAGACACCAAGAGGGAGAAAAGAGAGTAGGTACGACCCACGCACCCACCCACCCACCCATCCATCCACTCAGTAAGCGCCGACATTTTCTCTCCTCGGGACCCTTGCAGTACTGTTCCCACTGGCTGGAACACTTTTCCCTCCATGGACCCACATGGAGGGCTCCTCTCGTCATTCAGATCACAGCTCAAATGCTACCTCTCTAAAGAGATCTTTCCTGACCATCGATTTTGAGCAGCTCCCCTTCTGGACTTCCAGGTTTAATGGTCTTCTTAGCCTTTGCTTTCTACCTAAAATCGCCTTGTGTATTTGTTTTATTCCTTGTTTATTGTGGAATCCTCCTTCTGCCCATAGAAAGCGAGCATCATATTTATAGTTGCATGCCCAATGCCTCGAACACCGTGGGGTGCAAAAGCGGGGGCAGGAGCAGGTGGATGAGTGAGAGAATCATTGCCTGAGCACCACTGTATGCCAGGCTCTGGGCCAAGAATCCCCAGAAAAAACCAGAATGTCATAGTCCCTGCTTCTACTAGCTCACAGGCCAGTGGTACTGGTCAGCTGGGCCCCTAGTTTTAAGTGTTGTAACAGAAGCATGAACACGACACTTAGAGAGCCTGGGGACATCAGAGAAGGCTTTCCATAGGAATTGGCATTTGAGCTGTGTTTTGAAGGAGAAATAAGAATTTTCTAGGAAGCCAGGAGATAAAGGGGCTCTGGGAAAGGGAATAGTTGATGGGGAGTGCTTGGAGAACTACAAGTTGTTTGGTGAGTTTTGAGTGCAGAAGGGAACGATGTGTCCAAACTGCCTTTCAGGAAGACTTCCCGGAAGAGGCAGCAAGGGTGTGCGTGGATGGGAGGGGCGTTGGCATGACTGGCAGAGAGAACAGGTAGGATGCAGCCGTTGCAGGAGGCACGGAGAGAGGAGGGATGGATATGAGAGATATTAAGGGTAGAAGGGAAGGGATTTGGGGTGGAGAAAGTGGAGGGGACCAGGACGGCAGCCATCTTCTCTTCTGGGCACCTGGATGGGTTCTGGGGCCCCACTGAGCTTGGGAAGCCAGAGGCAAGGGCCAGGGGGAAGAGGGATTCTGTTCTGATCTGCTGAGATCGAAATGGCTGTGGACCCACCCCCGCCCCAGCCTCTGAGTGCTGCCCCATTGCAGGAAGGGCAGAACCTATTGGCTTGGAGAGGGCATGGAAGTTTCAGAGCGAGATGGGGGCCCCTAGGTGGGTGAGGACAACCCGTCCCCTTGATTCCTCCTTGGGATGGAGGGATCCTGGAGGAGATCAACCATCCAGCCCAACCTCTCGTCTTTCAGATAAGGAAACTGAGGTCCAGGGACAGGAAGCAATTCTCTGCATCAGGCAGGAAAAGCTATGTTTGCTGCGTCAACCAACAACCCCCAAATGGCAGTGGATTCAAGCCACCATGCTGATTTCTATTTAATTTGTTGGTGGCGGTCCCCTGGGGGTCTTCCCTTTGTCCCCCTCCTCTTCCAAACCCCAGGCTGCCCGAGTTGCCATAGCAAAGGGGGGACAACCCCTGGGAGCCTCTCATAGGGGCAATCGATACCGAGGTCGCTCCCCAGCTCATTAGCTAGATGCAGTCCACTACTCCACCCCACCCCCCGTGGGCTGGACGTGCGGTCCTGTACGTCCCCCGGGGGGAGGAGCTGGGAGTGTTTCGGGACAGCACTGATGAGCCTGCAGCCCAGGACCCTCCTAACCGAGCTGACCTGGTGCCTGACGGCACGCTGCTTCCCGAGCACCGTCCGCTGGATCCTCACACCCTGCAAATAAAGCACCACCCTGGACCCAGCAGATGGGTAAAGGGCATCGTGGCTCGGGGAGGCGAGGTGTCTTGGCCGAGACCACACGCTGGTGAGAGGTGGAGCTGGGGTTTGAACCCAGGGTTTCCCTCCTCTGGAAGGCCAGCAGAGAGGCTGGATCACCCAGAGGAGGAATTCAAGCAACAGCCTTACTCGGCAGCCGTAAGCACACACATTTTTTTTTTTTTTTTCCTGAGTGCTGCAGCCAGCCCCGTCCTTGGTTCGCGAGGGAGTAGATGGTGAAATCCGATCTTAAAATCTGTCAAGCCATGTGTGTGGTGAGAAGAAAGGTGCCATACACTTTCCGGGTGTTTTTATTGGAAGAGAAACGTGCAAAGTCCAGAATCACGCTGTCCTCCTAAGTGGGACGAGGCCAGCCAGCTGGAAACAGGACAGCTTCAACCCCGCCCTCGGTGTTAATTGCATCACGGCCGATACCCCCCGCTGGAGAAACACGGAGCCAATTAGCACGGAGTCCGTGACCCCCAGGTGCCTGATCTGTCATCACATTTGTCCGGTGGAATTAACACGACCCCGCGGCTACCACGCCGCACAGGATGGACTCCCACCCTCTTAAAAAGACAAACTTGTGTCGCTTTCGGGGGAACAGACGCTGTACTAAGCTTTGTGTGTGTCGGCCTGGTTACCTGCCTGGACACCTGTCACCTCTGTTGTGCTCACCTTGAACCCGGGAGCACCTGCCAGAGTGCGGGGCACATAGCAGGTGCTCAATAAATGTCTAGGGGTGAATGAGCCATGTGACCCCAGCCTTCCGGCTTTGTGGAGTCACCTGTACTTTCACATTCAAATCAAGTGCCTCCAGGCACAGGCCGGAGCTTACTTCCTCTTGCTCAGTCCCCAAGCCTGGAAAGCGTCCGTCTCACTCAACCGTCCTCCCTCCTCCCCTGTGGTCCTTCTCTCCTCCCTGCCTGGTGTCAGCCCAAATAGGGGACAGGGTGGCTTCTTTGCCTTGGCTCTTCCTCGGCTCCCCGGGGACAAGACACATGTGGGTATCCGATCTGCTGAAGGTTTCGGCAGGTGGTAACGGAGGAAAATCGCACTGCCCTAAAATAGAAAATGAGGCATCTCTGTTGTGAAATCCTTCTGCAGGACCACAGAGGGAAGCTCTCACTGACACCCCCCCCCCCCTGCCGGGCCTCCCCCTGCCCCCTCCCCCTCTCACCAGCTTCTGGGCCTCCTCCCCCTCCTCCCTCCCCTTCTGGCTCACTGGCCTCCAACCCCCAGGAGCCACCTGCTCCAGTCTCTTTCCAGCCCTTCCCAGAATTCCCTCAGGCCTCCATTTGCATATCCAGCATCTCATTCAAGTGCTCTGCTAAACACCGCCCCCCCCCCCCACCCATCTTCACCCTTAGCAGCCCAGAGCCCCCGGAGAATCTCTGAAATTGTTGTTTCTTCTTGGACTTAGAATTCTTGGCTTGGCTCTTGGCCTACAGGCTCTGTAAGAACAAGTCCTCAGTGCGGAGATTTATTCTCCCCCAGACGCGAACTGTGCCCCCTCCTTCCCTGGACGATGCAGAGGCAGCTGCTGCTGGCTTCGGGGGTTGTAAAAGCCTCCATTTGTTTCCCAGCCGGCGCATGGACGCATCAGATCCTCACAAGGACCATCCGAGGTGGTGCTGAGACGGGGAGACTGAAGGACAACCTGCCTTTTGCTCCTTTTCCTGCTTCTGCTCTTGCCAGGGCCCAAACCCCCACTTTACACACGCTTCAGAATGCAAATATGCATGTCCTCCTAGTAGGGGACCAGGGGCTAGTGATCTCTCTAGAAGAGGAGACCTCTGGGGAAGGAACAGGTGAGAATGACCCGAGGAAGCCATCACGCGTGTATCGCAGGCCCCAAGCACTCGACAGCTCCACGTCAAGGCCCCCCGGCCCCAGGGAATAACGCAGCTCCCCTGTCTGTGTTCTAACCGGTTCCTGGATGCCTGAGTGCACTCGTATGGCAGACCACAGTCCTCAAAAAAAAACCCCAGACCCTGAGCAAAGACGAGTCTCCTCCTTTCCTTGCTGAGTCTCCTGGACACGTGCCTGGACCTGCCCTTTCCACATGCCTTCAACAAACCCTGCTTGCGTTAGATTTCTCTCCTGCACACGGCCAGGGATCCTCTTGACTGGGCCTGCAGGGCCCCCTCTGGGTCCTCGACCCGGCCTGTCGGCATCACTACGTGATTCTTGCCATTTTACACGAGGAAAACAAGGCCCAGAGGAAGGAGGTGGCTTGTCCCAGGTCACCAGGAAAGTAGCTGAGAAAACCAGGATTTAAGGACGGTCCTTTGTGAGTCTGAGGTCCACGCAGGTGCCCTGACACCCCGTCCAAAATCCACACCCCGGTAACAAGAAAGAAAACACAAAAAGCACAAGAAACGTAGGCAAACAAGACACACACAGAGGCCTGAAGGCGCAGAGATGCCCGTGGGTTTTCGAATAGGACCAAGGGACTAAAGCCAGAAGACTAGACTTCACGGGGCACCTGCCGTGCACGAGGCAGCGACTGGGTACTTTACTCACAGCATCATAGTAACCCTAATCCTTTTTACGCCCATTTTGCAGATGGGAACTGAGGCTCATAGGAGCTCACATAGCTTGTAAACAGTCAAGCTGAGAACCAAAGTCCGTTGGGCTCCAAAACCCGTGCCCCACGTCTCCACCACAGCACGGTCGGTCGCCAAGAGGCACCCATCTTGGGGCACGCCTGGGTGGAGAGGGGCCGTCGCATCCCTATCACGACCAAGGCAGCTGATGGGCTCTCATCAGGGCCCTGTTCTCACACAACCCTCTGTGGAGGGGGGAGTGTGGTGGACAGACAACGCCAGGCGACTGGTCTACCCACCCTGTCTCCAGGACTGCGGGCGGCCAACGTGGGGCTGTTGCCCACCTGTGCAAATCCACGCCTGGTGCCTGTTCCCATCCATCTCTCCCAACAGAAAGCTCTGGCACCAACTCCATGGGCCAAAGACTGCAACCCTTGGTCTCCTCTACCTGGCCCGGGATTCAGAGTCGGACAAGGTTAAATCCTGGTTCAAAAAGCAGCCTAAGATAGTGAATGAGTGACCACCAAGTAGAGAACCAAACACAATGCTGTGGAACCTCATAAAATTGTACAAGTTTGAGCGGGGTTCACACACACACACACACACACACACATAGGGAAATGGCATGTGGTCCAGGCTTCTGTCTCCACTCGGATAATATGATCCCCACTTCACAGACAAGGAAATCAAGGCCCGGAGCTGTGCCCCAGCACACGGTAGGCTCCTACACCAGTGGGCTTCAAACCAGGTGGGTCCAAAGGAGCCCCAGACCTCACAGGGGTGCTGCGGGGTCACCCCCAGGGAGGGGGTGAAGGCTGGCGGGCAGATTCCATCATTTGGAACAGCTCCACTTTTTTTTAATGTTCATTTATGTTTGAGAGAGAGAGAGAGACAGAGTGCGAGCAGGGGAGGGGCAGAGAGAGAGGGAGACACAGAATCTGAAGAAGCTCCAGGCTCCGAGCTGTCAGCACAGAGCCCAGCGTGGGGCTCGAACCCACGAACTGCGAGATCGTGACCTGAGCTGAAGTCAGATGTTTACCCGACTGAGCCACCCAGGCGCCCCTGAACTGTTCCACTTTTATCAGCATATATGTTGGGGCTCCACAGCAGGCTTTATTTAAAGTTCAAATAAAAGGTTTGCTGCTTAAGGAAAACTCTGAAAGCCAAGGCACCGCGGCTCCGGGCACAGGCCAGGGGGAGGTCTCAGCAGGATGAGAAGGTCAACGTGACAGTGGACGTGCCTCAGGAAAACAACTCCCCCCAAAGCGTGACCTTATTTATCTACAAAGTGCCTCCTTCCCAAAGACCCTTCGTATGTTCTGTCCTTCATCTTCTGCTCAGCACGCTCTCCCTGCCTGCTGCCCCTTAAGCCTCAGAGAATTAGAAGCATCGGATCCAAACTCCACATCTCCCTTCCACTGGGCCTCCTCTGGCCCCAGGCCATCTCCCTGCTCAGGTCCCTCCTGCAGAAGAGAAGGCACCCCCCACACCTACACACACACACACACACACACACACACACACACACACACACACGCTACCCGCCAGTCTCTCACTTGCACCCTGGGACCCCCCAGGGACCCCCTCTGTGTGGCACCCGTGTCTCTCTCATGTCTCCCATCTCTGTCTTTCCCAGATCCTTCCTGTTCGCATTCAGAAATGTTCTGCTCTTGGGGCGCCTGGGTGGCTCGGTTGGTTAAACATCCAACTCAGATCATGATCTCGCAGTTTGTGAGTTCGAGCCCCACATTGGGCTCTGTGCTGACAGCTCGGAGCCTGCTTGGGATTCTCTCTCTTCCCCATCCCACTCTCTCTCTCTCTCTCTTTCTCTCTCTCTCTCTCTCTCTCTCTCTCTCCCTCTCTCAAAATAAATAAACTTTAAAAAAGAAAGAAAGAAATGTTCTGCTCTGTGTCAACAAAACACCTGCCCGGGTTGCCTGGGGCCCTTCTTTCCATCAGCTCGTCTTCTACTCCGATCATCCCAACAAGCAGCTCCCGTCACATCCAAGTGGGCCCCATGTTGCCAAATCCAGTAGGCTCCCTTAGATGTGCATTGTCTCCAACACGGTCCAGGGCTCCCTTCTCCTGAGACACTCTTTCCTGGACTTTTGTGACATGAGAGTCCTCTGCCCCCTCCATCCTGGGCTTCTCCCCCCAGCTAAATGGGGAGGCCTTCAGGACCAGGTCATGAATGTCTCTTCCAACCTACATTTTCTTCTTAAGCGATTTACCCCACACGTGTGGCTTTATGCCACCTATTTACTGATGGCTCCAGGCTCTGTCCCTGCCTCGTGCCTCTTCCGAACCACACACTCCATGCCCACAAATTTCTTCACTGCCTTGCACGCTATGGAGCTGCAGACTGGCACACAGGGTCTTCTCCTCTCCCAGCCTCAGCCTCCCCACTTTGAGGGTGCCTTCTGTCCAGGGCTCTGTCCAGAAACCTGGGAGTTATGCTCGATGCCCTCGTGTCCTTTGAAAGCCCTGCCCAAGCCCCCAGCTAGTCACTCTCCCACTTGCTGTCTGTGCATGGAACTCCCTTCAGCCAGGTTTTCTTTTGCCTCAGGGCCTTTGCACATGCTACTCCTCAATGCTGCCCCCAGCTCCTTTCACTGGCTCACTGCCACTGATCCTGGGCCAGGGGTGGGGCTGGGGGTATGTCACAGCTCCAGACTAAGTTCAACGGACCTGTCTTGCAGTTTCTCCAAGGTCACTCCCCACCCGCCCACCCCCCCCCCCCCGGAACTAATCCCAGTAATGCCTGCCTTCCTCCCTGGACTGAGAACTTCCTGAGGTCAAGGGCTCCATCTGTCTTCTCAACCTGGTACCCAGCACCCAGCACTGTGCCCAACACCAAGCACACAATGAGCACCCAACAAGTCCTTGCTGGGTGAATGATCGAGTTTGATCAACCCTCAGAACTCTGGGGTAACCTACACAGCCATGTGAGGAAACTGGGCAGGAAACTGGGGAAACCGAGGCTCAGAGAGGAGCAGTAACTTGCCCTTGGGGACTCAGCTAGCAGGGAGCAGGCCCAGACTCGCCCTAGGTGCAGCCCAGGGCAGACAATATCCTAGTACCTGCCTCCTACCTGACTTTGATAACAGGCTCCAACTACAGTGGCATCACAAGCAGTGATAGATCCCCAATTGGTTATAGATTTAATTAAGCAAACCGTGTCCCAAACCATCTATTGTGTAATTGGCCGCATAAGACACATTTTCTTTTCTGTTCAAGCTACAACTTAATCTGCCAGGTCAGCAGTTCTTACCACGGGCAGCAGCCTGGCTCTGAATACCAACCGTTTCTCCCCGACCATGCAACGGGCAGAGTCCACTGGCACTTCCCAGGGGCGGGCGCTCGACAGAGAAGGAAACTGAGGCCCAAGAGGGGGTGGGACTTGCCCCAGACCACACAGCCAATAGGCGCTCGGCTGGAACCAGACCCCAGCACCTGACCATATGACCTCACACCCCAAGCCTTCCCCGACCGCCCCACACTCCACACAACTGCTTGTTTGCTTGGCGTTGGTTTTGTTTTGTTTTTCAAGAAACCTGAAAAGCTTCTCTGAAACTTACCACTTCCCTCCACCCCGGATCCAGAATAGAAGACCCTCTCTTCCCCCCCTTTTTTTTTTTATTTATTTACTTTGAGAGCAAGAGGGCGTGCGCCCACCAGTAGGGGAGGAGCAGAGAGAGAGAGAGAATCCCAAGCAAGTTCCACAGTGTCCGCCCAGAGCCCGACGCAGGCCTCGAACTTCACAGTGAGATCATGACCTGAGTCGAAATCAAGAGTCAGACCCACTGAGTTAACCCACTGAGCCACCCAGGTGCCCCTAAGCTTCTCCTTATACATAAGGAGGTGCAAGAGCTTACTCAAGGGTGTTCAGAGTTTTTTGTATCTCTTCCTGCTCCCTGCTCCTGCACACCCCACCTCCCAGCATGGGCTCCTGCGGGGTCAGGGGCTGCGTTTATCCTGGTGTGGAAGGTTCCCTGCCTGAGCCCGGACCAGAGGAAGCCAGTCATCCAGAAGCACTTCCTGGATGGAGTTGCTACGCTATGAGCAGGCACCTTGTGTATTATTAATAGTGTTAGCGGTGAAATATTTATGAATGAATAATGTGATGCCTGAGATTTGCTTTAAATTAATGAAGGATGGGGGTGGATGGGGGTGTGGGTGGAGCAGGACCGGTCAGGCGTTGGTGGTTGGTGGGGCTGGGGGCTGGGTCCACGGAAGTTCCTTAGGCATCCTGTTCATTCCCGTGAAAGTTCAAAATTCTCAATAATCAAAACACATTTTTTTTAAATTAAATATCCTTCCCCAAATAAGACTAATTAAGGTAAGGGTAGCAGCTAAAAGCGAAGGTAAAAAAAAAAAAAAAAAAAAAAGGACCATTTAATGATCACTTACTATGTGCCAGGCACGTGCCAATGGCTTTGCACATCACCTCATTCCACCCTCACGCTACCCTGATGAAATATCATGTGTACTTGACACCCAGGGAGCAGAGGTTCAGAGACAGATCTAGAGACGTGAACCCAGAGCTGTCAGGGACCGGTGTCTGGGGTCCTGTGTCATAGGGGTGTTGGCAGAGCCTGGGACAGCCTAGCCTGTATTTTAGGAGAGGCCCCAGGAGCTGGCACCTTGTTCCTTTGGGGCCCCATAGCCTCATCCTCCAGGAAGAGTAACACCAATTTTCAGAGCCATCCAAGAGTCACTTGGAGCTAAAATCTCGTGGCCCCGGAGGGCTCGTGAGCTGGGGACAGCTGCTTCCTGTCGGAAAGAGCTGCAGCTCCCGGCCTTCCCCGGCGCCCGGGTTCCCGCCAGCTTCCTCCTTGCCAGTTCTGATGTTTGCCCCGTCCCCTGGGCCCCTGTTCCCACCTCGGTTCGGGCCTCGGCCTCGTTCACCCGGGTTCCCCTCCTCCCTGGCCCACCTGCCTCCCACCTGCCCCCAGTCTCATTTGACCTCTCGACAGTCACCAGCCTAGACCCCAGGCCTGACGGACCCCCTCCCTTACCACCGGCTTCTCAAGCCCCGGTGGATGAAGCCCAAATTCCACAGCGTGGCACTGAGTGATCCCCCTGCTCCCCACCCCCTCAATCCTGACCCCTGCACCTCCCCCAGACTCATTTCTCTTGCACTCCCCAACCCCTACTCCATGTATTCTCCTCCCCACCCCGGCCAGAGGGAACAATGCTCGGGCAAACGAAAGCCCCACATTCTCGTATCTAGATGGCTTCGCAAGACCCATCATTGCTCTGTGTAGCTGGGACAGCACATCACTCCCCAGCCGCTACCTCCCCCAAGCTGACAAACCCCCGTTCATCACTGAACGCTCAGCCTGTGCGTCACCTCCTCCAGGAAGACTTCGCTGATGCCCCAGGCTGGGCTGTGTGTTCCCAGGGTGCACTATGCAAATCTCCGGCCCTGCACACAGCCCCCTGGGTTGTACATGTCTACAATCTCCCCCACCAGCCGGGACACTTCCCCAAGGCAGGGGCCCATCTCTGTGCTCCAGAGCCTAATACACAGTGGTTGCTAAATAGACCCTGGGTGTTTGATCACAGGCTGGTCCTCTAGTTTCCTCCTCTGTGAAATGGGGCTCATCACGCCAACCAGATACAGGTGCTCACTCATTCAACAAATATGTATTGAGCCTCTATTTTGTGCTAGACCCACATCTAGCCCTGGGTTTAGAGCTGAGAACAAAGCCAGCGAAACTCTCGTGGAACTAACGTGCCCGCGGGAGGGGACAGACAAGACACAAAGTAAGTAAGCACGGTGTAGAGGGTGTTGTAGAGTCACGCTGAAGGGAAAACAGGGAAGGTCCCTAGAGATTGGGGGGCAGGGGCGAGGCAAAGCAGCAATTTTATGTAGTTGGGCCAGAAAAAGCCTTCCCTGCAAAGGCCACAGCTGAGCGGAGTCCTGACGGAGGGGAGGGGATGAACCAGGGAGGTGTCTTGGGGGGAAACTGCAGTTCTGGGCAGTGGGAAGAGCGTTATGCAAAGACCCTGAGGCGGGAACATGCGGGCGGGGGTGAGGAGGTGGGGGGAGGAAATGTAGGAAGACGAAGCTGGGTCTTTTTCTCAAGAGATCGATGGGAAACCGGCACAACCCGATGGCCAAGCTGATGGCCAAGCTGATGCCCATGGCGCAGGCGCGGAAGCCCACAGCACGGCGCTCGGCACGCAGAAATCACGCCGGAGCGTCGGCCGCGGCTGCTCTTACCGTGCAGAGCGCCGTTATCGCCGCTGTCGCGATTCCCAAGGCCCAGATGTTGGGTGGTTCTGATGGCAGAGTCCAGAAACGTTCTGCACGCTGGAGCTCCTCTTGAAAGAACCCTCGGCCCGCAGAGGGGCCTTCCTTGGAGGACCACCGTGTTTCCAAGGCACGGCTGCGCAGCACCTCGTCGGAACTGCGCAAAAGTCTCTTTATCTTGCACAAAGGCTCGGCCGGGGCCGGGGCGCCCTGCCTGGGAGGTGCTTACCGGGCGGCTGGGACGGGACAGTTGGAACAGTGGCTGCACCAAACGGGAATCCAGAGGCCCTGGGGGTGTCATCACGCGCTCCCCGCAGGTGGAATGGGGGGGCCAGGGCAGGGAGCCCCAAGGGGCCACGGCAACTGGGGCGGATTTCACCAAAGGCGAGTGGGGTTCCACCTGTGCCTGGAAGGTATGGATGGGGCAGAGGGAAGGGGATGGACAAGGACAGCCAGGGGCCACCGCCTGGCCTTCCTGTGCAGACGGGCTACAGAGGCTCATGCCAAGCCGACGGCTGGACCCCCACGTGCCCAGGGCTGACCTTCACTCAGGAGAGCAGGGAAGGGCTCCCAGAAGGAGGACTGAGAAAAGGGGGGAAAGGAAAAGGAAGATGAGAAGGGAAGGGAAAGAAGGAAGGAGCTCCTTCTAGAGCAAGAGACATCTGGTAGTCTGATGGAGGAGACATAGCCCTAAACTAGGGAGTCTCCAGCCTGATGGGGGAGGCACAGCCCTGCCCAGAAGCGCTCCCAGTCTGACGGGG
>NW_024412388.1:13433997-13442013 GCF_014898765.1 Herpailurus yagouaroundi
GCTCCCAGTCTGATGGGGGAGGCACAGCCCTGCCCAGAAGTGCTCCCAGTCTGACGTCGGAGACGTACCCACTTACTTGCCTCTGCCCTCCTTCCTGAGTGTATCCCAGGAGACCTCCAGAGTGGGGAGAGCCTCCCAAAATGAACCGCCAAAATGAAATATCTTCTTTCAGAAATCGAGGCCAAGAAGGGAAGCAAAAGTGGAAGGTAGCAGCTAGTTGCTGACTTCTACAGAAGTTTCTCCTAAGGGGGTGATCTGGGTTTGTTTATACATTTTAAGGAGAATGAGAGCAGAAGTAGAATGAGCCTCAGCCAAACCCAGAGTGAGGTGGGTCAGCCTTGCAGCCAAGCTGTGTCCGCGTAAGGTTTGGGATTCTTCCTAATTACGAAATTAAGACCCCGCCTCCCAAAGTCCAAAAACTAGATGACGAAGAAAGGGGGAAGAATCCTGAGACCTTTCGTACTTTTAATTCCTGTCTTCGTTCTCTGCATTTCAACCTGGTTGAGCCACGCTGTGCAAACTTCCACTTAATCATTCATCAGCGACCAAGTAAGGTCAGCTGTGCCAGGTACTGGTCTGGGGACAGGCTGCTGCGGTGAACAAAACTACTGAGCCTCTGCCCTCGCGGAGCTGAGGGTCTGTTGGGGAAGACTGGCCAGATACAAACAATCACATACATAAAGTACTCCCAGTGGGCGGCAAATGCCATGAAGAAAATCAGGGCGCCTGGGTGGCTCAGTAGGGTAAGTGTCCGACTTCGGCTCAGGTCATGATCTCGCGGTTCGTGAGCTCGAGCCCCGCGTCGGGCTGTGTGCTAACAGCTTGGGGCCTGGAGTCTCCTTCAGATTCTGTGTCTCCTCCTCTCTCTGCCCCTCCCCCACTCATGCTCTGTCTCTCTCTCTCTCTCTCTCTCTCTCTCTCTCTCTCTCTCTCTCTTTCTCTCAAAAATAAATACACAGGGGTGCCTCGTTGGTTCAGTTGATTAGGCGTCCGAGTTCGGCTCAGCAGGGTTCGTGAGTTCGAGCCCCGCATCAGGCTCTGTGCTGACAGCTCCTCCGGGCCTAGAGCCTGCTTTGGGTTTTGCGTCTCCCTTTCTCTCTGCCCCGCCCCTGCTTGTAGTCTATCTCTCTCTGTGTCTCAAAAATGAATAAGCACTAAAAAAAAATTTTTTTTAATAAATAGATAAATAAACAAATGAAACAGGAGGACAGTGGAGCGACTGGGGCGTGCAGGGTAACTACAGACCAAGTGACTGGTGATGGCCCCGTCAGAGAATATTTGAGGGGAGCCCAACCACAGAAGGGCCAACCTGAGGTGTTGCAGGGAGAGAACATGGCACTGACACGCACCCGGCATTTTCAAGGAACAGAAAGAACCCACAGTGGCCAGAGGCAGGCCCCTGTGTTATTCAGATCTGGGGAGGAACTTCTCCGACCCCAAAGGGCTGCAAGCCCGGACTGAGGGCTGAGGGTTTTGTCCTTGAACAACCGGAGGAGACACGGCTTAGAAACTGTTTGCTCTCCAGATTCTCACAGCGAGGGCTCACAGCTGCGTGCTGGGGCCATTTGACCAGCTGCTGCTAGAAGCCGACTCCACGCCAGGCACCGTCTTGAAGATCTGGCCCCACCACGGCCCCATGAGGGAGGTACTGCTATTCTCCCATTTCACAGATGGGGAAACCGAGGCTCGCAGCAGAGAAATACCTCGTCCGAGGAGACACAGCGTTGAGAGGCAGGCCGTGTGGTTCCCGTAGTCCCCGCGGAACTGCCGGCCGCGGCCACCCTCTGACGGAGCCAGAGTAGAAAAAATGACACTTCTTCCCGGAGCTTCCATTTTGCTTGATGATTTAGGGGAAAGGTGCTAAGTCATTTCACTGATAACTTCTCCGATACATTATTATAGCGACACAAACATGGACTGATGACAGAGTGGAAGGCAAATTGTGCATGACTTTTTAAGAGAAAACGCAAGACTTTAAACAATTGGGGGCCTTTTCTGATTGTCTGAGAGCTGCCTGCCATTTTATGGATGAGCACACTGAGGCCCAGAGAGCAGAGGAGACTTGTCCCCATGGCCCTCTCCCAAGGCAAGAGGCTGGACCCTGAGAGACCCCGAGACCCCATGATCCAAGGATGGGCTGACCTGAGAAGGTGAGGGAAGCCTGAAGGAAGATGGCGGACCCCACCAGCCGGGTGTGGACGGCCTGTTTGTTGACTCCCGGAGTGCACCTGGGACAGGCCCAGAGAGGCCAAAATCAGCTTCAGTGGGCCAGCACTGTGTGCCGTCTGCTCAACCAGACCTCACCCAGAAGCAGGGGCTCGGAACCTCTGGTAGTAAGGTCAAGTGCACGGCCCCTCCCGGAGGAGAAGAGGCAGGCCCTGAGCCCAGCGTCCCCACCCCTCCCTACATAGGCGGAAAGGGAGAAGCAGCGGACAAGACAGACCTAGGTTTGAGGAGACAGACGGGACAGAGAGCAAATGGGTGAACTTCAAATGAGAAGCTAGACATTATATTTATCAGAGACCTATCACAGCTCCAACAGAGAGAAGGGATAGATTATATGCCCTTACAAATATACTTATTTATATATCACATACATCAGTATATTTTCGAGATAGACAGTTTCAGGCAGGTGGATAAACACTGTGGCAGTGTGGAGCCAGCTGACTGTAGCCAGAAGGAACCAATTATGTGCATTTCTCCCTAATTCTGTGTTCACAATTACTTGAAACTGTGTTTCTGGTTACTTGAAACCAGCATCAGGGGGGATATCTACGCCATGTAAATACACACTAAGTATCGGATGTTATTTTTTTTTCAGAGAGCTAGTTTAGCAGCACACTATTTGTTTTTGTTTTGTTTTTTAATATGTATTTATTTTGAGAGAGAGAGAGAGAGCGAGCAAGGGAGGGGCAGAGAGAGAGGGAGACATAGAATCTCAAGCAGGCTCTGCACTGTCAGTTCAGAGCCCAACACGGGGCTTGATCTCACGAAGCGTGAGGTTATGGCCAGAGCCGAAATCAAGAGCTGGATGCCTAACGGACTGAGCCGCCCAGAGCTCCTACCAGCATACTACTTGTAATGCATGGTATAGAACAACTTGGCTAGCTGCTTATAATCTCTGATAGATTTCATATACATTATATATGCATAAATGATACATACACATATATAAATATAAAAGTACCTCTATATTTATATGCCCACATAAAACGCATTTATATGCACATACATAAGAGGATTACCTACGCAAGGTAGATGAATTATGTTTATTTAATAGATAAACATAAATATATATTTATGTGCATTTATAATTTATATTTAGCTAAACCTTATGAAATCGCTGTTATTCAATTGCTTTTGGTTTACCAAGAGAAGGCAATTTCATATGGTTAATCTGATAGATACGTTATAAAAGCGTGTGTGTGTGTGTCCGTGTGTCCGTGTGTAATCATTAGAAAGTACCCCAGATTAAGAGTCAGAGAGGAGACAGAGAGACCCAGGCTCCAGGAACAAGACGCTCACTTACAGGCTGTGTGACCCCAGGCAAATGACTTGCCGTCTCTGAGCTTCTGTTCCTTGCTAGAAACATGAGGGCACCGGGACATGCCTCTAGGGCTGCTGAAGGGACTGCTGGAGGGGCACCCGGAGCCAAGCCAAGGTAAGGCCTCCCAGGGGCCTTTCCGACCGTGTCAGCCCCACCAGCACATCCCATTTCCGGACAGCCCTGGGTATCTCTGTGGCCCCACTGGGTCTCCAGAGAACGTTGCCTGCAGAAACAGGCTCTTGCATGGGGCGAAGAATCACCTCTTCTGATCCTGACCCCTACCCCATGCCTCCTGGTCTGAAGGTGATGTGGCACCAGCTGACAGATGTCCCAGCCCCGGCGCCGTGCTGAGTCTGGCTGTGGAATGGACCTTCCTCAGCCATCAATCACCAGAGCAGTGACCAGCGCTCATCCCCCGAGAGAATCCATCATCGGTTCCCTCCTCACCCATCTGCTCCAGCGAACTCCCCCGGGGGAGGTACGGAAGGGAGCCTTTCTGCACGACGGAGAACGCGTTTGTCACTGGAAGGGGCCGTGGCTTTCAGTCCCGCCAGTGTCCTCGGGCAGGTCCACTCCTCCTCTGGGCCTGGACTTCTCTTCTGTACATTTAGCCTCCAGGTGTTAAAAAATCAACTAAAAAAGAAAAGGAAAGAAAACGTGCCGGCCAAAGAAATCCGCCTCTGGGTGGATCCAGCCGCGGGAGGAGAGTTTGCTGCTCTGCCCTTTATAGAAACCAGCGGTCAGGATTCTGATCTTAGTCACTGATGTCAAGGAGCAAATACAGATTCAAACTCCAGCCCTATGACTTCCCAGCTGTGTGACTATAGTCAAGCTACCGAACTTCTCTTAACCCCAGTTTACTTATTAATAAAAGGGGGATAACGAACCCTGCTCCTCAGGGTTCTCGTGAGAATTAAAAACAATTTTTTTTACCATTTATTTACTGTTGAGAGACAGAGCATGAGCAGGGGAGGGGCAGAGAGAGAGGGAGACACAGAATCCGAAGCAGGCTCCAGGCTCTGAGCTGTCAGCACAGGGCCCGAGGCGGGGCTCGAACCCACGAACCGCGAGATCATGGCCTGAGCCGAAGCTCGACACTCGACCGACTGAGCCACCCAGGCGCCCCGTGAGAACTTTAAAACGCATACAAAAATGACATCTGCCAGTTTTAGAGCACCGCCACGTGCAAGCTCTGTGCACGAACTTTCTATACTCTCTTACTTCCTTCTGCAATAATGCTGCGAAGGAGGTACCATTATTGTGCCCACTTTACAGAGGCAGAAACTGAGGCCCTAGGAGGTGAAGTGATTTGTCCAAGGCACACAGCTGGCAAGCAGCAAAGTCGGGGTTTGAACCCAGGCAGTCAGGACTCAGAGGCTTTGGGCTCACCTGCCGTGCCACTCCAACGGTAGGCGTGAGATCCCTGACATACGGCAGATGCTCTGTCCACACCCGTTAGTGGGGTAATCATCATTAACTTTCCCAAAAAAAGTCTAATGTTTATTTATTTTTGAGAGAGACAGAGACAGAGCATGAGTGGGGGAGGGGCAGGGGAGAGGGAGACACAGAATCAGAAGCAGACCCCAGGCTCTGAGCAGTCAGCACAGAGCCCGACGCGGGGCTCGAACCCACGAACTGCGAGATCGTGTCGTGAGCGGAAGTCAGATGCTTAACCGACTGAGCCACCCAGGTGCCCCTATCATTGTTAATTTTTAATCCTTTCCTTCCTTGGCTAAAGGACCTTCTGAACTGGGACATTTCCTCCAGGACTATGCCTTGGGGCTTTGGATCAAAACTGCGAAGGGAAAGCCGCTCACCTACCTCTCCGTTGAAGCACATCAAAGCCTGAATCAGAGACAGTCTTGCTGTCCTTCTGACCCTCTTGCCCTGAAGCAAGTATAGGTTAACGCCCCTCATTGTGCTGGGGACATTTCAGGCTGTGGGGAGACACAGGGAAGGAAGCCGGCGTGGAAAAAACGACAGTGATCCTGGCATGCGTAGCCTCGCCCTGGCGCCCTGAGCACCTACAGCAGGGGACAGCGTGGGGAAGTCGCCATCAAAGAGAACTGGGACCAAATCTGGGCTCTCCATTGGGCCAGCCGTGTGACCTTGGACAGGTGAGCTGACCTCTCTGGGCGGCTTCATCCCCAGTAAAATGGGGTTTGATGTCCACCTTGCAAGGCTGCAACGCAGCCTGGCACTTAACGCGCGCTCCATAAACAATAGCTGTCATAACGTATTACTTTATTTAGGCAAGCCACTGTTTCTGAGCCAATTACAGTCAGTTTGTCTCAAACCCAGCTCCTGTTGTGGCCAAAATCTGGCTGGCTGGATTCAATATGCCCAGGGGTTTGAATTCAAAGGCTTCGGGGGAGGGTTGGTTGAGTCTCACTGCTGGTTATTTGCAAAGTGTCTGGAGGCTCCAACTCAGCCCAAGTGGCTGGGTTCTTCCCGGGAGCAGTCTCTGGACGGAAGGGTGCAGGCTGTGTGCAGGAAAGCCGGCTGGTCCTTGCATACCTGCAGAGCAACCAGGTGAAGAGCGGAATTTTTGAGGACAAGGGTCTGTGGCTGCAGATGAAAACCGAGCCTGCCTCAGCCACAGAGGCCGCTAGAATATGCAGAACGGGCAGGTGGGTACTGATGGCCCAGGGCTCTGCTCCAAGCCTGACCCTGCAAAAGAGCCGTCAGTGGCCTACATGCCTACATGCCGTAGAATGTTCCAGTGGGGGTGACTGGGTGTGGAATGCTGCCAGACTCTGTAACCAGTATTGGAATCATCCTCAAGAGGTAGGCAGGGCATCATGGAACACAGCCAGAGAAGGGCCAATCCTCTGCTCCAAGCAGACCCCAACCCCGCCGGGGTGAGCCCCAGCTCCTGGCCATCGGCTGAAAGCAAAGTTGAAGGCCCAGAACGTGGAGAGGGGACCAAGAGGAGAGCGAGGAGGCCAGAGTGCCTGGGGCTTTATCGTGTGGCTGGGTGAGGGAAGAAGCGGCATAGGTTTTCCTTCCACCTCTGCTGTGTGATCTCAGGTACTCTGTTTGCCCTCTCTGGGGCTTTTCTGCCTCGTCAGAGAAAGTGAGAGAGTTGGCCTCACGATAAGCTGCATCAGATGACAAGCAGGTTTTCTCACTGCTGTACCCCCAGCACCTGGCTCAGTGCCCAGCACAGTAGGCCCCCCCTGTCAATAATTACTGAATGGAGATGCTCCCCCCACCCCCCCCACCCCCGCCCCATTCCTTCTCCATGTACTTTTCCCAAAAGCAAGGTCTTGATTAGAGAATCGTTCTCTGTCGGTACAGAGTGTTCCTGATGCAGGAAACAGGCATTATGTATCTGCTTTTGAAAAGCATTGATCCAGCCTGTTTGGATCCTAATGAGGCAGAGACGGGGAGAGGAGGCTTCGTTCCTACCTCTCTCTCTGAAACTGCTCTCCCGCCGTGGCGGAGCTGACAGCTACAGAAACCCACTACCCAGCCTCAGGCCCCAAAGCCGGGATAGCCAACACCTCCAGGACGGGACAGGTAACAGGACTGAGCGGGGCCAGGCGAGGTCAGGGCGAACTGGGCAGCGTCCTGCCCGCCTATCAGCTCCCATCAATCGCTGCTGAGGAAAACGCAAGCCTAGCACAGCCAGCTCTTACCATTTGTTTAAAGATGAAAGTCTGGGTTTTTTTTTTTTTTTTTTTTTCATGTGAAATCACCTGATTTTTAAGGGTTGACCACGAGTTCAACAATTAAAAAGAAAAAATACTGGCTGAGGCAGAACGTTCTGGACGCTGGATTCAGCCAGGCCCCTGAGTCTAATGGGTCTTGAATAGGAACCTACTGAAAGGGAGAAACTCAGCCCTGGCCCCAGGGGACCTGTCAGCCCGATGGCAGAGACCGAGCTCTGGAAATCCCTCGGTTCTGGTGGAAGCCAAAGAGAGAGACAAGCTGGCCAGATGCTTCCAGCATAGATGTATTTCATGTAGACGAAGACCACAGTCGCTAGGAGCCACAGGATGGAGGGGCAGCCTGGATGAGTTTCGGGTAAACTGGGGCAGTATCTCTCCTACTTTCCTGCAGCCTCTTGCGGGAAAGGCCAGATGCGGGTTGATAGGGGAGGCGGTCCCTGTGACCCACCTGGAGCCCATGCAGAAACCCGGAGATCAGGCAGAGCAAGATGACGGGATGGGGGACAGGAAAACCTGGCAGCTGAGCCTGGTAGAGACACAGCCTTGGAAATTCTGAGCCAGAAGCGCTCCTAGGGATCACTTGGCCCCATGGCTCCAATACACAGATGGGAAAACAGAGGTTTAAGGAGGGGAGAAACCTGCCCAAGGCCATGCAGTGAGCTGGCGACACAGACAGGACAGGAATGAAGTCACAGAAGACCGGGCTAGGGACGACAAGGGGGCCACAGAGAGCACCTATGCGATGGCCACTCAGAATTTACATGGACGAAGAGCCTCCCCCACCCCCTCACCCCA
>NW_024412388.1:13442113-13475769 GCF_014898765.1 Herpailurus yagouaroundi
GGACTTTTATCGGCACCCGTGGGAGGCCAGGACTCTGGAGATCCGTTTCACAGATGAGGAAACAGGCACTTGCCCCAGGCCAGTCCCAGGATCCGGCAGCTCTGGGATTCTGCACTTCCAAAAAGGGAAACCCCTGCCTGAAGCCTTTCCATGAGCCCTGCCCAGCGCCCCTGCCTCATCTCCCCTCGCTCCTGCCCCCACGCTGGCCCCCCACCCTCTCCTCACTCAGGGCCTTTGCAGTTGCTGTTTCCTCCTTCTGGAACACTCTCCCACAATCTTCCACGCAGCTGGAGACATTCATGCATCTGCAGGCACCGGAAAAGACAATGGGGGCTGGGTCTGGAGGGGCCTCGCATGCCAGCCGAGCTACCTGGACAAGTGGGAGCCAGCCAAGGACCTCTTCCCTCTGCATTCATGACGTCCGATCCTGTGTCACAGCCTTTAAAAATGTCTTTCATTGAAGTATAAAATGCACACGCCTTAAGGGAACACTGGATAAGCTGCTCACTGAGCCACATCCACGTAAGGTCCACTCATATCCAGGCACAGGTCATTTCCAGCATCCGGAAGGTTCCCATGTGTCCCTTTCCGGTCAACGCTACCTTCCCAAAGAGGTAACACTACTCCGACTTCCGTCGCTGTCAATTACTTTTGCCTTTTCTTGACTTTCAGTGGGATCACAGGGATATGCTGCCTGGGGCAGATCACGTTTTGCAAAATCTCTCCCATCCCTCATGCCCTTCTCGCCAGGTGACTTTGACGCTCCTCCCCCAGAGCAGTGGGGGTGTGTGTCCCCTTCCCTGGAATCTGGGCGGACCTTTGTGACAGCCTTGATGAACAGAGTACAATGTAAGTGATGCTGAGTGATTTCACAGTCGATCACAGAGGTTCCATGCACTCACCATGCTTTCTGGGGACACTTGCTCCTGGATCCCAGCGAGACAGAAGCAGCCTGAGGAGAGGCTCGAACGCAAAGAATCCAGGGCCTTCCAGCCAGATCCTGAAAGCGGATTCTTGGTCCCCAGCTGAGCCACCTGCTGATGCCCTGCTGAGCACAGACGAGCCACCGCCCCCCTCCGGTCCCCCGCACATCCTGCCTAAGGAGCATCTTGTGAGCAAATCAAATGATAATTTTGTTTTATGCCACTCAGCTTATAGTGGTTTGTTATATACGAACAGATAACTGAAACATGGTCCATAAAAAGATTTTAAGCAGAACAGTGGTGTGGAAGTAAGTCCCTCACCCTCGTATATGACGAAAGGCTGAACACAAACTGGCTTAAGGAAAAGAAGAAAGAAAAAGGATGTATCGGTTCTCGTAACTAATACATTCAAAAGGGGTCTTGTACGGGTTTGCTCAGGCTGCTATAACAAAGTACCCCAGGCTGGGGTTGGGGGGAGCTTAAAACACCAGAAATGTGTTGTTTGGCTATTCTGGGGACTGGAAGTCCCAGATCAACATGCTGGTGACGTCAGCTCCTTCCGAGGCCACGAGGGAGAATCTGGTCCAGGCCCCTCCCCTTGGCTCGCAGAGGGACATTTCCCCGTGTCTTCATGGATCTTCCCTCTGCGTGTCCCTATCTCCCAACGCCCCCTTTTAGTTAAAGATTTTTTGGGGGGCGCCTGGGTGGCGCAGTCGGTTAAGCGTCCGACTTCAGCCAGGTCACGATCTCATGGTCCGTGAGTTCGAGCCCCGCGTCGGGCTCTGGGCTGACGGCTCAGAGCCTGGAGCCTGTTTCCGATTCTGTGTCTCCCTCTCTCTCTGCCCCTCGCCCATTCATGCTCTGTCTCTCTCTGTCCCAAAAATAAATAAACGTTGAAAAAAAAATTTTTAAGATTTTTTTTATTTTTAAGTAATCTACCAAGATCAGGAGTCACACAATCTACCACCTGAGCCCCTCACAATGTGCCTTTTTTATAAAGACCCCAGTCATATGGGATTAAGGATCCACCCCTACTGTAGGACGACCTCAGGTAATTACATCTGCAACAACCCTGCTTCCAAATGAGGTCAGATTCTGAGGTTCTGGGACTTAGGGCTTCAACTGAGGAACGGGGGAGGGACACATTTGAACCCATGACACCTCTGAGCTGTGTTTGCCCATGTTTGGGTCAGTCATCCTCTGGCTCCATGTGGTGGCCTGATGCTCCAGCCTTCAGCTCTGGGTCTTAAGTACCAGCCGGAAAGAGAGTGGCCTCTCTGCACGGACCAGTCCCCTCCCATCTCATTGCCTCCGATTGGGCCCTGGAGCCACACTGAGGCCACTAACCGCAGCCGAGGAAGGCCCTGCTTTCAGTGGCCAGCCCGAGTCCCTTAGTGTTTGTTTATTTATTTTTGAGAAAGAGAGAGAGAGAGAGAGAGAGAATGAGAGAGACAATGCACACACACACAAGTGGGGGAGGGGCAGAGAGAGAGGGAGAAACAGAATCCGAACTGTCAGCACAGAGCCTGACGCGGGGCTCGAACTCAGGGACCCTGAGATCATGACCTGAGCCGAAGTCGGCCGCTCAACCGACTGAGCCACCCAGGCGCCCCGAGAAAGGGACGTTTTGAATACATGGCTCTGGCTGCTGAGCAGAAAAGAGCAGGAGAACATCGAGGGCTCCGTGCTGATGTCCCCACAGCCAGCGACACGCATGCAGGATCGGGGCCTGCCATCCCCTGTCTCCCGTGTCACATTCCCATTCAAAGAACAGCATGCTCGAAACCCAGCCCTGAAATTATGAGAAAAAATAATATTTAAAAGCACTTATTAAAGATACTCAGAAGGCCCTTGGAATGTCAAACAGCTGCGAGCAAACCCTAATTTGATGATCTACGTGGTAATGAATCCCAGACATGCAGATTAAATTCTCTTTAAATCGCACGTGGTTTTAAAATGCATTTCTCTCCGGCGTGTCTGGTTCGAAACAAGGTTAGCAAAACACCTGTAAGGCAGGTCCGCTGATGTGGGGACAGATCCAGCAGGAGCCGAAAACCGCCCCAGCTCAGGCTTCAGGGAGAGCCTGCAAGCCGGATGGAGGCAAAGACACATGGAGAGACACGTTAGCGCCAGCCTGGGTCAGCGCCAGCCAGGCCATGCCGTGAGGGCAGCGTGCCGCGCACGGTTCTTTCGCTTCGCAAATATTTACCGAGGCCTTACAGTGTGCCAGGCGCTGCCCGGAGCACGGGGGGTGCCGTGGCGAAGAGCGAGCCACAGACCCCACCTTCCTAAAACATTCAGGTGAAGGGGACAGGCTGTAAACAGGGAGGCAGGCTGCCAATCAAGGTGATTTCATAATACGGCGGTGGGAGTAAGGGAAGAAACACAGCAATGTGATTTGAGAAGCAGCTTGGGATCAGAGAGACCAGGGAGAGGAGGTCGTCCGGGAAACGGAACGAGACCCGGAAAGGCTGGGGCAACAGCAGGTGCAAAGGGCCTGGGGTCGGGACCGGCCCGATCCATTCAGGAACCGGAGCAGGCCGAGAGGGAGTGGGGGCGCGTGGCAGACGTGCCCAGCGGAAGACCCCGAGGCTAGGGCGTGCCAATCTGAACAGCAACACACTGTGCCTTACACGCTCAGTGCCGGGAGACAGAAAGGTGAGGGTCAGAAAGAGAGATCTAACTCAGCCACCGCTGGGAAATCAAAACCACACACACATCCTGGGAGGCGGCATGGCATGGCAGGGCCTCTGTGGGGCGGGGCATGCTCTGTTTCTCCATCCAGGGCTGGTTATTTCAGTGAGTCCATTACAGGACAAGTCCTCAAGCCCCATGCACAGGATCTGTGCACCTTTCTGTAGGTACATCATTCCTCAATAAGAGAGCCACCGAAATTAAAAGCTTATGCGTGCAGGAAACAGCGATGCGCTTTTTTGCAAAAACACGTACCAATCAACCCACGGCCCTTAATCCATCACAGTGATTGTCTGGGAGGGACGGCGATGAGCGAATTTGTAACAAATCTTCCTGAAGCGCCCGGACACTGATGCGAGTGTCTTAGGTGCATTAACTCACTTATCTTACCTTCCCGACAACCCTACGATCTTGGTGAAGCCCGTGAGCCCACGAGGCCGGCCCTGTGATCCCTCTGGAACTGATGAGTTCACTGAGCTCTAATAATGAGGGAACCAGCGACTGAGTGAGTGAGCGAGTGAGCGAGCGAGCGAGCGAGGGGATAGCAAGCAGACCCTGGTGACCGAGTAACTCTTGCCGCCCCGGCAGAGGCAGGTGCTGGCGGAAGCTCCAAAGGCCAGTGCTGTGTGTTTTCTAGACCCCGCAGGTAGGACCCCCTCCCGGATGTCCCAGCCCACCTCTGGTCAAGGTGGGAGCCGGCCCGTCGCTTGCACAACCTGCACGCGGCCAGGGACAGCCAGCCGCCACCACAGCCTGGTGACAGCATGACAGATCAGGAGCTCAGCGAAGTCCGCCGCGGGAATGACACAGGAAGGGGATGAGGACTCTCCCTGTCTCCCATCTACTTTCATTTCTCTCTGAACCTTGTCTTTAAGGGTTCTGGCAAGTTGCTCCTGCCCGCGGATAGTGACTTGAAGCGTCCTCAGTTTGCTTCTCGATGTTCAGGCCCTGAGTTAGAGACAGAGAGGTGAGCCACTGGACAGTGGTGGGAGAGGCCTGAGGGGGGAGGAGCTCTTGCAGGGGTGCAGGGGAGTGGGGAGGGAAGGCGCTCCAGGCCACCCATGAGTGGGCTCCCTTAAACATAAAATAGGCGGGGCCTCCCTGCATGCGCGCCACTGGGATTCGGGGAGAACTGGCCGCAGATAATGTCTGGCCCACCACCCAATCTGATACCCCGAGACGGAGTTGCTCCTGGTGGGTCCTCACGGGACCTCAGCACTGTCACTCCCTGGCCTCCTGAAGTCACCAGGGTCCCCACTGCGTCAAGGGCAGACTCTCCACGTTTGGGATAAGGCCGGGCCAGAGCTAAATCCCAGCACGTCCATGCTCCAGCTGCATGATTGGACAGGTCATTTCTCCCCTCTGGGCCTCAGTTTCCTCCTCTGTGCAATGGGGACAGGAGTGCCCCATTGCTGGGCATCTCTGGTGGGGGGCTGATGGCACACCCCGCAATCCACGGTTACCTTCCTGAGAGATTGGATGCCTTGTTAATTGCCTATCTCCCCCCAGCACGTAAGCCCTGTGAGTGCAGGGCCAGGAGCCGACGAGGACCCACAACCGCCTTGAGGAGGAAGCTCAAGAAACATCTGCCGAATGAGAGGGTCCCTCCGCAAAGGATGTAGAGGTTCTTTCCATTTGCTGGCAAGGCCACGGAAGCTCAGAGGAAGAGCATTTGAACCCAGGATTGGGCTGCAAGGATGCAAATGACATGCAAATGACAATGCAAATACCCCTGGGGCTGGCTGACACATTGCCCTGGCCTCTGGGGGAACTCTGCGGCCCAGGGGCCCCTCAGGAGACAGCAGGGTGGGGGGTGAAGGTGGGAGACCCCTACAGGCTGGGTGATGACCCTGGCCCTGACCCCAGTCGGCTCCTGTGGGCTGAGGTCTCTGGGGTGGTGCTCACTGTCCAGCCGGCTCAGCGCCCCCCCCCCCCCGCCCCTTGCATTCTGCAGAGAAATCAAAGCGCACAGTTGAGGACAGATGGGGGGGAGGGGGCAGAGCCGGCATGAGGACCCCTGAGATGAAGTGCATCAGAGTTTTCACACTGGCACTGGGCTTTACGCACAGCATCCCATTCGGTCCTGACACAACCTGAAGCAAGGGAGATTTGTGTGCCCATTTTACAGATGAGACAACAGAGGCTCAGCGAGGTTAAAGAACTTGCTTGAGGGGCGCCTGGGTGGCTCAGTCGGTTGGGTGTCTGACTTCAGCTCAGGTCACGATCTCATGATTCGTGAGTTCGAGCCCCGCGTCGGGCTCTGTGCTGACAGCTCGGAGCCTGGAGCCTGCTTCAGATTCTGTGTCTCCTTCTCTCTCTGCCCCTCCCCTGCTCGTGCTCTGTCTCTCTCTCTCTCAAAAATAAACATTAAAGGGCGCCTGGGTGGCGCAGTCGGTTAAGCGTCCGACTTCAGCCAGGTCACGATCTTGCAGTCCGTGAGTTCGAGCCCCGCGTCAGGCTCTGGGCTGATGGCTCAGAGCCTGGAGCCTGCTTCCGATTCTGTGTCTCCCTCTCTCTCTGCCCCTCCCCCGTTCATGCTCTGTCTCTCTCTGTCCCAAAAATAAAAATAAACGTTGAAAAAAAAAATTAAAAAAAAAATAAAATAAACATTAAAAAAAAAAATTGAAAAGAAAAAGAACTTGCTTGAGCAAAGAACTAGTAAGTGACCAGGACAGACAGGCGCATCTGCCACCAGCACTGCCCACCCAACCCCAGCCGGCTCTGCCCGCTCATCGCTTCCTCTCCCTCCCTCCCCTGCTCACGCCCGTGTGGTCCCTTGTGCTCCAAGCCCTCGCCATCCTCCAGCCTCATGCAAGCCCTCCCCCTCCAGGGAGCCCTCCTTCAGTCTCCCTCCTTGGGAGGAAGCCCTGCATCAGGGAGAGGCTGGGCCCACAAACCCTAGATTCCGCTTCCTCTAGTCCACCTATGCCCTGTGTCCAGCCCTTGTCAGACTCTGAGGCCCCAGGCTGCGGGACCCGGTGGTTCATGCACCTTCCGGTCCCCGGGAAATGGTACAATGACTAAGCTTGCGGGCCTGGTTCCAATCCTGCCTCTGCCACCTAGTGAAAGCATGACCCTCAGCGATCTGCCTAGTCTTCTGGGCCTCAGTCCACCCACCTGCAAATGGGACAAGAAAGGATCTGTGGGTGGGGGAGGGGCTGGGAGGAGAAGGACTTAGGACTGAGAGCAACATACGTCCCCGCCTGGTACGGATGTGAGCGAAGGTGGCCATTTTCAGCCCCCGGTGAGGTCCACACTGTGCCCTGGGGGACAGAGAGAACCCACCCTGTACTCGTAGGACACTCCCTCGTACAACAGAACACCAGGCCGTGTGGCAAGCGTCACCAGGGACGGAAGTGCAGGGCCTTAAACCCACCCTGAGGGCCAGAACAGGGTCCCAGACTGATGAAGAGGGTCCCATCTCCCTGCTCACTTCCCACCTCATTTTCCTTCCTGGAAAAGAATCTTTCCTGAGGAGCTGGAGTCGGGGTGGGGGGGAGGGCCTGACATTCTTGGCTCGGCCCCTCCCTGCTGGTGTTCCCCAGGGGCTCTGAGACCTTGTCCCGGGAGGCAGCAGCCTGCCCTTCCCTGTCTGCAGAAGGCCTGGGGTCTCTGCAGGGAGCGGGAGGGGCTCGTGGGCCACAGGAAGGAGAGAAGGGAGAGGCCTCTGCTGAAATTCGGGGCCTCTGTCCTATCAGGGGGCACATGAGACCTCCCAAGCATGGATGGCTGCGGACAGCTTCAGCTTTATAGGGGCAGGGCTGCGGGGGGCCTGAGGGGGCTTGTTCGGCCTTAGAAGCAGCGGTCAGCACCCTGCCTTCTCTCAGCAGCCTCTGAGACCAACACAGGTCAGAAACGAATCAACCCATCACCCCCCAGCACCAATGGGGAAACTGAGCACTGGGAGGCCTGGGGAGGGGCAACTCACCTCGGGGACACCGAGGACACCCCATAACAGCGGGGAGCAGCATCCAGCTCTGCAAAAATGCTGGGAGTGCACGTCTGGCTAACACAGGGCCGGCCCTGCGGGACGGGCGCTCGGAGCCGAGAGACCCAGCTGAGCCCAGGCCTTTGGCTCTGCTGCCCCCTGGTGGTCACTGACTTGCATCTCCAGCTCAGGTCCCGGACAGGGCTGTGGCTGGTCCTGGGCCAAGGGAACAACCGGAATGGGGGGCGGGGGAGGGGGAGGGGGAGGAGAATGAGGGGCCCGGAAAGGCGAAGACGGCAAGAGGGAGGTGACGAGAGGGGTGACAGGGGGAGACAATGGCTTGGCTTTCTCCCTTTGTCCTGCCCCCTCCAGCCAGAAAGATTCTGTCAGGGAGAGGCGAAGCCAGTCAGCGTGGGGGGTCAGGAGAACATAGGACTCCAGTCCCGGCTGGGGTGGGCTGTAAATGGCAGAAAGTCTTTGGCACTCCCGCTACCCAGAAGTGCGGTCCGTTTCTTTGCCCTTAACTAGCTATCCCGGGCTTGCTCTGACCAATAAACTGCAGCGAGGGCAGTACGAGGTCCTAGAACACTCCTGGGAACACAGCTGCCGTGGTACCTGGCAAAGAGGCCACGTGGGAGGAAAGCGAGGCATTCCAAAGACAGCCGGGCCGAGTCCCGAGCCAAAATCCGACACCGACGGCTGCCGCGCGAGTACGCCGTCCCGGCCACGCCCACCCCAGCACACAGGTGCCACATGACTACAGCGCTGGCCAACCCCACGTGGGGCAGAACCACCCATCTGAGCCCAATCAACCCACGATCGCGAGAGGTAACGAATGACGGCGGGTGTCTGAAACCCCTGTATTTTGTTACCTTGTTACGCGGAAATAGATGCCCAAGACAGAGCTTCGCATAGCTTCGGTTTCTGCACGGAGTAGCAACGCCCAGAACAGGGTGGGATTACACGGATGGCGAGTGCAAAGCACTGAGTACCCAGAACCCGTTCATAAGTGACAGGTACTGGGAGCTTCCCATGGGCCAGTCCGCATGCTCGCTCTTGGTGCACATCATCTTATTAAACCCCATGGCAGCCATCTGAAGTACTCAATTTTACAGATGAGGAGGCAGGCTTTCCAAATAAATGCTCCCAATTCACAATAAGGAAATTAAGGCGCGGAGAGATAAGTAACTTGTCCAGAGTCTTCATTTGGTGAACGGAGCCAGGATTCAAACCCACATAGCAAGCACAAAAGAAAAGAACCATCATCACCACCAGCATCAACTCCATCATCATCCCCGTCACGATGATCATCATCAACATCATCTCCCTCATCACCATCACCATCATCATCACCATCATTTCCATCACCATCACCATCATCTGCATCATCATGATCATCATCATCGTCTTCATCATGTCCTTCACTGTCACCATCATCACCATCATCTCCATCTTCATCATCATCTCCATCATCATCATCTCCATCATCATCATCTTCATCATCTCCATCATCATCATCTTCATCATCATCTCCATCATCACCACCACCATCATCATCATCACCACCATCTCCATCACCATCATCACCATCATCTCCATCACCGTCATCACCATCATCTCCATCATCTCCATCACCATCATCTCCATCACCGTCATCACCATCATCACTATCATCATCACCATCCTCCCTACCATCATAATCACCACCGGCATCTTTATCATCATCCCCATCATTACTGTCATCATCTCCATCATCATCACCACCATCATCACCCTCTTCCTTTTACCATCGTAACCACCATCAGCATCTTCACCATTATCTCCATCATTATCATCGTCAGCATCACCAGCCTCACCCTCACCAGCGGCATCATCATCATTGCTATCAGCAGCAGTATTATGCTGTGTGTCCACAGGAAACTGGCAGGACCTCTCACAGCCGGGAAAAGCCGTGCCTTCTGAAGTGGGCTGGGCGTCCAACGGAGGGGACGGGGCGCACGGAGCTATCCTCCCCCTCGCCCTATCTCCCTTCACGAGGGCCAGCACAGATGTGTGAGTCTTCGTCCAACACACACTTCACTTCTCGGCAAAGGTCCCTGAACAGCTGGGGACAGAAGCCAGGTTTCTGTCTCCTGGGCTTCCTCTCCCACCTCTGAGCTACCCAGAGCCCATGGGCCTCCGAAAGGTGCCCCTTGGCCTCACCTGTCTCCCTGATGGGTCCTGGACAAAAAGAAGGCACTTGTGACCACCCCACATTCCCCAATTATTGGTCCTTCACACATATTTCAGGAACCAACCCCCCCCCCCCCCCCCGCCCCGGGGCCATGTACTGTGCTGATTCCCACAAACAGGTAGGTGAGAACAACCTTAAGAATCAGACGAGCCCAGACCAGAGCAGACCCCTCTAATTGCCAGGCATGTGACTAGGGGCAAATCACCTAGCCCTTCTGGGCCCCATGTAACAGTTGTATCCCCAAGTGTATCCGGCCCCTTCCAAGGCACTTCCTCTGCACCCCTGGGCACCAGCATCCACGGCTGAGTCTGGTGCGGACTGAACAGGGGGGTTGGTCCCAGGACGCTGTGAACTCAGGCGGCCTGCCCTCCAGCTCCATCGCGGATAGGCTGGGGATGATGCCCTCAGCCGCAGAAGCTCCCAGACTCTCAGGACCTTGCTTTCTCATTTCCAGCTCTGAGCTGCTTCCAGGCTACAGAGAAGGGATGGCCTGTCGTTCAGGGATCACTGGGAAATGGACCTGTCTTTTGATCACTGGGAAGTAGCTTTTGTTCGTCATTGTCGCCTGTGTCTGACGGCCACCTGTGCAGGCCATTTAAATGACATAGGCACCTGTCATCATGAGCACACAACTTCAGAGAATCGGGCTCCACGGCTTCACTCAAAAATCGTCTCGTTTCTCGGGATTCAAAATGACAGCTGCTACCGCTATGTCTCAGGCACAGCACTGAGGACTTTCCATTTGTGCATTCAGTCAGTGTTTCTTGAGCACCTACTATGTGCAGAGCACTTTGCTGAACACTTGGGAGAGAGCAATGACAAAAACAAAGATCCCTGCCCCTTGTGGAGCTGATTTTCAAAGAAGAAAATTAAAATAATAAGAATATATTAGTAAATAATAAAATAATAATGATACATAAGTAAATTATATAGTAGGTAATAAGTGCTATGGAAAAAGAAAAACCAAATGGGGAAACGGGATAGATGTTGTTCAGAAAATTTCCATGTTTTTAAAGTTTATTTATTTATTTTGAGAGAGTGCGCCAGCAGGGGAGGGGCAGAAAGAGAGGGAGGGAGAGAGAGCGAGAGCGAGAGAGAGAGAGAGCGAGAGCGAGAGCGAGAGAATCCCAAGCAGGCCGCATGCTGTCAGCACAGAGCTCGATGCAGGGTTTGAACTCATGAACCCCTGAGATCATGACCTGAGCAGAAACCGAGTCAACGTTTAGCTGACTGAGCCACCCAGACGCCCCAAGAATTTCCATTTTTAATAAAGTGGTCAGGATGGGCCTTACTGAAAGGTAACATTTAGCAAAGACTTAGAGGAGGTGAGGGGATGAGCAAAGCAGGTATATGGAGAAGGTATGGCCCGTGCGAAAGTCCTGAGGCAGGAAGGAGCTGCCATGTTCCCGAACAGCAAAAAAGCTGGAGTGCCTAGAACAGGAAGTAGGGAGACAGGGCCTTGTATGGACTTTGGCTCTATGCTGGGCCACTGCAAGGTTTTGAGCGGAGCTGTACCAGGATGTGACTCACATTTTTAAAAGCTCCTTGTGGCTGCTGCGTGGAGAGATCTGGCAGCAAGACGATGGTGGCAGAGAACAGGGTGGTCTCAGAGGAGAGGAGGAGAAGTCGTCAGAAGCTGCGGATGTTTGGAAAGTAGGGCACTGACCCGACTCCCTGGCAGGTTGGGTATTGCTCTACTTCAGCTTCGCTGCCCCTCTGAAAGGTGGGCACGATCACTCCCACTTTAGAGTTGACTCCACTGAGGCTGAAAACAAGTTCTCTCGCTCCCCACTCACTCAGGGACACGGCAGCCCAGTGTAGGTCTGCGGTCAGCGGCGCTGCTGGTGTCCAGACACCAGGAGAGATGAGCACGGGGCCTCGGGCAGAGGGTAGTTAAGGGGGCCGACACCTGGCCGCCCAGCGCCCCATAAAGCGAGCTGGAGCATGAATTGATGGCCCATTAATGGCCCAGAGCTCTGAGCAGCCATGTCCTCAGCAGTTTATAAACTCATAAAGACGCCGTGGTCACGGCCACACATCCCTGCCTCCTTGAGCTGAGAATGAACGGCTTTCCCGCGGAAGACGCAACAGGCTGCCGGGGGCGTGGCGAGCTGGGGCGGGACTGTACTCCTGTGACTCCGCCCTCTTCCTCTCTGCCCCTCCCTGCCCCCAGGGGCGGCCCGCGGCCACGCCCCCACGGCCCTTCCCCGCCTCCTGGCTCCACCTACCCTTCCTCACTCCCCAAGGAAGCCCCAGATGGGGGGGGGGGGGGGGGAAGGACCGGGAGAGGAAGTTTACAGGTGCCAGCGCCCCACCCCCCCCCGCCGCCCGTGATCGCCACAGCATCACAGGTCAATATCACAGCCTCCACGTGACCCTGACAAAGTAAAGATCAGAGCACTGAAGGGCCTCCCCCAAGCCACCCAAGTCAGTGTCCCCACCTCTGCCCTGGGAGCCACACGTGGTCCCCAGTCCCGGCTGCGCCCACGGATAAACAGCATCACGTGGCTCCGCCGTGTGTGCGCCAGCGCGCGCCGCCCGGAGGTCATCCTGCCCTGACCCTGGCACGCGAGTTACAGGGACTCACCGCAGGTGGGACCGCAACCCAGATGGCACCGTGCCACCTGCCGTCCCTTCAGCATCACCCTCCACACATGGTTCAAAGCAGGGGTGCCTCGTGCGCCCGAGGCCATCGGTCCCGAGCTCCTATCCGATCTATTTCATCTGCCCATTTTACGTGTGCTGTATGCTTTCCCCTGACTTACGGGTGAGGAAACCGAGGCACAGAAAGGTTGGGTAACTTGCCCTACGTCACACAGCAGGTAAGTGGCGGAGTCAGACTTTGAACTCCTGTTTTTTAACCACAGCCCTTTCTGCTCAGGGCCCTTACCGGGTCAGGGCTGCTCAGCCCCCAACGCCCCCAAGCTTGCTTGCCCCCAAGCACGGGACTCTCACCCCAGGCCCCTGCGGCGGGGCAATAGGGAGTGCCTGCAGTGCTGGAGAAAAGGCGGCTGGGGCAGTCCCCACCCTTACCCCCAGGGTCGGGTAAGGCTCTGCTTCCTCCCCAGGTGACCCAAGCAGAGCAGTGAGGCCCCCTCCCCTGGAGTGACTTCCTGAGCCGCTCGCCATCCAGGGCCCAAGAAGGCAAGATTCAGCCCACACCTGCCACAGGTGGGGTCTTAGCGCCACCTCGTGTCCTTTCGCAGCCCTGAAGTGGCCACACCAGCAGGGCTGGGCTTTTAAACCCAGACTCCGTTCCTTCCGCGCCCCCTTGGGTTTTTGCTACATCTGCCTGCCACCCCAGCTAGTATTTACTCCACGTACTGTTCCTAACATCAACTCGCCGTCTCACTGAGATTCAGTCTTGGCAATAACTCCTGTGAAATCTCAGGTCTGATGTGCCACCGTGTTTTCTCATAATACACTTTAAAATAAATACTAAATACACAATTTCAAAAACTCGTGTGCCTTGTAACATTGCCTCCCCACTTGCATTTTAGGCAACACTGCTCATTCAAGAGCTGACCCTCTCCTTCGCTCGGTCAGTCGATGAGAAGGGTTCTGCCACCCGTGGGCCAACGGAGTTATTAAATTATAACACGGGCTTGCTATGAGGAAGTAGAACACACTAGAGATACTAGAAAGCCCACAATAAGAGGACCTGACCTGGTTGGGGAAGTCAGGGAGGGCTTCCTGGAGGAGGTGGTGACTGAGCTGAGCTCTGAAGGAAGAGCAAAAGTTAACTAGGGGAAGAGGGAAGGAAAGAGGGTTCTGGGCAGAATGACCAGCATTTGCAAGATCCCTGACCTTTCTCATGAGCCCTGAGTCTGCACCTTGGAACTTGAACTTGGCTCGCTGCTCATGGCCTGAGTGGGAATTCTGCCTGTCTAGACTCCTTCCTTTGCCTTCCTTGCCTCCAGCTCAGGCCTCTCTTTCACCCACATCCCCTGCACTTCCAGGGCATTTCGTGTATCTGGTTTTCTTCCTCGTAACCCTGCAGTTCTGTTCTCAGGACCCCCATCTCCAAATCAGAGAAATAATTTCAGAGATGTCAAGTTGCTGTCCCAAAGTCACGTGGCTTGGCAAAGCCAGGATTTGCACCTGGACCCAGAGGCTGTGCGCTCCTTCTACATCAGGCTGCCCCTCAACAGTCTCCCGTCCCTCACCGCTCCAATCAGGAGACCTGACTTGCTCAGTATGGGCAGGTGAGGGCTCCTCTCTGAACCTCGGTCTCCTCATCTGTGAAATAAGAATTGCATACGATGATAGTAATTACCATGTATTACTCCTCACATCAACTCTAAAATCACCGCTCGTGTTATTCCCATGTTATAGATGAGGAAACAAGCTCAGAGAGGTTTAGTGACTTGTCCAAAGTCACACAGCGTGTAAGGAGCAGAACATCCTGGAACTATCTCTGAGATCCTTTCCCATAATAATGTCCTCAGCCTGACTTTCCCAAGGAATCCCGGCTTGTCCCTGGAATGTCAACCCACATCTGGCCCCTAATCCAATGCTGCCTGCTTTAGTCCACTCCCTGCTGTCTGTGGGCAGGTCGTTTCTCTCTCCACGGAGGCAGAGGCCCGGGATGCTGCCTGCCCCCACGCCGCCAGGTCCACGGTGAGCCAAGTAGGGGTCCTGGGGTTTGGGGGAAGGCCATCGCCGCTTCCCGGGCCACCCATGCAGCCTCCCTCCAGGCCTGCCTCCCAGAGACGTACTGACCCACTTAGAGACTCTGCGGACAGTGTTTGCTCTTTCTGAGAGATCTCATTCTTCTGACCTCCAGTCAATACAGGGTTTGTTCCTGGCATCAGAAAACATTTAATTGCTGCCTCTATGGCCTTCTGTCAAAGCTGCATTTACCCCCAGGCTTGACCTGGGCCCCTTAGGGAGCCCCGAGACACCTGGGCTGAGCTTCTTTGGCCGACGGCAGAGCCAAAACAGGAGGGCAGCTCCAGCAGCAGTCTCCTCTGGGCCCCGAGGGCATGGACACAGCACAGGCTCTGAGAAATGCCATCAGGAAGAGACTATGTACACCCTTCGGCCAACCCACTGGGAACTGGCCAAGGCCAAGTATGCTGGCATGGCCTCTCTCCTATGAGAGCCCCCAGCCTGACAGAAAGGAGCAAGCCTCTGCCTTCAGGAAGCCCTTATTCGATACTTCCGCGTTTGCTAGCCTCAGCCTCGAAAGAGGCAAGACACCAGGATGAAAACGGCCTTAAAACAAAGCTACAGATAGACAAAGTCAGACAAATGCCCGAGAAATGGTGTCTGGGCCACGTGAGCTCAGGGTTGGACAAGGGTTTCGGGTTAATCAGGGCTGGCTCCATGGGGGAGGCGAACATCACACTGTATTTTGAAAAAGGGAAGCTATGGATTGGCCAGAAGTATAAGGGGGGGCATCTTGAGGAGGAACACCCTTATAAAAGCTCAAGCTTGGGATGAACCTAGACCCCATGCAAAGGCGGGAGCTGAGTGGTTGGGGGTCAATCTTAGAATGCCACGGAAGAGCTGAGTCTTACTGAGCACTTACTACGTGCCAGCTCTTTTCTAAGGGCTCCATGTGTATCATTTCACATGGGCCTCGCAGCAACCCTGTGAGTCAGGTGCTACTGTGTCATCAACCCCTTGTTTAGATGAAAACACGCACGCACAGAGAGGTTAGGTAATTTGCCCAAGGTCGCAGCTGGGAAGTGGTGAAGCTAGGAAGATTCCAAGGAATGACTCAATGTAGCCTATCTGTAGGTACAAGTGCCACCTAAGGCCCAGAGAGGCACAGCAAAATGTTCAGTGTCACATAAACAGAGCATCTGAGAGGTAGAGACAGAATGTGAGCAAAAGTTAAAGCTTCCTGGGACACAAGACTAGAAAGAAAGAACAGGAACATGGAAATCAACCTGATCTCTGCCCGGATTGGCCCACGGAGCAGGTGGAGGTGGGGTGGGTTGGCAAGAACGATATGGAAGGCTCGTGGCCAGGAGGGAGACAGGTGACAGCCTTGATGTGGAAGGCTTAGACCTGCGGCAGCCATCTGTCTGAGGTCAAAAATAGCATAGGATTAAATTTTCAACACAGGCAAAAAGATGGAAACAGACACTTCACCAAAGAAGATATTCAGATGGCAAATAAACTCATGGAAAGATGCTCAACCTCTGGAGTCATTTGAGAAACACGAACAATAACCACTGGAGAGATGCCACCGGGCACCTATTCAAATGAGGACAATTAAAAAGACTGAGCACACCCAAGGAGGTGGCTGGGGACACCTGGGTGGCTTAGTCGGTCAAGCATCCGCCTTCGGCTCAGGTCATGATCTGACGGTTCTTGAGTTTGAGCCCCGCATTGGGCTCTGTGCTGACAGCTCAGAGCCTGCTTCAGATCCTCTGTCCTGCTCCCCTGCTTGCTCTCTCTCTCTCTCTCTCTCTCTCTCTCAAAAATAAATAAGCATTAAAAAAAAAAAAAAAAAAGGACAGAGCATACCCAGTGCTGGGGGGGGGGGAGCACTTGGCCCCCTCATGCACTGTTGGTGGGAGTTGGACCAGACCCTTCATAAAGGTTTGTCAGTTTCTTTAAATTTACACCTACTATACAATCCAGCCCTTCCATTCCTAGATATTTACCCAAGAGACGAAAGCCGATGTCCACACAAACACTTGTGTGTGCATGTGCGCGGAAGCTTTATTTAATTAGCCCCAAACTGGAAACAACCCAAATGCCCATCACCAGGTGAACGGAAGACGGAAATCGTAGTACATCCACCAAACAGCAGCAAAGAGTAGTCAGCAACAAAAAGGAACAAATCATTAATATACATGAGAACACGGATTTCAAAATAATTATGCTACAGAAGGAAGCTAGACAAAATGAGCACATACCATATGATCCCATTTACATAAAATTCTAGAAAACGCAAACCCGTCTATAGTGACAGAAAGCAGATCAGTGGTTGCCTGGGGGACAACTGGGGGAGGAGGGGGTGACAAGGGGGCACAGGGAAACTGTTAGGGGTGACGGATGTGACTTGGGGGATGGTTTCAACAATGCACACGTGTCTCAGAACTTATCGAATGGTCCCCTTTAAATATGCGCAGCATATTGTGTATCCGTTGTAGCCCAATAAAACACTTTAAAAAATAGTCTGGGACCAAGCAGCCCAGAGGTACAGAGAGATGTCCCTGAACCAGAGAAGTCTGAGGGGGGGGGGCACCTATAGACCCTCAGGGACTCGCCAAACCCCATATGACCCCAACCTCCACCACAAAGCCTGGGATTTCAGAGGGGGGCTTATAGGTTCACACTCTGCGTGAACAAGAGGGCATCTTTTTCCCAGCATCCCTAGCCCAGGTGAATGTGTTACCGTCCTCCAGTGGGTGGCTATTACCTAAACAGATGCATGTAGGAGATGTCCACATCCCACAGGAACTAAAACAAGGGCAATGTTCTGGGGATCCAGGCAGGGAAAGGAGATGGAGAGAGGCAAGAGAGGGGAGAGGGAGGAAGGGAGCAGCCAGAACTGACCACACAGCCAGATCTCTGGTTAATCCAAGAAGGATGCTTGGAACTGACCGAGGTTGACAATTTGTGGGAAGACAGGAGCTGAGCCAGACAGAAACCGCTCTCAGGGTTTGGATTTTTCAACGTGTCAGAGAGGATGCGTTTGAGAACAGAGACTAGTGTATGAAGCACAATGTGCATCCTTGGGCAGTTTTATTGTAGATTTCATTTCACTTTTGATTTTTGAATCGCTGATACATTCGCATGTGTCAAAAACCAAAAGACGGGGAGGGAACCAAGATGGCGGAACAACATAGAAGTTTTTTGTGTGTCTCGTGTCCATGAAATGCAGCCAGACCAACACTAAACCAACCTACACAGCTAGAAAACTGACTGGAGGATTAACACAACAACCTGCACAACCTGAACCACAGAACTCAGCAGGTACACGGCACGGAGAAGTGAACTTGGGGAGCGAGAAGCCACGGTGGGCAGGGAGGTGCTTTTGCGAGGGGAGAGGGGACGGAGTCAAGGGTCGGGGGGAGAATACGGGAAAAGCACCCCTCCCCAAAAGCAGCTGGAGAGAAAGTGGAAAATTGGAAACAGCCGCAGGGACTGAACTAAATAGGGAGAAAGGAGAGGGTTTAAATTCCATTAAGCCTGTAAACAGGGGGAGCGCAAAGGCTGCAACTCCCCAGCTCGATACCTGGTGCTCTGGCAAGAAGGGCGAATCCCCAGGAGCAGAGCGGGGTCCGGGAGGTTCTCGGGCCACACGGGGAGAAGCGGTTCCACGGCCGGAAGGGCGTTCGGTAGAGGCTGTGAGGCCACCTGGGCCCAGCAGACCCCAGAGAACGGCCCCGATCGCTGGTGCTGGAACAAGGTCGTTAAGGGTGAAGCCCAGTGCCAGATGCGTGTTGCGATTTTCCATAATCCCTGAAAGGCTGCTGCTGCGCTAGCTCGCGAACTTTTTCTGGGGCGGCTGGCACCCGGCCGCGGTCTCTGGGCTCCGGCAGCAGCACGGTTTGGCGAACTTTCCTGGGTGCAGCCGGGGTTAGGCTGTTGCTCGGGGAGACCCTCCCGCAGAGGGGCGGAAGGGGCCGAAGCCGCAGCCCTTCGGAAGTAAGGGGCCGGGGAAAACAGCCGCGTCTGAGACAAAACTCGGGAGAGAGCGACTGCCTGGGGCCTGGTCACGGAGAGGGAAGAAGCGGGGAGCGGACGAGAGCTGAAGACAGAGGACAGGTGCGCGACTGCTGATGGGAGAGAACAGACCGGGAAGCTGGGTGGTGCCATTTCACCGCTTTCGCGCATGCGCACACGCACCTACGAGCGCCACAAGAACCCACCCCAGGAGGCTGGCGGCGCCATCTAGTGGAGAGCGGAGCCGTTACACTGAGCCCCGGGTCAACCTCGTTGTTCAAGAACACACGTCTCACCGCCTGCTGAGTTTATGGACCATAAAGCACTTCCTAGTCTGACTTCTAGGGGAAAACGAAGCAATTTCAGTCCTACTTCAATCTGTTAGCAGGTTCATCTATTCAATTTTCTTTCTTTCTTTTTTTTCTTTTTTCTCTTTTTCATTTCTTTTTCTTGAATACAGAAAGAGAAAAAAATCATTTTTATTTCCAATTATTAAAAATATTTTTCTTTAAGTTTTTACTATATTTTTGACTTTTGTGTAAATTTTTCAAATTCTATTTTACTTCCATCATTTTAGTCTATGTCAGAAAAAAATCATTTTTATTTCCAATTATTAAAAATATTTTTCTTTAAGTTTTTACTATATTTTTGATTTTGTGTAATTTTTTCTTTTTTTTTAAATTTTTTTTTCAACGTTTATTTATTTTTGGGACAGAGAGAGACAGAGCATGAACGGGAGAGGGGCAGAGAGAGAGGGAGACACAGAATCGGAAACAGGCTCCAGGCTCTGAGCCATCAGCCCAGAGCCCGACGCGGGGCTCGAACTCACGGACCGCAAGATCATGACCTAGCTGAAGTCAGACGCTTAACCGACTGCGCCACCCAGGCGCCCTGTAAATTTTTCAAATTCTATTTTACTTCCATCATTTTAGTCTATGTCAGTGTATTCATTTTTTCAGATTTTCTAACGATTTCCTTTTTTCTTTTTCGTTTCTTTACTTTTTTCTTGAATACAGAAAGAGAAAAAATTCATTTTTATTTTTAATTTTTATTTAAAATATTTTTCTTTAATTTTTTACTATATTTTTGACTTTTGTGTAAATTTTTCAAATTCTATTTTACTTCCATCATTTCATTTTAGTCTATTTCAGTGTATTCATCTTTTCAAATTTTCAAACGATTTCCTTTTTTGTTCTTCTTTCCCCTTTTTTTTCTAATCTATCAAGCCACTTTCAACACCCAGACCAAAACACACCTAGGATCTAGCATCATTTATTCGATTTTGTGTGTGTGTGTGTAATTTTTTAATTTTTATATATTTTAATTTTAGTTTTTTAATTTTAATTTTTTTACCTCATTAATTCCTTTTCTCCCTTCCAAATGATGAAATGAAGGAATTCACCCCGAAAGAAAGAGCAGGAAGAAAGGACAGCCAGGGACTTAACCAACACAGATACACACAAGATGTCTGAACCAGAATTTAGAATCACAATAATGAGAATACTAGCTGGAGTCGAAAATAGATTAGAATCCCTTTCTGTGGAGATAAAAGAAGTAAAAAACTAGTCAGAATGAAATTAAAAATGCTATAACTGAGCTGCAATCCCGAATGGATGCTGTGGCAGCAAGGATGGATGAGGCAGAACAGAGAATCAGCGATATAGAGGACAAACTTATAGAGAATAATGGAGCAGAAAAAAAGAGGGAGATCAGGGCAAAAGAGCACGATTTAAGAATTAGAGAAATCAGTGACTCATTAAAAAGGAACAACATCAGAATCACAGGGGTCCCAGAAGAGGAAGAGAGAGAAATAGGGGTAGAAGGGTTATGTCAGCAAATCATAGCAGAAAACTTTCGTAACCTGGGGAAGGACACAGACATCAAAATCCAGGAACACAGAGGACCCCCATTAGATTCAACAAAAACCGACCGTCAATGAGGCATATCATAGTCAAATTCACAAAATACTCAGGAAAGGAGAGAATCATGAAAGCAGCAAGGGAAAAAAAGTCCCTAACCTACAAGGGAAGATAGATCAGGTTTGCAGCAGACCTATCCACAGAAACTTGGCAGGTCAGAAAGGAGTGGCAGGATATATTCAGTGTGCTGAATCAGAAAAATATGCAGCCAAGAATTCTTTATCCAGCAAGGCTGTCATTCAAAATAGAAGGAGAGATAAAAAGTTTCCCGGACAGACAAAAAGGAGTTTGTGACCACTAAGCCAGCCCTGCAAGAAATTTTAAGGGAGACTCTCTGAGGGGAGAAAAGATGGAAATATAAATAAATAAATAAATAAATAAATAAATAAATAAATAGCAAAAGCAACAAAGATTAGAAAGGACCAGAGAACACCACCAGAAACTCCAACTCTACAAGAAACATAATGACAATAAATTCATATCTTTCAGTACTCACTCTAAACATCAATGGACTCAATGCTCCAATCAAAAGACATAGGGTAACAGAATGGATAAGAAAACAAGATCCATCTAATGCTGTTTATGACCCACCTTAGACCTAAAGACACCTTCAGATTGAAAATAAGGGGATGGAGAACCATCTATCATGCTAATGGTCAACCAAAGCAAGCTGAAGTAGCCATACTTATATCAGACAATCTAGACTTTAAAATAAAGACTGTATCAAGAGATGCATTATATCATAATCAAGGGGTCTATCCACCAAGAAGACCTAAGAATTGTAAACATTTATGCCCCAAATGTGGAGGCACCCAAATATGTAAATCAATTAATCACAAACATAAAGAAACTCATCGATAGTAATACCATAATAGTAGGAGACTTCAACACCCCACCCACAGCAATGGACAGATCATCTAAGCAGAAAATCAACAAGGAAACAATGGCTTTGAATGACACACTGGACCAGATGGACTTAACAGATATATTCAAAACATTTCATCCTAAAGCAGCAGAATATGCATTCTTGTCCAGTGCACACGGAACGTTCTCCAGAATAGACCATATACTGGGACACAAATCAGCCCTAAGTAAGTACAAAAAGATCGTGATCATACCGTGCATATTTTCAGACCACAACACTATGAAACTCGAAATCAACCGCAAGAAAAAATTTGGAAAGGTAACAAAAACTTGGAGACTAAAGAACATCCTGCTAAAGAATGAATGGGCTAACCAAGAAGTTAAAGAGGAAATTAAAAAGTGTATGGACGTCAGTGAAAATGATAACACCACAACCCAAAACCTCTGGGACGCAGCAAAGGCAGTCATAAGAGGAAAGTATATAGCAATCCAGGCCTTCCTAAAGAAGGAAGAAAGATCTCAGATACACAACCTAACCTTACGCCTTAAAGAGCTGGAAAAGGAACAGCAAATAAAACCCAAAACCAGCAGAAAATAGGAAATAATAAAAATTAGAGCAGAAATTAATGCTATTGAAACCAAAAAAAAAAAAAAAAAAAAAAAAAACCAATAGAACAGATCAATGAAACCAGAAGCTGGTTCTTTGAAAGAATTAACAAAATTGATAAACCACTAGCCGGTCTGATCAAAAAGAAAAAGGAAAGGACCCAAATAAATAAAATCAAGAATGAAACAGGAGAGATCACAACCAACACAGCACAAATAAAAACAATAATAAGAGAATATTATGAGCAATTATACACCAATAAAATGGGCAATCTGGAAGAAATGGACAAATTCCTAGAAATATATACACTACCAAAACTGAAACAGGAAGAAATAGAAAATTTGAACAGACCCATAACCAGTAAAGAGATTGAATTAGTAATCAAAAATCTCCCAAAAAACAAGAGTCCAGGGCCAGATGGCTTTCCAGGGGAATTCTACCAAACATTTAAGGAAGAGTTAACACCTACTCTCTTGAAGCTGTTCCAAAAAAATAGAAATGGAAGGAAAACTTTCAAACTCATTCTATGAAGCCAGCATTACCTTGATTCCAAAACCAGACAGAGACCCACTAAAAAGGAGAGCTATATACCAATTTCCCTGATGAACGTGGATGCAAAAACCCTCAACAAGATGTTAGCCAACCGGCTCCAACGGTACATTAAAAAAATTATTCACCATGACTAAGTGGGATTTATACCTGGGATGCAGGGCTGGTTCAATATCCACAAAATAATTAATGTGATTCATCACATCAATAAAAGAAAGGACAAGAACCATATGATCCTCTCAATAGATGCAGAGAAAGCATTTGACAAAATACAGCATCCTTTCTTGATAAAAACCCCCAAGAAACTAGGGATAGAAGGATCATACCTTGAGATCATAAAAGCCATATATGAATGACCCGACGCTAATATCATCCTCAATGGGGAAAAACCGAGAGCTTTCCCCCTAGGCCAGGAACAAGACAGGGATGTCCACTCTCACCACTGTTACTCAACATAGTATTGAAGTCTTAGCCTTTGCAATCAGACAACACAAAGAAATTAAAGGCATCCAAATCGGCCAGGAGGAGGTCAAACTTCCACTCTTCGCAGATGACATGATACTCCATATGGAAAACCCAAAAGATTCCACCAAAAAACCGCTAGAATTGATCCATGAATTCAGCAAAGTTGCAGGATATAAAATCAATGCACAGAAATCGGTTGCATTCCTATACACCAACAGTGAAGTGACTGAAAGAGAAATCAAGGAATCGATCCCATTTACAGTTGCACCAAAAACCATAAAATACCTAGGAATAAATCTAACCAAAGAGGTGAAAATCTATACGCTGAAAACTATAGAAAGCTTTTGAAAGAAATTCAAGAAACACACACACACAAAAAATGGAAAAACATTCCGTGCTCCTGGATAGGAAGAACAAATATTGTTAAAATGTCAATACTACCCAAAGCAATCTGCATATTCAATGCAATCCCTATCACAATAACAGCAGCCTTCTTCACAGAGCTAGAACAAATAATCCTAAAATTTGTATGGAACCAGAAAAGACCCCGAATAGCCAAAGCAATCTTGAAAAAGAAAACCAAAGCAGGAGGGATCACAATTTCGGACTTCAAGCTATACTACAAAGCTGTAATCATCAAGACAGTGTGGTACTGGCATAAGAACAGACACTCAGACCAATGGAACAGAATAGAGAACCCAGAAATGGACCCACAGACGTATGGCCAACTAATCTTCGACAAAGCAGGAAAGAATATCCAAGGGAATAAAGACAGTCTCTTCAGCAAGTGGTGCTGGGAAAACTGGACAGCAACATACAGAAGAATGAACTTGGACCACTTTCTTACACCAGACACAAAAATAAACTCAAAATGGATGAAAGACCTAAACGTAAGACAGGAAGCCATCAAAATCCACGAGGAGAAAGCAGGCAAAAACCTGTTTGATCTTGTACGCAGCAACTTCTTACTCAACACGTCTCCAGAGGCAAGGGAAACAAAAGCAAAAATGAACTACTGGGACCTCATCAAAATAAAAAGCTTCTGCACAGCGAAGGAAACAAGCAGCAAAGCTAAAAGGCAACCACAGAATGGGAGAAGATATTTGCAAGCGACATATCAGATAAAGGGTTAGTATCCAAAATCTACAAAGAACTTACCAAACTCAACACCCAAAAAAACAAATAATCCAGTGAAGAAATGGGCAAAAGTCATGAATAGACACTTCTCCAAAGAAGACATCCAGATGGCCAACCGACACATGAAAAAACGCTCAACATCACTCATCATCAGGGAAATACAAATCAAAACCACAATGAGATACCACCTCAGACCTGTCAGAATGGCTGACATGAACAACTCGGGTAATGACAGATGTTGGCGAGGATGCGGAGAAAGAGGATCTCTTTTGCATTGTTGGTGGCAATGCAAGCTGGTGCAGCCACGCTGGAAAACAGTATGGAGGTTCCTCCAAAAACTAAAAATAGAACTACCCTATGACCCAGCAATGGCACTACTAGGCATTTATCCACGGGATACAGGTGTGCTGTTTCGAAGGGACACACGCACCCCCACGTTTATAGCAGCGCTATCAACAATAGCCAAAGTATGGAAAGAGCCCAAATGTCCACCGATGGACGAATGGATAAAGAAGTTGTGGTATATATACACAATGGAGTATTACTCGGCAATCAGAAATAATGAAATCTTGCCATTTGCAACTACGTGGATGGAACTGGAGGGCATTATGCTAAGTGAAATTAGTAAGATAAAGACAAAAATCATATGACTTCACTCAAATGAGGACTTTAAGAGACAAAACAGATGAACATAAGGGAAGGGAAACAAAAATAATATAAAAACAGGGAGGGGGACAAACAGAAAAGACTCATAAATACGGAGAACAAACTGAGGGTTACTGGAGGGGTTGTGGGAGGGGGAATGGGCTAACTGGGGAAGGGGTGTTAAGGAATCTGCTCCTGAGATCATTGGTGCACTATATGCTAACTAATTCGGATGTAAATTTAAAAAAATAAAATTAAAAAAAAGACATAAAAATGCACACAGTGCAGGGCACCTGGGTGGCTCAGTCAGTTGGGCGTCCAACTTCGGCTCAGGGCTCAATCTTGTGGTTCGTGAGTTCGAGCCCTGCGTCGGACTCTGTGCTGACAGCTCAGAGCCTGGAGCCTGCTTCAGATTCTGTGTCTCCCTCTCTCCCTCCCCCTCCCCCTCCATCTCTCTCTCTCTGTCAAAAATAAAATAAACATTAAAAAAAAGTTTTAAAAAAATGCACACAGTGCAAAGTTCTCCCCGCACCCCCCCCATCTCTCATCTGCCAATTCTCAGCACCCCTTCCCCTGCAGGTGACCAGTGTTCATAGTTTCTCGAGTAGGTCTCCCGCATTTCTTCTGCATACCCACACAAATAAGAATATAGACTTTGGCCATCCCCCTTTTGACCCAAAATGTAAAATATTGAACACACTGTCTTTCCTCTTAATTTTTTCTCCTGACCATGGCATTCCATTGTATGAATGGACCACAGTTTAATGAATCAGACTCTTGGCTGCTTCTAACCATTTGCTATTATAAACAACACTGTAGCAAATAACCTTGTATACAGTTGGCATTTCATGTGTGTGCAGGTAATTCTACAGGATAAATTCCCAAGAGACAATTGCTGAGTTAGAGCACGCATTTGAATTTTTTTATTTTATTTATTTTATTTTTGTACACTTAATTATTTTTTGAGAGACATAGAGAGACATAGCACAAGTTGGGGAGGAGCAGAGAGAGAAGGAGACACAGAATCCAAAGCAGGCTCCAGGCTCCAAGCCGTCAGCACAGAGCCCGACGCGGGGCTCGAACCCACGAACCACGAGATCATGACCTGAGCCGAAGGTGAATGCTCAACCAAATGAGCCACTCAGGTGTCCCTGCATTTGAAAATTTGATGGACCCTCTGCTGTCCCAGGGCCCAGACACTCTCAGACATGATCCCACCAGCAAAGCACGAGGGCATCTGTTTCTTCCAGAGTCACCAACACAAGCTACCATCTTCTTTTCAGATCTGTGCCACTTTGATGAGGGAAAGGGACGTGTGGCTGTCATTTCAAGGGGCATTGATCTTACTGTGAGCGAGACGAACTTTCTTTTCATAAGAAGTTGTATTTGGACTTCCTTGGCTGTAAACTGTCTGTCCATACCTTTGGCCCACAGTCATGTGGGGCTCCTTGACCCTGTCATCCACTTTTATTGGCCCTTTGGGAAGGAGATCAGCCCTTTGCTTCTGATGTGAATGACAAACACTTTCCCCCTGTTTGTCATTTGTCTTTTGACTTTGCTCACATGGGATTTATTTTCAGCATGAAGAATGTTTTTTATCTTTATTTTTATGCAAGTAAATGAATCAAGCTTTTTAACGGCTTCTAGATTTTTGAGTTACAATTAGAAAGTCTTCACACTTGAAGTCATGAAGGACTCCTTCTAAAACATTTACGGCTTCATTTTCACATTCCTTTGTAATTCATTTTACTATAAAGTAGGAATCCAGAATTTTTTTTTCCAGGTGGCTATAGCCAGTTGCCCCACATCATATCTGTATTCAGGTCTCTTTCTGATTTTTCCATTTTATATCATTGGTCCGTTTGAGAATTCATGGGTCAAAACCACATTGTCTTGATGATTGAAGCTTCATGATACGGTTAATCCTTTCGATAAGTCCTCTTTTTCTAGAATTTTCCTCACTATGCTTACTGATTAATGTTTCATAGGAACGTTAGGATAAACATACCTGTTTCAACAAAAACTGTTGATATTTTCCCCAGAATTAAAGGATGAGTTTCCCAGAATTAAAGGGAGAATTACAAGTTCATGGGGTCGATTCCCCTTCCTGAAAGACGATGTGTCTTTCCACTTGTACAAATCCTTTTGTCTTTTAGTAGTTTTGTTAATTAAAATACTTATTGAAAGAGCCCACGTCACAAGTTAAGGGGACAGCTCGATGACTTTTCACAAAGCGAGCCGCCCCGTGAAATTGCCACCCAGACTGAGAAATAAAAAATGGGGCGCCTGGGTGGCTCAGTCGGTTGAGCATCCGACTTCAGCTCAGGCCATGATCTCACGGTTTGTAGGTTCAAGCCCTGAGTCAGGCTCTGTGCTGACAGCTCGGAGCCTGGAGCCTGCTTCAGATTCTGTGTCTCCCTCTCTCTGCCCCTCTCCTGCTCGTACTCTGTCTCTTTCTCTCTCAAAAATAAATAAACATTTTTTTAAAAAGTTAGGGGTGCCTAGGTGGTTCAGTTGACTGAGCGTCCGACTTTGGCTCAGGACATGATCTCACGGTTTGTGGGCTCAAGCCCCACGTCGGGCTCTGTGCTGACAGCTTGGAGCCTGGAGCCTGCTTCAGATTCTGTGTCTCCCTCGCTCTCTGCCCCTCCCTCTTGTTCTCTCTGTGTCTCTCAAAAATAAACATTAAAAAAATTTTTTTAATGACCGGTGCCCCAGGAGCCCCCCTCCTGCCCCCTCCTCCACACCCACTACTTTCCCCACTTGGGCCATCACGGGCATTTCCGGGTTTCGAACGTCCTAACTGAAATCACACTGCATAGACCCCTGGCCGTCTGGCTTCTGCTGAGAACATGAGCTCATTTCCGTTGGGCCCCTCCTGGGAGCAACACGGCTGGGTCACGGGGTATTTGTGTCCAAACTGTGGCAGATACTAACGCACGGCTTCTAAAATGCTGGTGCTCATTTCAAATCCGTTCTTCCCTCCCCCCGGGCACAGGGCGAGATGACGTCTCCCAGCGCCCCTTGCGGTCAGACTAGGCCACGGCATCCAGTGACCATGGAAACCCACGTACTGTTCTACCTGCTTCACTCCCCCCCGCCCTTCTCTGGAAGCCACAGCAACCCAGGTCAACCATGCAAACAATGGCCGTGCCCTACGGGAGGGCAGAGAACCGTGTTGGCAGGGATCTGGCTTCCAGAAGCCTTCTGGAGCAGAGCTACCCCACCCACGAAGCAGTTCACCTCACAAGGTCTACAGGTGAGACCGATAGACTCCCCCCCTTTTTTTTCATGTCTATGCATTTATTTGGAGAGACAGAGACACAAGAGAGAGAGAGAACCCCAAGCAGGCTCTGTGATGTGAGCGCAGAGCCGGACGTGGAGCTCCATCTCACACACTGGGAGACCACGAGTCGGCCGCTGAACCGACCGAGCCACCCAGGCGCCCTGAGACAAGGTCGACTTCTGTGCCCTCCGAGCCAGTGTCTGTTGGGGCCTTTTTGCCAGGAGTTGGGTGTTTTAGCCTCCACCATACTGAATTTCTGGTTACCAGTACGTGATGCTGTCTCCCCCTTGAGGCAGTGGAGGAGGGACTGATGGTGCTAAAAAGATTCTCTGTATCTCTTATCTGTCGCGTAACCAGGGAAGAGGATTGAGGCGTGGGTTCCTCGTCCGTCATGTATCTTCCCCGTCGCGGACACACCTCCTGGGTCATCCACGGCGTGCATCACTGTCCGTCCCTCCCGCCCCCTCCGCTGTGGCCAACTAACCCGCTCGTGGATTCCCAAGCGCCTTCCCTTGTCGCATTAAATGCTTTTCTGGACCGAACCCCACGTTGTCTAATATGACACGGCCACGTTTTCATCTGAGTTGGTCCACGACACCTCTGCTCAGCTTTCACCTGAATTAACCTCGGTGTAGGGGAGCCCCTCCCACGGGGCAGAGAGTTGCATTTGGTTGGGGAATCCAACGTTATTGCGTTTCTTGCACCAGGCAAATAAACCCACCCACGCGTATTGATAGTTCCGACATCTGTGTTCCATCACACTGTTCCACGTATTCTTTTGTGTTTTTATGGAGTTATTTTTTCCTTTTAAATCTTTGATCGGGGCACCTGAGCGGCTCAGTCAGTTGAGCATCAGGCTCTTGACTTCAGCTCAGGTCACGAGCTCACCCTCGTCGGGCTCTGCAGGGACAGCGTGGAAGCTGTTTGGGATTCTCTCTCTCCCCCTCTCATTCTCTGCCCCTCCCCTGTTCGTGCTTGCTCGCTCAAATTAAATAAATAAAAATGTTTTTAAAAAGAAAGCATTTTAAAAAAATCTTTGATTATGTGGTTTGTTCTCTTTGCTTTTTTTTTTTTCTGTGTGTGTGTTTATTTTTGAGAGAGAGAGAGAGAGAGAGAGAGAGAGAGAGAGACAGTGAGAGCAGGGGAGGGGCAGAGAGAGAGAGGGAGGCACAGAATCCGAAGCGGGCTCCAGGCTCTGAGCTGTCAGCACAGAGCCAGACATGGGGCTCGAACTCACGAACCGTGAGATCATGACCTGAGCTGAAGCTGGACGCTTAACTGACTGAGCCACCCAGGCGCCCCTAACATTATAACTTTATGTAATATTCTTGGCCCACCACTTCTTCCTCCACCGTCAGTTGTGTGTGTGTGTGTGTGTGTGTGTGTGTGTGTGTGTGTGTTTAAGTAAATTCTAAGCCCGATGTGGGTCTCAAGCTCACGACCCCGAGATCAAGAGCTGCACCCCCTCCTGCCTGAGCCAGCCGCACACCCCTGATGAGTTGGTTCCCACATCATTGAGACAACCGTCTTTGACGTTGTCCAAACACCTCCCTCTCTGTCCCTCCCCCCCCCCCCAGTGTCATGTTAGCCTCCGTTGCAAATTTAACCGCAGTCGGTGCACCCCCTTCCTCTGCCAGGCACGTGTCGACGGCCGAAGCTCATCTTGACCATGAGTTTGCTACAGACAGACTCCATGGGACCCACCCTGGCTGGGCTCTGCGATGGTCAGAATTGCTGCTGGGGCGCCCTGAGCCTTGAAGGCCAGCTCAGCTCAGCGTCAAATCCTGCGTCCCACCGTCTTCCCTCGGTTAGACCTTGTAGGCAGGCTCTCTCATCTTCCAATCCCTTAAAATCACGGGCATCCGGGTTCTTCTCCACGGCAGACTGGGAAGAGTTAGGTGCTCCCGGTCTGATTCTTCGTACCCAACTCCTTTGGCTCTTGTGGGATCCAAGAGATAGAGATGTCATCGCGTCAGGGCGAGCCCCGTGCTGACAGGAAGTGTGTTTTCGCTCATGTTTTCTGAGGCCTCCAGTGGTTGAAAGATCTTGCCATCTATACCCTCTTGCATAGTTTCTGCGACCCTTCTCCCCATATGGCTTGTATACCAATCGTAGCTGCTTTGGGCAGCCGTGGTGCATTATTTTTGAGTCTGCAACTCCTGAATTCTAGTCGTGCTGAAGACAGCGTTTGTGGGGACCTTTACGTCACCTCTTGTGCGATACCCAGTAGGGAAGACATGAAAATTGCCGTCTCATGCTGACAAGTTCACATCAGCCTTCTGTTGAGCCATTTCAGCAAGCCTCCCGTCCCTGTAAGCTACACTCCGGGTGCCACGTACAGGGGTCACAGCTCCCACCTCCGGCAAGGTGTCCCCGCCTCCTGTCTGAGTAGGAGACCCCCCCCCCCCCCAGGGCAGAAGCTGTCTCTTTCCCATCAGACTAGGAATTCTTAAAAGACCCAAGCGATGTCTCCCTCCTCAGACCAGGTAGAAGTCCTCTCTTCTCCCACTGTCCCACATGAGCATACGAGTTTACAATGTGTTGTGAGTCCTAGGGAGAAAGTAGGGTGGGAAGGGGGGAAGAGGAAAAATGGAAGTTGTTAGTTGGGTGAGGGCAGATGTCTCTGAGCAGATGATATTTACGCAGAGAGCAGAATAACATGAGGGGCAGGCCACGTGGATATCTGGGGGAAGAGCATGCCCTGCGGAGAGAATAGCAAAGGCAAAGGCCCTGGGGCAGGAGAAGCCTGACTGTTTAACGACTGGCAAGGAGGCCGGTCAGTGTGGCTGGGGTGGAACGTGCAGGCAGGGGGCAGGTGAGGTCGGAGACGTGGGTCATTGTGGGGCCGTGACGCTGGCTTTGGCTTTACTCTGAGTGAAGTGGGAGCCACCGTGGGATTCTGAGCAGTGACTGAATCTGACTTCCTTTTTAAAAGGATCACTCTGGTAAACACACTTTTAAAAAGGGCAGGGGTGTGGGGGGGCGGGGAGGCGCCTGGGTGGCTCAGTGGGTTAAGCCTCGAATTTCAGCTCAGGTCACGATCTCACGGTTCACGGGCTCGAGCCCTCCATCAGGCTCCTTGCTGACAGTGACAGCTTGCTTGGGATTCTCTCTCTCTCTCTCTCTCTCTCTCTCTCAAAATAAATAAATAAACTTTAAAAAAAATAAAAAATAAAAGGATCACTCTGGAAAGTAGGTAAAGAATAAACTGTGGGAAAGACAGGAAGTAGAAACAGGGCTGGGCTCACACGGCTGAGCGTCTTGCCTCTGACACTGACGAGTGTTCAGCAGCTGAGGTCGTGCCCATGCCTGCTCCGGCCTCCGCTCGGCCAGGCCAAATCCAATGGCAGGGGACAAGGGGCTCGAGGAGCAGGGATCTCGCATCCTCACTCTCAATACTTGCCGGCCGGTGACCAGATACGGAAGCCCTGACCATCGAGAGCCTGGCGGGTGCCCTTTGGAAGCCACAGTCTGGCTCAGCCCGGCTTCGCGCCGAGAAAGGAGAAGGACGACCACTAGGTGGCAGCGTTGCTCCGCTGAGAAGGCGGCGCGGCTCCGGGAGGGGGACCTTTCCGTCCCGGACAAAAGGGAGCCCACCTGCCCTCTGCCGCTGGGCTGCCTGGGGCCCTCCTCCGCTGTGGATGATGGCGGCGAGCGTGGTGATTATTCCAGGGGCTTCCAAAACAATAACCACCCTTCAACCGCCCCGTGTGACCCTCACAGCAAATTCTGGGAGATCGCCCTCCCTCCTGGGACCTAGTGGTCCATTTTCCGGCCGGGACCAGGGGCCTGAAGAGGGGACTGAGGCTGGCCCACATCCTCCAGAGTCAGAGCCCGTCCCTCCCTGGATCTGGGGAGCGCAGCGGAGGGGGAGGTGGGGGGGCAGGAGCAGCCTTCACCTGCGCTGGTTTAGGGTTCCCAGAGGATGAGGCACATGATCGAGGGTGCATACAGCCTTGAGAGGGGGGGACTCTTTCAGGGGCCACCGGAACCCCATCACATCAGCTGGTGGAGGGGTATCTAACGTCAACCCACCTAAAATAAAAATCGGATCAAAAGTGATGGCAAAGGAGGGGCGCCTGGGGGGCTCAGTCGCTTAAGCCTCTGACTTCGGCTCAGGTCATGCATGATCTCGCGGTCCGTGAGTTCGAGCCCCGCGTCGGGCTCCGTGCTGACAGCTCGGAGCCTGGAGCCTGCTTCGGGTTCTGTGTCTCCCTCTCTCTCTGCCCCTCCCCCGTGCATGCTCTGTCTCTCTCTGTCTCCAAAATCAATAAACATTAAAAAAATTTTTTTTAAAGTGATGGCAAAGGAGAAGGACTTGTTCGGAACTGCCTGTCTTTATCAATACTTAGTTAATGGTATTATTATTGTTCGTTATCACTCAAAAAAGAGGGAGTGGCTCCCATACCAGTCGCACCCCATACTACAAGGCACCGGGTACCTCTCCTTTGGCCTGGATCTTAAGATCTAAGAGAAGATCTTAAGTAACGACTAGATTACTATCTCTGGCCTTCCCCAGACTGTTAGCTCCAAGAAGGACAGGCGCGGGTCTCTGCGTGTTCCAGATAGTAGCCTCGTTTCCCAGCCCCGGAGCGGGGCCCATAGAAGGTGCTCAGGGAAGGGGCAGGAATGTCTTGACCTAATCCCGTGGCCTCCATGGGGCCCTCCTGCCCCGAGCTCTGCAAAGCCCACACAGGAGAGCAGTCTTGCATTTCAGTAACTGAACTTCATTTCAGTAACTGCATTTCATGGATCCAGAAATGAAGGTGGTTCTCTGTCAAAGCTTCCCCAGCTGGGTGTGGGCCTGTCCCTCCCCCCTGCCACCCCCCACTGGGGGGCAGACAGAGCAGAATGTGAGGGGACCCTGGGAAGCCAGCCCTGACCCCACTCCTGTCCCTCTCCTCCCTCCCACCAGCTCCTTCCACTCCCACGGCTGCATGTCCTGCCCAGGCTGCAGGATGGAGAGACCGAGGGAGCCTTGCCCATAAATTACATTGCAGACGGTCCACCGGGAAGATTAGGATCGCACGGGCTTGGAGCCAGGCTTCCCAGCGTCTCCCTGCAGGAAAAGTGGTTCAGGGATAAACAGACTCAGCAGTGAGAGGGAAGAAGGGAAGGAAGGGACAGGAAGGGGGGGCGGTGGGAAGGGGAGAAGGGTGGGCGGCAGGAGGGAAGCGAGGGAGAGAGAGCAAGGCGGAGAGACAAAAGGCAGACAGAGACCAGTAGAGGCACATGGGCGGAAGCAAACCCAATGGCCTCTCACCTCTGCGTTCTGGATCCCAGGTGCCGAGCGTATCGAAATGTCTTTCTCTGGAAGACGAGACTGACGGCCTTAATGGTCCTGAGTCCCAGGGAGGGGGGGATTCCTCCCAACCAAGGCCGACTCTGGGAAAGAGACAGCAAATCTTGGGGAAGGTCTAGGGACTTGAGGACAGGACACCCGAGCGGATGGTCAATGCCATTCTCGGGGTCCCCTTTTCGGAAGTGGGGAAGCTACTTAACCCCAAGGACGGGGGGTGCGGGGCTCCCACAGCCCCACCCTTTCTCTGCCTGTGTTTGCTGTATGCAACCCGTTTCTCCCCCACCCCGGGACCCCTCACCATTTCCCCCCGGTGTTGCAATGCCTCACACCGAATGAACTTTTGCCTCCAGAAAGGAACGTTCAAATTCAATTTCAAGCCCTTACGTTGTGGAGGAGAAAGCCTCTAGGACTGAGATTCAGGACACCTGGCCTTTGACCCCTGTCAGCGAGGAACTCACTGTGTGGCCTTGGGG
>NW_024412388.1:13475779-13484822 GCF_014898765.1 Herpailurus yagouaroundi
AACTGAGGGTAGGATCGTGCCCATTATACAGAGAGAAAACTGAGGGTTGGCCAAAAGCAACTCGGCTCAGACATAGCAGAGCAGGAGTCAGATGGATGCCAGCCCAGCTCGCCCCCCACCCCACCCCACCCACAGCGCGACGCCTGAACCGGGAGAGGGACACCTCGGAGAGGACAAATGGAAGACAAGGGTCACGTGCACCCCAAGGCATCCCCGGCTCGTCCCCCTGTATTTAGACGCAGGAGATTCCAGGGAACGGCTCGGTCCTAATCTCTGTTACGAGAAAGGATTTCTTGGACAGACGGGGACACCGAGGCCCAGAGGAGCTTCCACGGCTCTGATCGCCAGATAAAATACAGGACAACGTTCGGGACACATGCATGCTAAAAAAAAAAAAAAAAAAAAGACGATTGTTAACCTGAAATTCAAGTGTCACTGGGCAACCTGAGTTTTTATTTGTCACATCTGGCTGCCCTCAATGGGATACACCCCACTCCCCACCATCCTGGGGGGGCCACGAACCCAGAATCTGTGTCTTTCCCTCCCCAGCACGAGCTACACCCACCCCCAATCCTGGGCCCTGCAACGAACACACATTTGAACGAACACTGGGGAAACAATTGCTTCCCGCAAACCCTTGAAGCCCCAGCCATCTGTAAAGTGCCCCTGGCTCTCTGGGGGCGTCGAAGGAGGGAGGCAAAAGGCTCCCTCCAAGCCCCCCTGCGCCTCTGGCCTCTGTGTCGCGGCAGCCAGTGGCGTCAGAAACAGACACTTCCCGAATCCCTCCTCTGGGCCTCAGTTTCCACATCTGCGAAATGGGAGCCCGGTGCCCTTTCCCTGCAGCCCTGGCCCGAAGAGACTGTGAAAGCATCGTCACGGCCCCAGCACTGTGCCTCCAGGGGCCCGGGCTCTGGGCGCTGATGAACACTTCGTGCCCCTCCTTCCGGGGCAGGACGTAGGAAGGCGGACCAGCCACCAGGAAATGCTGCTTCTGCCGGTCACACTGACCGAGCACCATGCACGCCCGGCTGTGTATGTCACACGTCCCCAGCCCCGAGGTAGTGCCCAGCACATCAGAGTCCCCTTTGACGCTAAGCCCACGGTGTCCTGTGCCGAGCCCCGCATGCAGTGACCCATGTGGATTATCTGGTCTAATCCCCCAAAACACCTCACACCCCCACGCGCGCGTTCATCGCCTGGTGGTCCTAGATTTACCTGATGTGTGTGTGTCGTCTGCCTTCCCGACCGGGTCACACGGGCTCTGCAGCCAAGGGCCCCGTCGGCCTTGTCCCCGGCTGCATCCCAGGCTGGGGAGCCGTGCGGGGCTCAGAACAGGTGGGGCAAATGAATGAGTGCTGTTCTCGGCCCCTCTTACAGATGAGGACGCCGAGGCTGGGAGAGATGATGTTGCCCACGACGGCCGAGGGAGGGTAGTTTGAGCCCAGGCAGCCCGACTCGGAGGAGCCTCTCCTATCGCCCTCCACCATTCGGTGGGCACACAAAAAATAATCTCGAATACGCAAACGAGTTCGCCACCCTCCTCCCCTCACCCACACCCTCCGGGGCCGGCAAAGCAACCCCTTCGAAATCTGGAAGCAATCACTAAACCTGAGAGCTTGACTCTTCTTTTTTTTTTTTTTTTAAGATTATTTATTTATTTTGAGAGAGAGAGAGAATGCAGACAGGGGAGGGGCAGAAAGAGAGGGAGAGAGAGAATCCCAAGCAGGTTCCACGCGGTCAGTGCAGAGCCGGACGTGGGGCTCGAACCCACGAACCGTGAGATCATGACCTGACCCGAAACCGAGAGTCAGACGCTCAACCGACTGAGCCACCCAGGCACCACGAGCGCTTGACTCTTCACCCTAAAGCATCAGCTCAGATGCTGCTCAGAGGATCCTGCTCAGAGACGGGGAGCCACCGCCCTGAGTCACACAGCACCTTGGTAGGAGCCCAGCTGCCCCATCCCGTAGGCCCAGGCCCTGGACCCCCTCTCTGCTCCCCTCTGTACTGGCGACAGAGCAGCAGCCTTGCTCCCTCCTCGCTGTGTGACCTTCCCTGAGTCACGGCGCCTCTCTGAGTCTCTCCCGCTCTAAACTGGGAATACGGCTCCCGACCCCGCAGCGCTGTTCCGAAAATTGGGAAGTGAAACCGTGGACGACCAGCCCAGCTGGAGAGAACGTGGCCCTCCCCGCTCAGCAGACCCCACCAGCCCCCTCCCGGCCTCTCGGCCTCCACCCGGCAAGCACTAAAAGCACTAACCGGGGCCTGACAAACCCCAGAGCCAACCTGACAACCCTGTGAAGTCTGAATCAGAGGAAAATAATTGAGGTTAATTCCTCAGCGTCTCCAACATACCACCCACCTCTCTTCCCAGCAGGCCGGGGAGGATTTAGGAGTTAATGGCAGCATTGTCATGTAAAGGGCTTTGAGATCCTGGGAGAGAGCCCTGGGGACGTGGCAAGTATGAAATGGGCATAATAGTATTCGCACCCAATTACTCCAGGATGGTCACTCAGGCTTCCCCCACCCCCAAGCCATAACGGAAGAGCCGCCCTTTCCCTCCCCCCGCCCCCCGCCCCCCCCCACCTCCTCCCCAAGCCCCTGCGGGGACCGGGCTAGGGCTAGCAGGTGCCACGGGCTGGGACCTGAGTCCTTCCAGCTTGCTGTGTGGTCTTAGGGAGTTCACACACCCTCTCTGAATAGCTTGCCTCCTTAGTGCCCTGAGGGTCCCTGCAAACCAATAGACAGGTAAAGCACCCACCGTGCCTGCCCCTCCACCCCCCTGTGGCCCTGCAGTTCTACGGCAAGGGACCCATGCGCCCTGCGTGGGTATCCACCCAGGGAGAAAGCCAGGGATCCAGCTCCCAGCCCGAGCTGCTTCCCTGTCCTCTTGTCTTAGCCAAGCACTGAGGCCCCAGTCGGTGGGTATGAGACCCTGTGATAAGAGTAGCGCTCACTTTGCCTACTGTGGTGGAGTGACTTCCTTAACGCTCACTGGGGCTCCAGCCCCAATCTGCAGATGGGGAAACTGAGGCCAGAGGGCAAGCCCTTGCCCCAGGTCCCACGGTCAGGAAGCAGGTGAGCCAGGCTTCCCATCCAGGAGCTCAGACTCCACTCATTCCCCCTTTGTGCTCAATAGAAGCTTGGAGGGGGGCACCTGGATAGCCCGGTCGAGCGTCTGACTCGTGATTTGGGCCCCGACCTTGATCCCAGGGTTGTGGGATCGAGCCCCACGTCGGGCTCCGCACTAATTGTGGAGCCTGCTTAAGATTCACCCTCTCTCTCTCTCCTTCACTCGTGCATGCTCTCTCTCTAAAATAAAAAGAACAGGGGCACCTCGGTGGCTCAGTCGGTTAAGCGTCCTACTCTTGATTTCAGCTCAGGTCATGATCTCACAGTTCGGGAGTTCGAGCCCTGCGTTGGACAGAGCCTGCTTGGGATTCTCTCTTTCCCCGTCTCTCTCTCCATCTCTCTCTCCCCTGCTTGTGCTCTCACTCTTTCTCAAAATAAATAAATAAACTCTTAAACAATAAAATAAAATGCAAAAAGAAAGAAAGAAGCTTGGAGGAAATACCCCAGTCTCCTTCTCTGTGTCCTGAGAACTTCCAAAGGGACATCTGCCAGCTTTCTGTGCCCCCGCCCCCCCCCCCCACCCCAGGCCGGTTGATAGAGCCTGAACAAAGCTTTATTGAGCACTTACGATGTACCAGGCTCTGCGCTGTGTGCTATCGCTTTATATCTAACTCACCTCCTGGGAAATGTGGTGCTTCCATCCCATTTTACAGGGAGAGAACCTGAGGCATGGGGCTAAACGGTGGCCACTCTACTTAGTAGGCACCACCTGGTTTCATGGCCTTTACGGCGCTCCTCGCTTGCTTAGCTGGTCTTTTCACGCGTCTGCGTGCAGGAAGGTGCTTATTCCGCTTGCCTTGACTTTGCAGGCTGGTCTGGCCCTCCTCCTCTCTGCTGGGTACCCAGGGCTTGGAATGGGGCCCAGGCACCGATATTTATAAACAGGGGCTGGAAGGCAGCGTCTCGTGGGCCAAGGAGCCCTCCGCACGGGGCCGGGAGGCTCACGCTTTAGAGGCAGCCTGAGAGAGGCCCGGATGGGGTGCAGGCTGCTCGTGGGAGAATCAGCAAAGGCATCGAGCCAAAAGCTCCGTCCGGCCCAAAGCCGCATGATTTCTGGGACAGACACGCAGCCCAGCCCGTCTGGCATCCCCTCTCTCAGGCAGCTGGGGGTCTCTAGGGTCCCGAAGCCCCTGCTGTCGGCCATTCGGTGGCCCGCTGCCCCTCGGATGCTGATGGCCCACCTGTCTTTCCCGTCCCTTCTGGATAAATCCGAGGCAGCCCGTCCTTCCTCAGATGCTACCCGCGATCTCCTGGTCTTTCCGGGCTCCTCATTTTCCTCCTCCTGCTCCCCCCGCCCCTCCCCTGCCTCCCCCACCCATCAGAAGTTAATTCCTCAGAAACTTTCCTTGGGAGCAATTTCCGCTTCTTATTATGCCCGCTGCGCCGGCCGGGCTCGGTGCTATCTGGCTCCCTACAGCAGGGAAGACGTCTGACACTTGCCTGGAATAGCAGAGGTGACAGAGTGGGGGGGGGAGGCGACTCCTGGGATTATGATAAGGGCTCGCAGGCCGTTTGGTATGCCAGCCCAGGCCACACGCTTTACCTTCCGTATTGGGGTGATAAAGATGATTCTCCATGCTGGCCCCTATCTCCTATCAAGACCAAACATTCAAATGCAGCCCTTCGTTTCCAGCCCCCTCCCCCTGCAAGATCCTACCTCCTCCAAAGGAAATTGAACCTTATGATTTGAACAGGGAAAAAAAAATTAATTGAAGTAGGCCAGGTCATTCCCTCCCTAGGACTCTCTCGGATTTAATGAAAAAAATGGAGATGGTTTTGAAGACAGGTGTACTTGTGGGGTGCAGAGAAAGAAGGGGCTGGAAGGTATTTCTTTGGTGGGCTCCGAGAGGAGGCCCCAGTCCATCAGGAGGGCTCCGGCCAGGGGCGCCCAGTCCCACCCCACCGGCCGGGTGCTCTGACCACAAAGTTGTCACATCGGAGATGAGTTGGCGGCACGGGGCGGGGGGGGGGGGGGCCCGGTCCCCAACCAAAAAGCCCGTCCCGGGGGGGGGGGGCCGCAGGGAGGAAGCATGACTTCACTTCTCATCTTAATAAAATTTTACCAAAGGAGAACGAGGCTTCGGGAAGGTTTGGGTTCCTTTTCTTCATTATGATTATTTTTTAGGGTTTCGGAATTGTTTCCTGGGTTCGGAGCCTGTCAGCAGAATATTTATTGTACTTTATGGTGCATTAGTAACGAGATTGTCTTTCCTCTCCACAGCCGGCTTCAAACCCCCCCGTCTATCTGGAAGGAGAGTATATTAAGTAGGAGGATTTCTTTTTTGCCAAAGTCAGCAGCCGTGGCAAAGACTCCTCAAGTCCCGGAACTCCAGCTTTGGTGGCATCGCCCACGGGGCCTCGGGGAGGGGGGAGGCGCCCCGGCTGGGCCTGGCCTCATTCCACTGGCCGCTGCCCACCCCCCCCCCCCCGGCACTCCCACTGAGCACCTCCCAAATTCTTCAGAGAGCCACTGGGAACCCCTGCCCTTCCCCTGGGCAGCTCCCCGCACCCCTGGAAGGGCACCACACCCCACGATGGACTCACAGCCACAAATTACAGCCCAGACAAGTGTGGATTACTGGCCGGCAGGAAAGGGCACCGGAGGCAGAGGCCAGAGGCGGGGAGGGGCCTGGATGGGGTTGGGGGGGGGGGGTGGCCCATCCAACCCCCTCCCGCAGGAGCAAAGACACAAAGAGGCCGGAACAGAGAGGCTGGCCGCCCAGCCAGCTGCCCCGGGGCCCACAGCGGCTTCCCATACAGGTTTTACAGGTCTGCCTGGAGGCGGAGAGAAACTGGCCACAAGCCATTAATTACAAATTGGTTCAGGGAGGGAAAGGCTGGGGAGGACATTTCGGCTCTGGCCCCCCGGGGGTGGGGGGGATTCCTGCTCTGTCCGGGATGGGCCCCAGAGCCAGCACTGGGCTGCCCCCCGGGGCCCGCTGGGGACACCGCTGGGACGGCTGCCTCTCTGGGCCTCACTTTGCCCATCTGTCAGCCCAGGGGTGGGATCGGGTCATCTCCAGGGAGATGATTCCGCTCATCGCAACGACAGCCACACAAGAGCAAATGCACAGTGGATGCTCACCGGTGGCCACGCTAGCTGTCACACAGGCCACCTCACCGAATCCCCCCAGCAACCCCGCGGCCGGCGTACTGTTATCCTCGTGGCGCGGTGAGGGGCCAGAGAAGGCGCGGGGAGTGCAGGCGCCCGGGAGGGCTGGGGTCATCAGGCAGGTAGCGGCGGGGCCTGGGCCCCGGCCGCTGTCCTGCCGGGCTCCAGCTCCCTTCTGGTGACTCCACACCACCCCCTCGGACAGTTGCGCAGGCCTCGGGTCCCACGGTCGCCTTCCGACTTGTCCTCCTCAACTAAAAAGACAGCACCGCGTCCGGAACCTTAAAGGCGGCTGAGACGGGGGGGGGGGGGGGGGGGGGGGGGGGGAGCCAGGTCTGGGTCTTTATTCCAGGAGGAGAGGGTCTACCAAGCCCAGGGAGTGGGAGTGGAGGCGCCACCCCGGCCCTGTGATGGCACTCACCATCGTTCCTCTTCCGCCAGGACCCCATCCCTCTGCTGCTCCTACGGAGCCCCCCAACCCCGGGCCGGGCTTCCCAGGCTCAGCACTGACAGCTGTGGGGGGGGGGCCCTCCCGTGCACTTCCGGGCGATTAACGGCAAACTTGGCATCTGCCCACTAGATGCAAGTAGCTCCCCACCCCCACCCCAGTGCTGGTGACAACCACATGTGTCTCCAGGTTGTGCCTCGCACTCTAGGGGGGCAAAGTCATCCATTTGAGGTTCGCTGCGCCAGCAGTTAAAGGCACAGGGTGCCCTGGTCCATAGCCCCCTCTGCCATTCAGTGGTATCATCGGCACGCTGCTTGACCTTGGAAAGTTCAGCCTCGCCACCTGCAAAATGCGGGTGATAATGATATGCAGAGGCCTGATCTGAGGGTTGCATGAGATAAAGCCTGTGAGGTGCACCTGAGGGGCTTAGCCCAGCATCTGGCAAACGTGTGTAACCAAAGGAACTGGTCATGAGTAGGGGGGAACAGAGAGTGTCACCCAGAGAAGATTAACACCAACGATGAAGTCACTGGGGCTGGGGCTCATGTCTTCATGAGCTGGGCCCATCCGGCTCATGAAATTCATCTTTGGGCTTTGAGATCTAATCCTGAGGGCCCTGGTGGTGACACTGTCCAGTCCTTTCTCTGAAGACCCTGGATCAAGATTTGTGTCCTTAAAAAAAGGGGGGGGCACCTGGGTGGCTCGTTCGGTTAAGCATTTGAGTTTGTGAGTTTGAGCCCCGCAGCAGGCTCTGTGCTGACGGCTCAGAGCCCGGAGCCTACTTTGCATTCTGTGTCTCCCTGTCTGCCCCTCCCCGACTGGCACTCTGTCTCTCTTTCTCTCAAAAAGAAATGAACATTTTTTAAAAATTAAAAAAAAAAAAAGGGTTTGTGTCCTTTCATTAGATCGTCAGGGCTCAACCACGGGACAATTTTCACCCCAGGGGACATTTGGTGATGTCTGGAGACATCTTTGATTATCACAGCTGGGCAGAGGGCAGGTACCCCGGGCCAGGCTAAGTTTCCTACAGTGCACAGGACGGCCCCCCGCAACAGAGAATTACCCAGCCCAACATGTCAATGGCACCTAGATTAAGAGACCCTGCATCAGACTGATCAAACCTACTTGCTTTCCCTTTTTGCCTTGGCCCCTAGGAAGCTCAGAGCAATGTTTTATTTTCAACTGCCACAGCTTCTCTTAGCCTGATTCAACTTTCACCCCTACTCCCATCCTCAACTACTCTGTATCTTCTTTCACCTGCCCTGAAATAGGCCCGTAGAATCTTTGTCTCCTTTTAATCGTGTTTTACTGTTCTAGGGAGAAGTGGGTATATAAACCAAAGCAAAGCTAATCCCTGTCGGTTTCTTTTTAAGTGATTTTCATAAAGAGGTCACTTGTAAGTTAGACCATCCTCTCAACAGCCAGAGAAGGGAAAAGGGCTCGGCCACAGGTGCGTAAACGACGGTGGGGACATTCGTGGGAATTCAATGAAATGTCAGAGACCGAATGAATCCTGCTGATGCGCTTCCATAGGGAAGGGTAGGAACTCTCAGTGCATTAACCACTTAATCCTCCTGGCAACTCTTTCAAAAATGACACGATTTCCTTTTTAAAGACGAGAAACCTGACGTTCCCCGCCAGTGTGGATGACCCGCTTACCATCCTTATCCTAAAGCCACTTTGGTGGCTCTGCACCGTGGCCTCTGCGCAGGTTAAGTTACCCAGACGGTCGGCACGCGTGGGGCTGACCGCTCACTGTCAGCCAGCCTCCTCACCCCAGCGCCCGCCGCCTTCCGCCGCACCTGCCTGATGGAGCAGCAAACTCAAAACAGCAAAAAGAGGTGTGTCCGTGGAGTGGGCTGTTATTCGGCCATAAAAAGGAGCCAAGTCCCGAGTCCCAGGAGGCACCAGGAAAACATCATGCTGTGAGTGAAAGAAGCCGGACATCGAAGGACACACAGCCTAGGATTCCATTTATAGGAAACGCTCCGAATAGGCAGGTCTACGGAGACAGAAAGGAAGTCAGTGCTTGCTTAGGGCGGGGTCAAGGGGGGAGGAGTAGGGAGTGGTTGCCGATGGGTGCTGCTCTCCTTCTGGGGGGCAAGAACGTGCTGGAAGTGGATAGTGGTGACGAGTGCACAACGTTGTGAACGCACTCGATGTCCCTGTGTTGTACACGGTAGGATGGTGAAAAACGTGGTATATTTTGTGTATGTGACTTTTTCCACAATTTTAAAAAAATGTAGAAAGATAAATGAAAGAATGTAAGGAAAGGAGGGAGGGAGAGGGGAAGGAAGAAAGGAGGAAAGAAAGAAAGAAAGAAAGAAAGAAAGAAAGAAAGAAAGAAAGAA
>NW_024412388.1:13484832-13581181 GCF_014898765.1 Herpailurus yagouaroundi
GAAAGAAAGAAAGAAAGAAAGAAAGAAAGAAAGAAAGAAAGAAAGAAAGAAAGAAGGAGGGAAGGGGGAAGGGGAGGGAAGGGCAGAATGAGTCTGACTCCTCCGGGCTGGAGTGTGTGAACATCTCTTTTCCCTTTTGTTTGCACAATAAAGCAACCAAAGAAAACAAAACAAAACCCAAAACAAAACAAGAAGAAAACAAACAAAGCCCAGACGCCTGGAACAGCCGAGTCTCGCTGACGTTGTGGAGAATCAACAGGTCAAAAAGGTGATCCGATCGGTCTGTCAGAGGGTTATTTTGTCTACACAACACGGCACAGCTGGTTCGAAGTTTGGGCTTTTTGTTTTCTTTTCCCTCGCTTTGACTGGCTGCTTTAACCCGGCGAATAAGCAATTTGAGAATGACTGGGGAAAAATAATATTTTAACTCAAGCCTGGGTTTGCAAATTGCCCAATTAATAGAAGGGGGAGAGTCCTTTCTTTGAAGGGTCTGGCCTCAGGCATTTGGAGCCCAAGTGAGTTTCGGGCCCACACCAAGCTGTGGGAAGATGGTGCCGGGAGATCTGCTCGACTTCACTCCTCCCTGGGGCTTTTCTCTTACAGGTGCGCTGGGGCTCATCCCAGCATTATTTGGCCTGGGGAAGACGACAGCGACCCACCAAGTCTCAACTGAGAGTCTTAAAAAAACTACACTCTGGGGGCGCCTGGGTGGCTCGGTTAGGCGTCCGACTTCGGCTCAGATCATGATCTCACAGCTTGTGAGTTCAAGCCCCACCTGGGGCTCTGCGCTGACAGCTCGGAGCCTGGAGCCTGCTTGGGATTCTGGGTCTCCCTCTCTCTCTGCCCCTCCCCTGCTCGCATCCTCTGTCTCTCTCGGGTAAATAAACATTAAAACAACAACAACAACAACAACAAAACCCAAAAAACCACCTAAGGACACGAAGAGATATTCTCACATACGTTTGAGCCTTTGAACCCATAATATTACCGCAAATGCAGGTACAGGGAACATATTGGAAGCAAATACTTGAAAACGCGGCGGATGATTTTGTGATGGCAGTCTTGACTTAGTTCTCTACACTCGGCCAAGAGCGCGTGTTGCTTTTATAATCCCCAAACTTTTTTTTTTTTTCCTTCAAAGATTTGCAGGGACTATCAAGGACCAGCGTTCCCTTTGAAATGGCTTCCAGCTCGCAAACGGTCTAAACTCGTCTTTGCTCTCTGGCCGTGCCTCTGGCCACCTCCCAAAGATGCAGCCTCGGCTCGGAGCGATAGAGAATCCCAGGCCGAGAGAGGCGATGGGGTGTTGGGGGACACGGAACCTCTCTCCAGGAATGTTCTCCGTCCCGCTTCCTCCCGTGATGGACTTCTTTCTCAGAGGGACTTGGGACATCCTCTTAGATCGGAGCGCAGACCGTGGGCTCCCTGAATCTTCCGTCCGCTCTCGCTCCTGCCATTTATCCTGGTTGTGCGTCCTTGGGCAATTCATTGGACTCACTCACCGGTAAAAAGAGGCCGGTGTTCCCATGAGGTTCGAATCAGCAAGTCCTCAGGGCTCTGAGCCTGCCTCTGATGTCAACCCTGTGTTCAGGCCCCTCTGGTCTGATGACTCGCCTGTTTGGACAACCCACCCCCCCTCCCCGCAAAGCCGTGTCAACTCTACCGATGAGGAAACGGCTGCCCAAAGTCACAAGGCTGTAGAACGGAGAGCCAGGATTCGAACCCGGATCCCTGGCCCCAGGGTCCAGGCTCTTTTGAATGGGTTTCTCATTTTCGTGTCCATGTTGTCCCTCTGCGAGCACTGGCAGCACATGTGGTTCGGTAAACACTTGTGAAGCTCTAACTACGTCCGCTTACTTAATTGTGCGACTACAAATGGTCAGCCGCCGCGCTAAGTGCGTTTCATGCATTACCTCATTTAATCTTTCAGCAGTACCTAAGACATAGGCGTTGTTCATATCCCCATTTTACAGATGAGGAGATAAAGGCACTGAGAGGTAAACACCCAGCTGGCAAATCCAGGGGATCTAACCCCAAGAGTGTCTCCTGGGTTGAAGATGAAGATTATTGGCTCTGTGGCTTGGGAATCACAAGCGGTATCTATACAGGACCAGGCATAATGGATTCCAAACGAACTGCTCGCCCTGGGTAGGCTGAGCCAGTAGGGTGGCTAGAAATCCTGATCCCTGGCTCCGGCTTACAGCTGGGTGCCCCCCCCCCCCACATACACACACCCCCGCACTCCCACCTCAGGTGTGGTGCACAAAGCGGGAGGCTTGGTTCAGGAGGATCCCCCACCGCCCTCTCCCATCATCACCCTCTAGGCTTTACTTTTCACCTAAAGGAAGAATAAAGCATTTGCTTCTACAGGGTTTTGGAAGGACCCCCATCTCCTTCCAAGGAAGCTCAGCTTCCATGCAAAACCATTGGTGTCCATGAGGAACTGAAAGCATGTTTGACTTCACAACGGGCACGTTCGAATGGCCCGCACTTTACAATCCGTGGCGACCCAGTAATAGTCAACACTTGTCTGTTAACGGTGTCTTTCGATCTGCATGATATGCATCTTCTTTCCTACGGACTTGAGGCCACGTCAGTGTTTCGGGCACAGACACGTATACATGTGCACGTACCTGCCCACCCACTCTACAACTCTATGGGTCTCTTCCCAGAAATTAATCAATGCGTGAGACATACTTCCACGAACCTTCTCCACCATGCCCGGCTCTGGAAATTCAGGACAGAAGAAAATGTCCAGGTTTCAAAACATGGATGCGAGTGCAGGAACCATCTGACCCCATAATTAAACAGAGGAGCTCACTGAGACCCAGAGGGGAAGAGCGACTCACCCAAGGTCATACCGCGAATCTGTGCTGAGCCCAACTGGGTACCCAGGCCCCCTGGCTCCCGGCCCAGCACTGCCCAGAGAGGTACGAGAATAGAGGTCATTGTCTAAATTAAAAGGAAACAAATGCCATCTCTCCATCCGCGAGGAGAGCCAATGGAGGGAGTCTTTGCAGACACAATTGCCACAAAACGTTTTCAAAGCCTTCCCTAACCTAATATATGTAAAGAAATCTTTGGAGAGTTATTCCCCATTAATCAGCTGTCAGCAGCATTTGGAGGGAGGGGACGGGAAAGGGGAACGGAGGAGACGAACTCATTTTCCAGAGCCTGTCTCTAGGATTTCAAAAACGAGTTTAGCAGAGCCAGTCACTTTGGGGGCATCTGAGAAAATGAGAAACGGCTCTCACACCCTCAAACGCTCTACCCCTGCACGATGATCCCTCTGATTTAGTGGCTCACACTTTCGCACAGATCGGAATCATCTGGAAGGCTGGGTAAAAGCACGGATGGCTGCCCCCCACCCACTCAGACAGACGCAGCAGGTCTGGGGTGGGGTCTCAGAAGTCGCATTTCCAACCAGCCTCCCGGGGACGCCCAGGCTGCTGGTCCAGGGACCACCCTGAGAGTCAGCGCCCTGGGCCATCGGAGCTATTTGAATGGCGCAGACGGAAGGGTGAAAAAGCAACTCTATTCATCCGGGGGCAGAATAATGTGGCGGTCAGGCCAAGACTCGAAGTCAGGCAGAGGCACTGGCACCCCCCAGCTCTGCCGCACCAGCCCCGGGGGCAGGGCCTTGTTTGCTGTGGCCCGTCGGTGCCCGGCCCCGGGGCTGGGACATCACGACGCCAGACAAACGTGTGCTTCTGTTGCTGAGGGGAGGCAGTTCTCACCAGTGCCGGCCCACTGCCCAAGCAGAAAGGAAGGGAGAGGTGACCCAGGGTCCAGGGGAACGTCAATAGCGGGACGCCTCGGTGGCTCAGCAGCTTATGCGTCCGACTTCGGCTCAGGTCATGATCTTGGCATTCGCAAGTTCGAGCCCCGCGTTGGGGGAGCTATTGTCAGCACAGAGCCTGCTGGGAATTCTCTGTTCCCCTCTCTCTCTGCCCCTCCCCTGCATCTGCTGTCTCTCTCTGTCTCTCTCTGTCTCTCAAAAATAAACATTAAAAGAAATAGCGGGGCACCTGGGTGGCTCAGTGGGTTCAGCGTCTGCCTTCGGCTCAGGTCGTGATCTCGTAGTTCATGGGTATAAGCCCCGCATCGGGCCCTGTGCTGACAGGGCAGAGCCCGCTTCGGATCATCTGTCTCCCTCTCTCTCTGCCCCTCCCCTGCTCTCTCTTTCTCTCTCAAAAATAAAATAAACATTTAAAACCAAGTTTATTAAAAAAAAACTAACTAAATAAATGAACATATCAAAAAAGAAAAAAAAAAGAGTGACCCATTAGTCGCATTTCTTTGCCTTGATAGCGGGTTGGGGGTGAGTAGGTGCCGAGGCCTGAACCTGACCCCAGAGTCCATTTCTTTTCGTCATAATAACTTCCATGTGGATGCCTCCATTTAAAAAAAAAATGTTTAGCATTTATTTATTATTGAGAGACAGAGAGAGAGACAGAGCATGAGCAGGGGAGGGGCAGAGAGAGAGAGAGGGAGACACAGAATCCGAAACAGGCTCCAGGCTCTGAGCTGTCAGCACAGAGCCCGACGCGGGGCTCCAACTCACAAGCTGTGAGATCATGACCTGAGCTGACGTCAGCCGCTCAACCAACTGAGCCCCCCAGGCGCCCCCGGATGCCTTCATTTTTTAAAGGTACAACCCCCATTATGAAAACTTTAGAAAATGCCTGGAAGCAAAAAGAAGAAAATCAGTATCGCCCGTGATCTCGCCCTGTAGTAACGCTCATCTTTTGGGTATACATTCTTCTGGGTTCTTTTTCTACACATAGGCATCATTTTTTGCTTAAAGTAGGATCATGCTGTTTTGGAAGCGGGGTTTTTTTTTTTCCACTCCATTTTCCTGAACACTTGGCATTAAAAATTCTGAGAGGTGGTACAGTTCACCCCAATTTCTACCCAGCACGACATTCTGCAGAGACAAAAACAGGGCCATGTGAGATCCAGCTACCTCTTCCCAGAATCATCTATTCACTCTATTTATTTACTTACTTACTTTCTTACTTACTTATTTACTTAATTTATAGAGGTCAGGAGCACACAGGGGAGGAACAGAAGGAGGGAGAGAGAATCCCAAGCAGGCAACGTGCTCAGTGCATAGCCTGATCAACCCCCGGATCATGACCTGAGCTCAAATCAAGAGTCAGATGCTCAAATGACTGAACCACCCAGGTGCCCCATCTCTTCGCTCAGGGACCAAGGTCACACCACTTGACCTCTCGGTGGCTCACTTTCTCAGCCAGTACCATAGGGGTGATGTGAGTACAGGCCTCCAAACAGTTGTTGTAAGGATTAAATGAGCTAATGGTGTCCAAGAAACATTATACCAGTGTTACCTCTTACTATGTGTCCTTGTGATCGTTCCAGAGTATTCCATTATATGGATGTTTCATAAACTATTTGTCAGTATTATATTGTTTGAAATTGTCCCCCCCCCAGTTTTCCCTATTATAAAAAGAAAATAGTGTGATGAACATACTTATGTCTTTGCGCATGTGCGTGACAGGTTCCCAGAAGCTCCAAGCGGTAGCCCAAGGATAGTTCTAAACATTTCTGGAACTTTTAAAGCATGCTTTCCGAGTCGCCCTTCGGAGAGCTGGTGCCAGTTTCCTCCACCACAAACAGTGTAGTCGAGTGCCAGCTCCCAGAACCCTCAGCAACCTTGGATAGTATCACTTTTCCCCCTCACAACTGCCCCTTTCGTGAGTAAGTGTAGCATCCCGTCTTAATATGCTTTGCTTGGGAATCTGGTGAGATGGACAGTTTTTCATATGCTCCCAGTCCTCATGTATTAACGGCATAGGTCTTTAATAAATTGCCTGTCCGTGTCTTTTCGCCTAACGATGGTGCATCATCCTTATTGACTTCCGAGAGCTCTTTATATAGCAAAGACATTTACCCTTTGCAGCAGAGATATCGAAAGTACTTTCTCCGGTTTGTCATTCGCTTCTCAGTTTTATTCTAGGTGGGTTTCTTTCCTTGTGTATTACTTCGTTCCCCCCCTTCCGCCCAAGAGCCCCCATCAGTATCTTCCTTGCCCGGTTCCATCAGCCTGGGGCCCTTTTAAGTTTGCAGCCTGGGGCAGTCCCTTTGATTTACTGCCCCCTACCTAATGAAAAACCCAATCGGAAAGTGGTCTATCAGGTCTTTCCAGAAGTCCTAGACGACTCCAAATCGGCGGGGCTCCTACCCCCGCTGGCAGCCCAGGTCACAGGTCATCACGCCCCAATGACCCCCAAAAAGGGATAAATCAAGCCCCCAGGGGGTGATAACAGTTGGTGCCAGCCAACTGGTTCGGCCGCTTGCTTCCCTGAATTTCCCTGAAAACTTTTGGGAGAATGTAAGTTATAGCCCAGAACTGCAAGAGGAAAAACACGCAACTGAGGATGAGCCACAAAACCGGCCCCTTCCTGAGCCCTGCGAAGTGCCAGCCGCTGTGCACACACGCGACTTCTCCGGCGATCCTCCAGCAGCTGGGCGTCACTGTGCCCGTTTGCTACATGAGGAAATGGAAGTTCAGAGAGGTTAAGTCACTTGCCCCCAGAAAACCCAGCTCATGAGGATGGAGACCAAGATCAAAAGGGATCTCACCAGGTTTCAAAGGTTGCGCCCTATCTTGGAGCCCCACTCACGGGGTTTTAACCCCCGGCGGCCCCCCCCCCCCCCCCGGCTGGCTTTGACATCAGGAAGACCCCGGTCCCATTTTCCTTCACCTGGGGATGTTCACGACACGCCCCTGTGCCACACAATATGGAGTCGAGAATCAAAAATTTTTTTTTTCAACGTTTATTTATTTTTGGGACAGAGAGAGACAGAGCATGAACGGGGGAGGGGCAGAGAGAGAGGAAGACACAGAATCGGAAACAGGCTCCAGGCTCTGAGCCATCAGCCCGGAGCCCGACGCGGGGCTCGAACTCACGGGCCGCGAGATCGTGACCTGGCTGAAGTCGGACGCTCAACCGACTGCGCCACCCAGGCGCCCCGAGAATCAAATTTTTAACGTGGACAACCTTGTGAACCGTAAAAGCGTTCGGCAAAGCTTACCCTTTGTGCCAACTTGTATCCACTTGTAGCAATCGTGCGAAGCCAGATACACTTACAGGAGATCACCAACCCCTTTCCCACTCTTCCATTCGTTCAACAACACGGAACCCTGAGTTCACCGACCCCGGGCCCCACGCCTCCCTCCTGCTCCAATGAGCCCCGCCACATGGCATGCTGTGTACGCGGAGTCCCCATACCTGGGGATGCAGAGAAGGCTAGCGGCCCTGCCCGTTTAGGACACGGCAGCCAGAGGCACCCCAGCCTCTCTACCGGGCAGAACATTCTACGAGGCTAAAGGAGGCCAGGCGAGACCCAGCTGTAGCTTCCCCGCAAATTAATTCTTTTTCTGTTTCCCCCGCCTCGAACCCAACACTACTGATATCGACACGGATACATCTCAGAAACATCGTGTGACGTTTCAGAACGGTGCTCACGGCATGTCAATACATAAACTGTTAAGGCAATAGGTTTTAAGGTAAAGATGGAATCAACTCCTAAAAGCACGTGTGTTCACTTCCCCGGGCGGCGGTAACAAACGACCTCAAACTTGGTGACTTAAAACAGCAGACACGGGGCGCCTGGGTGGCTCAGTCGGTTGAGCGTCCGACTTCAGCCAGGTCACGATCTCGCGGTCCGTGAGTTCGAGCCCCGCGTCGGGCTCTGGGCTGATGGCTCGGAGCCTGGAGCCTGCTTCCGGTTCTGTGTCTCCCTCTCTCTCTGCCCCTCCCCCATTCATGCTCTGTCTCTCTCTGTCTCAAAAAAATAAAAAATAAAAAATAATAAAACAGCAGACACGTAATCTCTCCCGGTTCTGGAGTCCCAAATCACTGTAACCCTTGGCCAGAATCAAGGTGTCACAGGGCGCGCCCTGGCAGGAGGCTCTGTGGACGATCCGTTCCTTCTTCCAGCCTCTGGTGGATGCCACATCCCCCCCATCTCTGCCTCCTCGGCCGCAGCACCTTCTCCTCCTCTGTGTCCCATCTCCCTTTTCTTCTGTCTTATAAGGACACGTGTCGTGGCATTTCGGGCCACCCAGAATAATCCAAGACAATCTCTCCATCTCAGAGTCCTTAACTGGGTCCCCTTTACATCGTAAGGTAGCATTTACAGGCTCTAGGGATTAGGACTCTGGAAGAACCCATTCTATTATAATATAATGGGAAATATTTAATAAGTTGTTTTTTTTTTCTTTGTTTGTTTGTTTGTTTTAATTTAAGCCCTGCCAGCTCCTTGCTGTGTGGCCCTGGGCAATTTATTTCACATCCATGGACTTTTGTCTCCTCATCTATATTATGAAGTTACTGATATCCGTCTCAGGATGTGTACGAGAATTCAATAATATACCGTATGCAAAGTGCCTAGCGAGCGTCTGGCTCATCATAAGTACAGACTTGCCAATATTATGGCCATTGCTATGGTCGCCGTCTTCCCGAAACCCAGGAGCATTTTCTACAGCACCCCCATGCCTGTGCACACACGCATGTATGTGCACACACACACACACACACACACACACACACACACATACGCACCCTCCTGAGCGAGAGAAATAAGTTTTTCTGCTTCCAGCCCTGGTTTCTGAAACTCAGCTTTGGTAGGGGGTGGGGAGAAGAGGGGAGCTAAAAACCACAATGGTAGACGCAGGGGCGGGGGGGGGGAGCCCCTTTGCAAAGGCACTTTTTGATCTGCTCTAACGGCCACTATAGAGAATTAGATGGAATTCATTTTTATGATGAAGGAATTAATGGTTATGGAGAGAATCGGGTTCAGGTGGAGGACTTGAATCCAAAGAAGGGAATAAAGCCTTGAAATTCAAATGAAAAATTATTATACAAGCATAAAGGAAACCTATTTTACACCTGTAAGACTAAATGTATAAATATGAACCAACTTCTCCCTCTGGGAGATGGGGATTGTGCTTTTAATTCACCTAGACAAATGTGCAGTGCCTTCCCTTCTACCTACACATTTCAATGAGGACCTGGGGCACCCCCAGACTGGCCACCTCCTCCCTCGAGCTCCAGGCACTTTCTAGCCAGGGGTAAAAGCCCCTCTGGCCTCCCCAGAGCTTGCAGGAGGGAGGTGGGCTCCTGAAGCAGAAAAGTCCTTGGGCAAGGTCATCTCAACGTCTCCCTCGTAGAGCTACAGTTTTCTGGTCCTCCAGTCTCCCATCCCCACCTCCACGGACTCCCGAGGCAGGACCCTACGGTCACCAGAATCATTCGTTCACTCCACAGCACCTCTGAGCACCTGCCATGCTCCAGTCTTTGCGCTCAGTGCTGGGGATCATCTGGTTTGCAAAAGGGGAAACTGAGGCAGCAAGAGACTAAATGGGAGCAAGAGAGAGACCGGACTTTGGAGTCAAGGAAGCCTGAGTTAAAAATCCCTTCCTTGCCACCCGAAACTCTTTGACCTTGGACCACTCTCAGTTTGACCTTGGACATCCCCAAGTCTCAGTTTCCACCCCCCCCCACCCCCACCCCCACCTCTGTAAAACGGAGAGGCTGATATCCGCCACCTACAGGGGCCTGGAGATTAAACAGGCTTGCTGTTCAATCAATACCCGGCACAGGCGAGGCATTCAAAAACCCTGGTTATTAATATCGGTGCCCAAGAGCAAAAAGTAATATGATCGTTCAACTTAGCTCTTTATCAAGCACCCTCTGTGCTCCTTTCCACACTGAGCTCACTCTAGAACTGCAGAAATGGATACAAAAAGGTCCTAGCGACTGAGTACAGAGGAAGCGGGAAGGGAGGAAGCCAGTGTGTACTGAGTGCCGACTGCAGCCTGAGAGGCTCACCCCGTTCTCATCACTGCTCCCTAAGACGGTGCAGACTGACCGTGCCCGAGTTCCATCCGAGCATCTCTTACCATGTGCTTATGGCTGGTCACCCTCCCGATGCCCCGAGGGATCCAGGAAATCCCGGCACACAGAAGGCACACGAAGGTCCAATAAATACCACTGTGGATCGCCATCCCCACAAGATTCAAGCCCAGGTCTCCCCACCTTTCCCCAAGTGCACATATCCTGCTTGTACTAGAATCATTCATTCATTCATTCATTCATTCACCCAACGAGTCCTCTGAGCATCTCCTAAGGAACGTAGGCTACCACAGTGAAGGCACAGAATAAATGATCCTGCACCCAGGAAAGGACAGACCCCTCCCTGAGTGGGCCATGATGGAGGAGGGGCCTTCCCAAGGACACAAGGCAGGAGGAGCCCTGGGGACCAAAGGAGCAGCATCCCATCGGCCTCCCCCGAGCAAAGAGCCATCTGAGGTGGGAACCAGGCAGCGTTTGATCTTTTCTTCCTCAGTCTCATCCCACCCCGCCCCCACAAGCCCGGGGGGCCTGCAGGGAAAGTTAGTCTGGGCTTGTGGGCTTCCCCTGGAACTCGTGGCCAGCCCGGAGTTCCAGGCAAGCTGGAGCCGGGCGCCAGCACCCCTCCCCCCTTTGATCTGTTCAATGAAAATGCTTTGCCGGTTCCATAGATGCTCGGTTGTGATAAGGTAATTGTGCAAGGGCGCAGTCTACAACCCATTAACGCTGGACTCCTGCAAATTGAACTTGGAGTAGTGATCTAAAGGGGCCAGCGCAGGCAGCCCAGAGCCATCGGGTACTTGGTCTTTTGTTCGAGCAGCTGGGAGCTTGGGAGGAGACCTCCGTCCTCGGGCTGCCCAGCGGTTGCAGGGAACAGAAACGCCGGCTGCTCACACACCTCCAGCCCCGCCTGTCTGCAGGTGCGCGGTGCACTCCCGCGTGCACACCTGTGGACACGCACACTCACCTGCTCTCCCCGCCTCTTGCACAGGTACACACGGGCTCTCGGCCTCACCTACGGCCGCACGCGCACTCACGCGCACGGTCCCCTCCGTCTCACGCCGTCCCCGGGAGGCCACCCCAAAAAGAAACCTTCTCTCCGTCCCACGGAGGCCCCTTTGCCCCACACCAGGAGTGCAAAGGAGAGAGGGGTTGCTGGGCAGAGGGGAGGCTTCCACGGATGTCGGGGAACACGCTGCAAAGATGGCCTTGGTTGCCTTTCTGGAAGCCGGTGGAAAGCAGTTAGCAAGAGGCAGAGGCCCAGAGGAGGAAAGAGAAGGAAGTGGAAAAGGAGGCAAAGAGAGTAGGTGGAGAGGGGAGGGGAGAGGGTGGAGGAAGGCCAGGAAAAAGGATCACTGAGATCCTATGTAGCGGTCTGCCTGGGAGAAGTCTGACTGTTACCATTACTGCTGTTATTTACCTCGGGAACTGGAATCCAACCACACTATTTTCTTTTGCTCGGAAAACAGAAAACGCCAAGCAGGGAAACATCCGAGTTTCCCTCTCCTTCCTATCCCGGTTGGAGCAGCTATCTCAAGGTCGCTCTTCTAAGAGTGCTACTACTTACGAGAGAAAAATAGTAGCGGGAGGTTGGGGGAGTGGGGGGCAAAGGTGTTCTTTTTCAAGGGTGCCCCTTCACAAGCTGCACTGAGGAATTCCGGAACGGGAGCGAGCCTCCAGAAGGTCCTTTGTTCATGGATATTCTATTTCTCTCCCCACCCCCACGCCCACCCCCCTCCTCTCTCATTATCAAACATTTGAAGATGGCATAATTCCATTTGTTGAGGTCTTTGGCCAGAGCCTCTGAAAATGCAAAAGGCCCCGCCGAAATCAGGACCCCTGGTTTTCAAGGTGGATTTATCACCCTTGAAAGGAAGATTCCTTGGGTAATCGTGTTCCGAAAGTGCTCATCACACAGGGATCTGAAATAAAAAGAGCGTCCTCTCCCTTGGGCTGGGTGGGGGGTGGGGGGGAGGGATCCCTGGCCACTGCCGGCAGCGAAAAGGAAGCCTCAGTTGTGGCCCTAAGTCTCTCATGCGTCGGACCCAGCAATTCACAGTCTGGGGCTGAAGCAGCCACAGAAAGGCCAGCTTCCCCAGGCCGATGACACACTGAGGTCTTGCTCCGGATCCTTAGGCCTCTTTCCCACTTGGAGGGTTCATCTGGGGAAATTGCGAGGAGGGATTCCATGTGCCTTGTCGTCGCTCTTAGAAAGGAGGTGCTGGGGGCAAAGCGGGCGGGGGGGGGGGGCAGATAGGAACTCAGACCAGGCAGGGAGAAGATGGAGGTAGGGGCCAGTTACTTACCCAAGCCATAGAGCACCAGGACCCAAGGAATTTCTAGAGGGAGGGGGTGCCGGAATCATGTTGGGCTGAGCCCGGAGATGCCCCTTTTGAGACAGCCTGAGGTAGATGCAAAGCAGAGGAGGGACCCTTCTGGAAGGTCTTTGCCCAACCCCACGTGGACCAAAGGGCTCCCCCAGGGATTCAGGTCTGAGTTATAGCCTGGTGCACAGTGGAGGCCCCTACATACCTGAGCACACCATGGAGATGGGGGAGGCAGGGACGGGATGAACAGATTGAGAGAGGAAACCCACTGGGGAGAAGTCAGAAAGGCAAGGAGGAAAGGGGGTGGTGACAAAAGAGAGATAGAGGGGGCGCATGAGACAGAAAAGTCTGTGTGTGTGTGTGTGTGTGTGTGTGTGTGTAAGAGACAGGGAGAGACAGAGAGAGACAGGCAGATCAAGACCAAGAGAGAAGAAGAGGGAGGGAGAAAGGAGCAGGGAGAGACACAGATTAGGGTGAGGGCTTGAACGGGAACTTTCCAGGCCAAGAGTCCAGCCTGACCCACACAATGGAGACCTGAGCCCCCCAGCGCTGGAAGCAGCAGAATGGCTGGGGGTCTTTGCAGTTGATTAATGTCTGTGTGGGGAGTGAATTTGGGCAAGGGGGTGAGCCAGGGGAACTGAGAGGAGAGGGAAAGATCCCCCCCCCGCCACCTCCAGCTGCAGCCGCCAGCCCCAGTTCCCAGGTGAACCCCCCTTTCCCCTGCCGGATGTGAAATTGCCATTTCAACCCGCCACACTTCTTAATTGTTGCAAAAATCATTTGTGAAATTGGTCTCCAACAGGCGAGAACGGCCACGCTCATTCTGACAGACACCCCCCCTTCCTCCCCCTCCGCCTGCCCCGCGGGAGCCCACGGAATCCCCAAGCTGCGAATACTCAGGGTTCGTGCCGCTAGCACGGGGTTTCGGGGAGCCTGCTCGGGGCCTCCCAGCTCAGTCCTCTGCCAAAGGTTAGGTGGCCCCCCCATGGAGCACCCCGAGTTCGATGTCCCCAGCCGCAGCTGGTGGGCCCTGTCCCCAGGAGATGCACGCGCGCACGGCCCGGCGGTGAAGTCAGCAAGGAAGGACCGACTCTTCCAGCCTCCAGGGCAGCGCGCCCCAGAGGCCTCTCTTCGCCCAGGGAACCGACCCAAACACACATTCACACCTTCTTGACAGCTGACACAGCATGGAAGCGACTCTAAAACCTAAACACAGACAGAGACCTTCACTTGGAAGCACTCGCGTACTCAGACTGGCCCGCAAGCCTACAAGGAGCCTTACACACGAGCCGACCTCCACCGAGAGACACACAGGGGCTTAAATTCACACACAAACACACCCCCTTGGTCCACCCACAGACGTAGAGAACCGGTGAGAAAGGGTTTAGAGAACTTAAACCCTTCCTCGCCAGGATGGAAGCTGCTAATGAATGAATGAATGAATGAACGTACACTATATTGTAAGTATCTCTACGAATGAGTGTATATTGTGTGCATATCTGTATGTGTATATCCGTACACACATGCATACGTGCATACATAAAATATACAGTCACTTCTGCAGGTCCCGGGCCAGACCTTCCAGCAAGACAAGATGTAAAGGGACCCCAAGTGTAACTGGACTTCCCCAGACACGTACACGGTGGCCTCAAACTTCATCTCTCAGTCCCTCTCCTCAGGGGCAATGGATATAGCAGGGTAGCACCTCTAACGAAGAAAAGAGCCCGGAAAACCTTGTCGGGCCCCTAAAACTCAGGCCAGCCTGGTACCCGGGCCTGGGCAAGTGCAACCTGGATTCCCCCTTTCCAATTCTAAAGCTACCTGGCCTCCCCCTCCTCAATTCTGGAGCCACTGGAAGGTGTGGGTTTAACAGGTTTTCTGTAGGCCCCCATTCCCAGAGTGCCTCCCCACCAAGAGCCTGCTGAGCCCTCCCCCCCCCCCCCCACCTCCCCCCAAGTGCTGGGACAGACGGGAGAGGAGGGAGTCTGTCACATGCTGAGAGGGGCAAAGGTCACAGGTGAGGAAAAGGGGAGGGGAAGGGGGCACACTAGGGCCAGCCCGAGGAGAGCCCCCCAGGCCAAGACGAGGCTGACCCCAGGACCCGGAGAGGGCGGGCAGGGGGCGGGCTGCGGGGCGGGGGCCGAGTTGGAGGGCTGGGTTTATTTTATTGTATTTTGCCTCCAGCGCTGGGCCGGAGACACTCTTTCCCGAGGGAGACAAAAGGCCTGCTGTCCCGGCGTCCTGCCCCGCTGGGAGGGCGGTTCGCCCCCAGGACTCGTGTCCCGGGGCAGGGGCGTCTGGCCACTCTGGCCGGGGATGGGGGGGGGGGGGAATCACCACCCCCACTGCTGACCGTTTAATTGGGGCACTTCCCCCTGTAAATTCTGAGGGGGGTGGAGCTCAGAATTGACGGGCTCCCCGTGGCACCAAGACTCTCCCCCCAGATCCGGGGCACCACGCTCGCTGTCAGCCTCCGGGCACCAGACTGCCCTCGGAAAAGAGATTCCGGGTCGTGGCCAGGGTGCCTGAAGAGGACGAGGGGAGAAGACGCAGTCCCTAATATTTGGCACGCCCAGTTTTCTAAGCACTCTGGGCGGCTGGGAGCCGCGGAAGGCTGGGCGAGGACCCGCCACTGGGGCGCGGACGTTATTTCACAGAGAAAGTCATCAACCCTTCTCCTGAAGTCACCCTAGGCCGCTCGCCCGAGTGGCCCCACTGGCGGAGATTTCAGAACGTGTGAGAGACATGGAGGAGATCCGCAATCAGCCCACTCTGGCCCTGGGAGGCCAGAGAAAAGGCGAGAATTCAGCGGAGCCGCCAACCCTGCAGCAGACATTCCCAAGCAGCCGGGACGCCGAGAGGGGCCGTGGGCGACCAGGGGGCTGGGCGCTCGGCCGCTGTGGCCCATTCGTCAAAAGAAGACACTTGCACAAAGTTGGCCCCCTCCCCTTCCCTTCTGCTCCCTTCCCCCAGCCCCGGGGCCTCGCTCCCTCTGTGTTAACGGGCGGTTCAAATTCTCCCCCAAAAACCAGGTCGAGCCGGGGATTAGAAAAGAGAGAGAGAAAAAAAAAATATTCGTTGGCGATTTCTTTTCGTTATTGGTCCTCGCCTCCCTTCCGCCCTGGCCCCCTTTTCCATCTCATGAATAAAAGAAAAGTCCGAACCTATCAGATCTCGTTCGCTGCCTCCCCCCACCCCCGCCGCCGCCACCCCCGTCCCCCCCACTCCTCCTCGTACTCCAGCTGAGCACTTTTGCACAACTTACCCGGCGGATCGCTCGCCCCCTCGCTTCCCCTCTTGCCTTCCCAACCCCGTCACCCCCAGTCGCCTCCCCCCCAGCCCCGAAACTCCGACAGAGCCACCTCGGCCCCTCCCCGAGCCTTGTGGGGGGCGGGGGGCGAAAGCCGGTGCGCGAGGGGGACGTGAGTGTGGTCTGCAGCGAGGCGTGGAGGGGAGCGCAGGGAGGGAGCGGGCGAGCGCGGGAGTAAATATATAAATAAATACGGGCGAGAACCCACTCGGCAGCCTCTCGGCTCAGAAACTTTGGCCCGGAGCGCGTGAGCGCGCACGGCCGCCCGTCCGAGGCCGGGCCCTGCCTCCGGCCGCGGCTCCCCCCTCCCTACCCCAGCCCCGCTCCGCCGCCGGCCTCGCCTCCCGGTTCCGCCCGGCGCATCCGCCCGCACAACTTCTGGCCGAGCAGAGCGGGCACAGGCGGACTTGGGGTTGGCGTGTTTGTTTGTTTGAACTTCCCTGTCGCCACCTTCCCCCCCCCCCGCACTCCCGACCGCCCCCCTCCACCAACCTCCGCCCCCCACCTCGCCCCCCTCCCCAGCTTCTGGACGCGAACGGCTGCAGCCGGGGGTGGGGGTGGGGGCAGGGAGCGCGTGCGGAGAGGGGAGGAGGGGGAAGAGGTTAAAAAAAGCGAAGTGGCAGAAGAAGGAAAGAAAGAGAGCGCAGCGGGGGTGAAGGGAGCGGACGGGCAGCGATTTTTGCCGACTCTGGACTCGTCCCCGGCGTGCGCGAGAATGGCGGCCCTTCCCGGCACCGTCCCCAGGATGATGCGGCCGGCGCCCGGGCAGAACTACCCGCGCACCGGCTTCCCTCTGGAAGGTAAGAGCGCCTCCGCGCCTCCGCCGGGAGCCCGGGGTCCGCGGAGACGCAGCCATCGCCAGGGGTGGCGGCGGCGCCAGCGGCAGCGGGGCGGGAGGAGGGGGGGGGGCGCGCTCCCCGTCTCATCTGGGACGGAGTCCGGGCGCTGGACCCCGCAAGTTTCCGGGGCCGACACTTGTCCGTTTCTGCGTGGCTTTCGGTGGCCGGCGGCCCGGCCTCACAGGTCGCGCGGGCCCTGGCCTTCCTCCGCCGGGCGGAACCCGGGGCAGATTTCGGCCCCTAGGAAAAGCCAGCTCTTCGTGCTCGTTCCACTATTTTCACATACTTCCCTCCCCCCCACCCCCACCCCCTATAGTTTCTCGCAGCTCTCCTGCGTTCGCCCCTGCAAGCGCGTCCTACTCCTCGTTCCGAATTGTTCTTTTTTGTTTGTTTGTTTGTTTTCCCCACTGCTGGGATGGTCTTCCAAAACCCCTTTTATTTCGAAATGCCGACAGCATGTGGATAGTGCGTGTGTCCAAACCAGGAAGGTTCTCCGCTTCTTCCAAAGCAACAGTCAGAAACTCCTGCTCTTGGGGTCTGGTAACAAACTAATGCGACATAATCGATAGCCACGATTTCCCCCGGCCCCACCCCCACAACTTTTCACTTGGGCTTCAGAACTCTGGAACTCTCCTGGGAGGGGACCCCGGGACGGGGAAAGTGCGCGATTCTGTAATGCGTCCTCCCTAAAGAAATATCCAGCGCTGGGGCGAGCAGGGAAGGACGCACCGTGGACGGTTCCCGGCTCCAGAAAAGGGTGCGAGCGGGCTGCCGAGACCCTTTCCTGCGGGTTTTTTGTTTTTTGTTTTTGTTTTTTTTTGGCTTGGTTTTGTGTTGTGTTGCTTTCTTTCTAAACGGATGGAAGGCCTTCAACCTGTCAACCGAGGGATCGCTGGGCTTCTGGGGGCAGGTAGCCACGGTGTCACACGGGACACCACTTTCATTTTTTAATTACTCTTCTGGTAATTGTATGAGCCCCCTTGTGCGCGAGGAAGGGGAAAGGAGGCGGGGAGGGGATGGACGGGCAGGCAGCCTGCGATCTGGGGAGGGAGGGGTCCCTCCGGCAGCGGGCCGGGCGCGGGTCCCTGCATTAGACAGAGGCGAAGAGAGTGGCTCCGTGATCAAGTGCGCGCGAGCAGCCACGCAGGCGGGAGAGCGCACAAGCCCGGGGATTTGCCGTAACACTCTCCTGTAGCGAATGCAAGTGAAACAGGCGGCCGAGGACGCGCAGCGGATTAGAACAATATTTGCCCAACATGACGGAGAATACTGAGGAGAGCCGAGCGCCGGTCGCTAAAGAGGCTCTTGAATATAAAGTTGGGCGCTCGAGAGCTCTCCAGTGCTAATGGCATATCCCGCCACGGAGACCGAGTGACTCTGACTTGGCGACGCACGATTTCTGATTAAATCCGAGGGTGGCTTCAGACTCCTACTTTTGCAAAGCGAGGTGGGGGGGGGGGGACCGGAGGCGGTAGGAACAGCCGAGCCTCTTCTCGCCTCCTCCCTTCCAATTATACCGGCAGCTCCCTCCACTCGGGCGGCTGTGAAATCGTTCTAATCTGCCCGATCTCCGCAGCCGCCGAGTCCCCAAATTGGGGGGATCGAGGCCGGATTAGTGCACCGGGTGTCCCCCAACCTTCCGGGAGGAAATTGTGTACACTTTGCATTAAGGCTTCTGAGGAGCTCTCCCCTCCCCAGCATACAGCAGGGGCTGACCGCCGGGGATGTCTGTCTCCCAGGTTCCCAAAGTCACCCACACCCCGGGGGGGGGGGGGGGGACTCTGGTCCATCTGTGTACCAGCTTCTCAGAGCCCACAGGGACATCCCTTCTCAGGCTCTGGATGGGAACCAGAGCCACCAGCCTGGTCTGGGGCTCTTGGGAGGTTGATATTTGATTTGGAAGCTTGGAGCATCTCCCCAGATCTCCCCAAAACGAAATTAGAGCTTTGAGAGGGGTTGGAAGCAAGGAGAGTCCCTCAAGGGACAGCCAGGTGACCCCAGAGGCAGGGACCAACGGCATCATGTCGCCAGTCGCTCGACTGTTCAGTTAGAAGTTGGACGGCTCTGCCAGCCCAGGCCAGAGCAATAAACACTGGTAATTAACCAGCGCCTCTGGCTCCCTCCTAAATGGATCAGTCTTGACCACCTAGGGCACGGAGCGGACCAGAGGGGCCACATCTCACCCGCTAGTGGCCTCTCTAAGAGGCAGGCAGACCTGTGGCCCAAACTGCATCCCGGGGGACATTGGTCCCAGAGACTCCAAGACTCCATCAGCCTCTTGGCTCTGTCCCCTCCCTCCCGGCCTCAGAAGCATCAGATCCCTCGTCCTCATTCCCCATGGTGTGACAGGAGCAGGGGCACGCGGCGTCTGGGGGACTGTAGCAGCCAGCCGTGACTCCCCCCTCCATCCTTGCAGGACCTTCTCTCAGCTTTATGACGGTTTTCGCCTGACCTCTGTACTGCCTGGGCTCCAAACGTGGGAGGGGGATTCAGGGATCCTCTGTCAGGGGTCTTGGGGCTCAAATGAGACCAGCCAGGGAGGTGTGCTCAGTGTCTCTCCTTCCCCATCTGCCCTCCCTTCTCCAGTGTCCACACCGCTTGGCCAAGGCCGGGTCAATCAGCTTGGCGGAGTCTTCATCAACGGGCGACCCCTGCCTAACCACATCCGCCACAAGATAGTGGAGATGGCCCACCATGGCATCCGGCCCTGTGTCATCTCCCGCCAGCTGCGTGTCTCCCATGGCTGTGTCTCCAAGATTCTCTGCCGCTACCAGGAGACCGGGTCCATCCGGCCTGGGGCCATCGGAGGCAGCAAGCCCAGAGTGAGTGTCTTTGCTGCGAGCCGACAGTCGGCCTTCCCACGGTTGGGGGATCCTGGCCGTAGCCCCTCTCAATGCCCTCCATCATCCAGTATCACTGGGGAGTCCGTACGCTTCCTGTGAAAGTACAGGGGGAGAGTGTCCTCACCCCCGGATAGCTCCCTCCTTACTTGAATTTCTAGTGGATGGAGATAACTGAGGTTCCAGGTTGCCCAAGACTTGGGGGCCCATGAGTCATCCCTGGGCCGTCCCTACGTCTGCCCCATCCCCTATCATCATCCCAGACCAGGGAAAAATCTCCCCTCTGTCTTGCCTGAAATAGTGAAAGGGAGATCCTAGGAGTCCTAATTAGCTTTTTATTTTCTTACCTATCACTTCCCTGGGCCCTCAGTCAGCTGCCTTCCTGGGAACCAGGCTCAGGTTTTGTGAAGGGATAAGGCCAATCTCAGAAGGGGGCGGTGGTGGTGGTGGGGGGGGGGGATGGGAACCAGAGCCACCAGCCTGGCCTGGGGCTCTTGGGAGGTTGATATTAAAAGTATCTCCCTCCCCCACCCCATCTTTCCGCTCCTGCTCTCCCACCTCCACCTCTGAAGCAGGTGGCGACTCCGGATGTGGAGAAAAAGATCGAGGAGTACAAGAGGGAAAACCCAGGCATGTTCAGCTGGGAGATCCGAGACCGGCTGCTAAAGGATGGGCACTGTGACCGCAGCACGGTGCCCTCAGGTGAGAAGGCAGCTGGGCCGGCGGCGTCCGGTTCAGGCTCGGGGCTCGGGGCTGCGGGTGGAAGGAGGAGGACAGGAGGTGCTGAATGACGCGGAGCTTGAAGGAAAGTTGGGGGGAGCAAGGGGGACGGGAGCGTGGAGAGAGTTGGGGCACAGGAGGGACTCAAAACCGAAAGGAAGATGAAGCGAGGGAAGAAGGAAGGAGAAGAAAGTTCAGAAAGAGAGAACGGAAGGAGGGTCGGAAGGGGCAAAAAGTTAATCCTATAAGGCTGGGTGATAACAGGAGCTCCCTGGGCACTTTCTGCGGGAAGTGGCCTAGAGAGATGGGTCTATCCTAGGAGGGTTGATCTCGGGTGGGCTCCCTGGACCCCTTTCCCCAAGTCACAATTTCTGTTTCGTTAGTGCCACCAGCCAGCAATGGGCCCCAGATGTGGGGGCCTTCCAGCATCCTGCCTTGCGAGACAGAAAGCGGCCTGGGATGTCCGTGTGCAGGGGCACGTGTGCAGGGGCGGCCAGGCACGCAGGGCTGGGCCGCACACCTGAGTGTGGAGACCGCAGCACAGGGGCTGGAGGGCCTCCGGGAAGGCCCTGGGGGAGTGGGTGTGGGTGTGAGTGTATCTAGGGGATGCGCGGGTGTAGGGCACAAGTGTGTGCAAGGATGCGTATAGGAAAGCCGCTGTGAGATGCCCCAGGTGGGTCAGCTTCCCTAGCGAGTGACTGTCCTTAGGTAGAGACGCTTAACCAGGGAGGGGGGCAGCGGGTGTGAATCTCATTGCCGCGTGTTGGGGGGGGGGCTGCGCGGCTTTCTCCCAGGGGCCCAGGTCGCGCCGGGCTCCGCTGCCCCAACGACTTATACTCGCTCTTTTGCCTTTGAATTTCTGAGGTTTAGTGAGTTCGATTAGCCGCGTGCTCAGAATCAAGTTCGGGAAGAAAGAGGAGGAGGATGAAGCGGACAAGAAGGAGGAGGACGGCGAGAAGAAAGCCAAGCACAGCATCGACGGCATCCTGGGAGACAAAGGTAGGGAGCCTCCCCGGGGACGCCACGGCGGAGCCGCGCGTCCCCACCCGCCAGCGTGCGGGCCGGTGCTGCGCTTCCGCCGCCCAAGGCTGGCGACCGAACTTCAGCGGGAGGACTCGCAGCCTCCGGGGGTGGGGGCGGGGCGGGGGGGGGGCAGCCGGGAGCCCCCTCGAGGGTTGCCGAGAGCGCCCCCTCGGCGCGCCCGGGGCCAGGGCAGGGCGCGGAGCCGGGGCGCAGACGGACCCCGCCTCCCCGGGGAGCCGGCGGCAGGTTGGTGCACTGCGCGCCGCCGAGTGCGCGAGCCCCGCGCGCAGGGCCTCGCCGAGCCCTCCGGCGCGTGTGTCCTCCGGCGCTGGCGTTTTGGCGGCTGGTCCCGGCGTGGATCTATTATTTATAGGAAACTTGGGCAAGGGCGGGGGGTGGGGGGCGAGGAAGGAGGAGCCGGCCCGCGGCTCCCTAAATGAATTTGTTAACCAGACCCGCACACGCTCTCTAAACGGTCCCTTGAAACCCTGCCTGACAGTTGACTGACCGCTGCAATCAATAAAAATTAGCGAGGCCCGCGTGGGCCGCCGCCGAACCCTCAGCCTCGCGTTGTCAGGGCGCGCGGACCGAGGCAGCGCCGAGTGGGTGCAGACGGGCGCACGAGGCAGGGGCCAAGTTCCCAGAGGCCCGGGGTGGGGAGGTCTCGGCGAGGAGAAAGATTCGGACGCTCCTCGCACTCTCCCCACTTTTCAGCGCGGCTGGGCCGCTGCCGGGAGTCTGAGCCTGGCGCCCGGCTTTTTTCCCCCCCCCCGGATCTGCTAGGGAAGGCATTTATCTTTCAAGCGCCTGCACGCCCCGGGAAAGGGGGGCGTGCTTTTGTTTATTGACGGGGGGTGCGGGGGAAGTTTCGGGAGAAGGGGAAGTCTTTCTCACTACCCCCTCCCCTCGGAGTTCTCTCTGAGACTGCGTCTTCCGTGGGGGCATGGAGGAGAGACAGAAAGACCAGAGCCAGAGCCGGGGAGGCTGGCTGGGGAGAAGAAGCAAGCCCCCCAGCAGGCATGCGGGGCCGGGGCAGGGGTGGGGGGCTGCAGGCAGGCAGACAGCAAAGACAGTGCTCCTGTGAACCAGCAAAACAGTAGCTTTGTGGAAAGTGGGGAAGCGCCCCGAACCTGGGAACTTGGAAGGAGCACATTTGGCTGGAATTTCTTTGCAGAGGTTTCTCGAGGTACCTCCCTCCTTGCGTCCTGCGAACTCCCAGCCCGGGTCTCTCCCCAGTTTTCAGCAGGCTCTCCCAACCTTGAAGATGAACTTCAGAGACAAAGCCCGCTTCCAAAGACAACACCCAGGGAGGCCCAGCCCCCACTGGCCTGGTGGAGGAGGAAGGTGGGAGGAGGGGCAGGGGCAGCCCCTTTGAGAGCAGCCTAGAGCTGGGGAAGGGGCGGGCTATTGACATTCAGGGCCCCAAGTGGAGCCCAGTCCCGCCAGGGACAAAAGGGCGAGAGGGAAGAAAGGGAGGGAGCCGCGCCTGGCACCCCGCTGCGCCGGGCCTGTCGCACAGCCTCAGGTCTGCAGTGGGAAGGGGTCCTGTGCCGCCAAGGAGCGCCTCTGGCTTGGCCCAGGCGGCCCTGAGCCCTGCGACCCCCTGTGGGGGGACCCACTCCTTACTTCAGTTTGTAGCAGAAAGCGGCTTAGGGGCACTTCCTTTTTTTGTGGGGTGGGGCACATTGAACTTGAAGGGCTCTTTCCTGGTGCCTTACCACGCGGCGGACGCCGTTTCTGGGAGGTACCGGGGGAGAGGCGGAAGGAGGTTTGGTTTTATTTGGGGAGACGTTAGGTGTGCGTGTGTGTGGCTGGGGTTTGTCCAGTTCGGTCTGTCCTGAGAAAGAAGGAAGGGAAGGGAATAGAAAGGGTGGGCTTTGGGGAGCCCTCCGCCTCCAGGGAGGCCCTGCGCTTCTGGTGTTGGTCAGGGCTTACGAAACCAGCTAACCGGCAACTTCGCTGCAGAGAGGATTTCCCTGCAGCACAACCAGGAAGCTTCAGTTCCCCAGGGGTTTGCGGGGAGGAGGCAGAGAGCCCAGGAGCTGAGTCTGGAGAGGAGTTGCAGAAATGAAATGGCACCCGTGGGTCTGGTATCCAGAAAGCCCAGCAGTTTTCTGAGTGACAGTGGGCATGTTGGGCGCCGGGAGTGTGGGCTGGGTGGCTGTGTCAGCGCATGTGACTCTCCGTGTGGCTCTTTGCCCGTGGCCCTCTGGATCGTGGTGCCGTGGGGCTGTATTCTGTGCAACCGCGGTTCCGTGGGGCTGTGCAGGGTGGTCGTACGTGGGTGTGAATGGGCAGAGCGACCGTGGGGATGAGTGAGGGTTGCCTGTCCATCTGGTGACAAGTCACATCAGCCCCCTGAGTACCTGGGCAGGCATCCCAGGCGACCACCCCCCCCCCCCACAGTGGGAACCTCTCCTCTCCCTCCTGGGCCCCGGCCATCAGCTTCACGGCCAAGTTAGAGGTGAAAAGACCCCTTAACCTCCACCCGAGCCGGCCAGGTGGGGAGAGGCAGAGACCCCTCAAAGCGCAGAGCAACGGGAGGGGTGCGCGCCCACGAACTTTGTTTTGGCTCCTTGCTCTTGACGAACGCTTTCTCCGGGGGTTGCCCCTCTCGTGGTGGGGAGCCTTGGAAGAAGGGGTTTAAGAGCTCTCCTCTTTAAGCGCTAAAGAGAGATCCCTCCCTGAGTCCGTTTTTCCCTATCGTCCGCTTGGCATTTAATAATGTTAAGACTTATTAGAGCTGGTAATGAAAACTGGGACTCCTGAATAGGAAACTGTGTTGGAGAGGGGTGTAATAGCTTCCAGGCATGGTAAGAAACTATTTATCCGCAATCAGTCCTCACTCTCAGAGTTTGAAGCACAAACGTTAAGTTGAAGGGTTTTAAAGCAGATTAAATTGAGCTTTTATTTCTGTGCACTTTCATCTCTGAACAGCTCACTCCTGCTCCCCTTGGGCTGATATTCATGAGGCTGTTCGTATTTTTTTTTTTTTTCTCTTATCCTTGTTAAGACCGAGTTATTAGGATTGTTGGTGGTGAGAATTTCAGACCGCTGCGGAGAGGGGCTCCGGCCACGCTCTGCTCACCTGGAGAGGGACATGGACAGTCTTTGCCCTCATCCACTTGGACCCTCTTCCCCTCAGCCCTGCTCCGAGGACCAGGGGAGAGACAGGCCCGAGACCCAAGTGGGAAAGGACTGGAGGAGGGACAGAGAAGAAAAAGATTTGCCTAGCCTGAGCCCAGAGAGACTCTGCTGGGAAATTTGATAGGGGTTTGCAAAAAGTCGAGCCATCTCTCTGGGGGAACTAAGGGGGCCAGTGTAAAGAAATGGGGGGGAGGAGCAGTGTCAATAGTAATCAGCACCCCCAAACCTCATGCCTCTGACGTTGCACAAACGTAGGCTGAAACTGACCAGATCAGACGTGGGGCTCCATCTGGGCCTCTGGGGTACGGCGCCCAGAGAGGTCACGATTAATACGAACTAAGGAGGGAGAGGGGGGACTCACAAACTGAAAAGAAGAGGGTGCATTTTCCTCTGTGGGGGAGAGTGCCATGGTCACAGCCGGGCGGAGACTTTGCTGACTTCCCCGGGTCGGGAAGACCGTCCGAGGTGGGGGCCGAGGGGGCTGCTGTGTAAGGCAGATCTGTGTTTCTTTCCCTCTTTCCTTCATGCATTTTTAAAGCCGCGAACGTACAGGTGTGGAGTGGCAGATGACGGAGGAGGATCGGAAGGGAGAGGAGAGCCCCGGAGTGTGGGTTTTAGACACTTGTAAAAGGAGGTGGGAAACAATTTAATTTGGCAGCGCGGATAGCTGCTAATGCGGTTTTCGGTCGTTCGCTACACTGGAGGAAGCTGTTTTGATTGTGTGTACAAGGACCTGCTAAATTTAATTAGGCTCCGGGGGAGCGCATGAATAGGGGAAGGGGGGGCTCGGCTCCCCTCAGCCCACACCGGTTTTTTTTTTTTTTTTTCTTTTTTCCCTTCCCCCGGCTTCACACCTGGAAGGGGCATTGTTGACCGCATAGGCGAGAGCGGCCGAGGCAAAGGGAGGCGGCGCGGAGGGAGCGGGGCCTTGGGAGCGGGAGAGCCGGGAAAGGACGGAGATAGTCCATTTATCAAGAAACAATCTGCATTGATTTAAACCAACAAGTTCCCTCCTCCGTAAATGTGTGTTTAGAGAAAGGTAATTGACACTCTACCAAATCAAAGGATTACCCCGGGTTGGCAATCTAATCAAACAGAGTCCAGGCGGGATTTGAGGCTGTTCAGAGTGGGGATCAGCTTCGCATAATGGGGGCTCGGAGGAAGATGGGAGGGTGTCAGGCAATTCCCCGGCTTTAGGCTGAGCTCAGTGGTGAGACCAGAGGGGGAGAGGGAGGGGCGCGAGGCCTCCGCCGCGCCCGGGTGGTGGGGGGATGGGGTGAGCGGAGAGGGGGCGTGCGGGGCGGGGGTGGGGGAATATCCCGCAGGAGGGGGGCTCCCGGCGAGGGGCGAGCCCACACTGGGCTGACAAGACTCCCCCTTTCTTCCCTGCATCCCCCCCAACCGAAGCCGCGAGAGGGGAAGGAGGGAGCGGAGACTCACGGAGAACAACAATGAGATCTAACTATTACAAAGGCAAACACTGGCGCTCGCGCGCGCGCTCGCAGCCCCGGAACCCGCGGTAAATAAACAAAGTCGGCAAACTGTTTGCCAGATAAACTCGTGCCTAAATCGAGTGTGACGGGCAAGGAGAGTGGAGACAGAAGGAGATAAGGTTGGAGGGGGAATGAACGAGCATAATCTAATAGAAGACATTTAGCAAACAAACTTGAGACAAGAACAGGGGAGCGGAGGGTAATTATCCGCCCCAGAGAGCGAGGGAAGCCTTCGGAGGGGTGCCGAGGGCGCGCGGGGGAAGGCCTTTGGGTCTCCACGGGGAACCCGGCCAGGGTCCCCAGGGCGCGCAGGGGAAGGGCTGGGCTCCCAGATTGAGGTTCCGGCGCGGCTCCAGCCTCGCGGACGCATTTCTACACGGGGTGGGGGTCCCCCGCCGCGGAGGCGTGCGGGTTTTATGTTCACCTCCGGGCACGCACCGCCACACACACCGGCTGTTTCGAGGCGTTTGTACCTAAAAGACTCGTGTGCGCGGCGCAGCCGTGAAAGGAATTAGATATTTACCAGTTTGAAATAAGCCTGGCTAAGAAGAAGAGAGAAGAGAGAGAGACATTGAAAAGACGAGGCTGGCTGGGGGAAGACTTCAAACGAATTCATCATTTGGAATGGTGGAGGGGAGATTTACCAGACAGTATTGGGAAGTTATTTAGATATTAATAACACATTTTCCTGAGGCGCGACCACGGCAGCCATCTGCGCGGCTCTTGGAGCTATTTGGCTGGGTGAAATATGGGCGTCTCAAATGTTGGGAAGAGATAACGCAATCAGGCTATAACCCTGGTCCTGAGACGGCATCGCAGCGTTAAACCCGGATTAACCTCCCCCCACCCCCGCCGCCCCCTCCCCTTTCACAGCTTTCCAAATTTTTCACTGGAATTTACATGGAAGGATTTAAAAGCACATATAACAGTAGCCTTAAAGCAGTAAGGTGATTATTTGGGCTTTTTTTTTTTTTTTTTAAAGAATGCCTTTCTGAAAATGATAGTTGTCACACATTACATTTTATGTAAATAATACGATATAAAAACATATATATTTTTTATACATAGAGAGTTGAGCAAAGGAGATCTTGTGTTTGTCATCATCAGCAACGTTGATGAGGCCTCGCTCCTAATGGGCACCTAAAGAAACATGAAATGTACAATCACCTAAAGCCAGAGTTCACACCACAGAAGGGGCACAGAAGTGCCTGGTGAGGAGAAGCCTTCCAACTGTTAAGAGCACAGAAGAGAAACCCCAAAGGGGAGATTCTCCAGGGGCTCTGGGGCCTTGAAGGCCAGGACTAAGAGGGGGGGGGCACATTCCAGGAATTCCAGGAAAAATAGCTCGTCTCCTTCTCCCATCCCAGACTAATGAGGTAATTAGGAAACCCGGTTGGGGATGGGGATAAGAGGCGATTGGAAGGTGGGGATGCCCCCCTCAGTTTTTACTGTCCTAGGCCTTCCCTTCCCCCCCCCCTCCTCTCCCAACTCTGGCTGAAAGAGGAAAAGGTGGAAATGGGGTCAGCGCTTTCTGACCCGCTCTGGAGCGATTGGCCCCGGCTGGGGTCGGGCAGGGGGAGGGAGGGAACTTGCCTTCCCAAATCGAATCAAGGCAGAACGGTGACCTAAGGGGGAAACGTCGCCATTAGTAGATAGATCTCTCCAAAACTTCAAACAAAGTGGGGTGGGGGTGGGGGGAAGGGAACGGTGAAGCTGGGTAGGCAGAGGCCAGGCGGGGAAGGGGTCCGCAGGCAGCTCAGGGGGGACCGGGAGCCTGCGAAGGGGAGGGGCCCGGAGGAGGAAGAGAAAGGGTCTAGGGCAGAGGGGAGGTGGGGGCCAAAGGAAGGGGTGTAGGAAAGGGGATATGATATGCCAGAGGGGGGTCGGCTGCACTTGGAACTTCAGCCCCCGGGGTGAGGCAAGGCTTCGCGGCGCTGCAGCCTGGGGAGGGATGGGGGGAGGTTGTGTGCGCCCCAAGCCGTGCTTCCATGAAGCCCCTAGGGCATCCCAAGGCGCCTGGGCGCTCCAGCCTGGCCCTCAGTTGGGCACCTCCAGGAGCCGCAGAGCCCCGGAAGCTTGCTGCGGAAGGGTCCGCAAGGTTTCTCCGAGACTGCGGGTCAGCTAAATGGTCCAAGATTTGGTCGCCCGGGCCCTGGCTGTGCGCTGGGGGCCTGCGCCCAGGTCGAGCCCAAGGGAGGGGTGAGCAGAGACCGGGGAGACACAGAGGCACAGAGGGGGTACGAGAGAGAGGCAGAGCGGAGGAGAACAGAGAGAGAGAACGCTGCGCGCTGGAAAACTGGAGCGAGAAAGACCGAGCGCGGGGGGTAGAGAACCTGCCCGGAACGCTGGAGGGCGCCGAGAAATGCGGAGGGGCCGCGGGAGGCGCGGAGCGGCAGGAAGGAAGACAAAGGGACGCCGAGTCCCCGAAAGGCTGGCCGGGGACGGGCGGGTCGGGAGAAGCCGCAGGCCCCCGAGGCAGCCCGCGGGAGAGCGCGGGCGGAGAGGGCGAGCGCGCGGAGCCGGGCGGCGGCGGGAGGCGGGCGAGCCGCTGTCGTCCTTTTGATCCTCCGCGGCTTCCCCTTATCAGAAGCGCTTTCGGTGACACTGGCACAAAGGCAGTTCATCATATTACAGCGTGGCCCGGCGGCTCGCTGCGATCCCGCCGCTTAATTAGAGGCGAGCGAGTCGGGGCCGGCGGAGCGGGAGGGAGGCCGAGCCCGAGGCGGGGGCCTGGGCGCCGCGCTCCGACCCGGGGCGCTGAGCAGGGGCCGGCCCGAGAGCCTGGTCCAGCCGGGACCCGGAGCAAGGGCGGGGGCCCTCATTCGGAGCGCTGCTCCTTAAACGGGCCTGTCGGGGTTTCACAGCCAGGAGAGTGAGGCTCCCCGCCTTCGGGATGTTCGCAGCCGCCCCTTCTAAGTTCTGGGCTTTGGGGAAGAAATGGCGCAGGCCGGCATCCCCACTCCCTGGCTTCCCACGCCGCAGACTGGAGGGTGAGAGGGTGAGCAAGGGTGACGTTACAAGGCTGGCTGCTCTGGGCCCAGTTCACACCCACAGGTTACCAGCGGCCGGAGGGTCAGATTCCCCCCTCCTGCGCTTGCCCTGTCCCCAAACGATCCCAGCTGCGCCAGGCAGGAGGAATCAGGGAGGGCAGAGGGCATCGTGGTGGGCCTGGGAAGGAAGGGTGCCAGTGTCAGTCCTGTCCCCAACTCACTAGAGTGTAATCTTGGACAACTTGCTCAGTGTCTCTGGCTCTCGGTCTCCTCCTATGAAAGCCAGAGCCCTGGACTAAGTCAAAGATTCTTGTCCTCCTTGGGGGGACCTTAGACCCCTTTGGGAATTGGATAACACCCAACAAACTGGCCAACCACACAAGTTCGTACAGACAGAATTTCGGGGAGCATATAAAGGGGTCTCTGGGCCTCTGGAGGCCATGCCCCATTGGGAACTTCACACAGGCAGGTTTCCTGGTGACTCCAATATTCTCGAGGGAGTGTCTCTCCAGACACTCCTGGATGAGAGAGCCCGGGATGAGGATCTGGAATTGGAGGAGGGGTGTTGAGGCCTGAAGCCTGCCCTCTATCTGGCCCTTGCTGCTGCCACCCCTTTCCAAAGCATGCAGCAGTATCCACCCAGTCACCCCCATTTGGTTGTTGGAAGGGTCCTTTCTGAGGTTGAAATAAGCACAAATGTGGTGTTCCCCTTTTTTGTCAAAGAAAGAGGGAGGGAGGGAGAGAGAGAGAGAGAAAGGAAGGAAGGGGGGAAGGGAAGGGAAAGAGGGAAGGAAAAGAAAAGAAAGGAGAAGAGAGAAAGGGAGGAAGGAAGAAAAGAAAGAAAGAAAGAAAAGAAAAGAAAGAATTGTTTCAGAGGGTGAATTTCTTCAGTCTGTAAAATTTTGTTGAGCACCTACTATGCATTGTGCCAGGCATTGTGATAAGTGCCCAGGAGCACCTGAGACACCAAGAAGGTCTCTGCCTTCAGAGACTTTTGAGCCAGGTGGTTGAGACAGAAAATGAACAAGCCTACGATGAAGAGATGTGCCCCAGCGCCTGTTTGTGTGCATGTTTACCTGGATCTCTGAGTGCGCCTCGCCCCCTTGCCAGGCTGCCTGTGTGTTTTGGTGTTTGTGAGTGTTGTCTGTATGTCTGTGTGCGCGTGACTGCACGCAACAACAGGATGTGTTTGGGGCCCGGGCTGGATTTGGCAGGCAGCCCCCAACCTGACTTGGGGGGTCACAGGCCTGGAAGACAGGGCACGGGAAGCGCCCAGGGTTCCAGCTAAGAGGAGGAGGGAGGGGCGGCCTGGGGCCTGAGCTCCCAAGCGCCTTCCCTGTGCTCTTTGCCACTGAAAAAAAAAAAAAGATCAAACAGCCCCTAGGACAGGACAGAAAAAGGCGTGGGGCGTCCTCCGGAGAAGCAGCTTGGAAAACTCCAGCCTGAACTTTTCTGGGGTCTTTTCACGGGACCCAGACCCAGCGGGGCCCCAGTGGAATGGGCAGCTACCTTTCTGCAGGATCCTCCCCCGGTCCCCAGCCTCTGTGGGGAAACAGGTGGAGAGCGTCCACTCTTGGACGTGGGTTCAAATTACAGTTGTGGGTCTGTAGGTGCCTGGGGAAAGTGGAGAGAAGGTAACATTTGGGGAAGTTTCGTGGGATGTCCTGTGTTGCGTATACTTTTGCGCAGAGATTGTGCGTCTGGAATCAAGCGCGCTCCAGTTCTCTGGAAACTTGTCCTGCGGTCTGCATCAGGTTTATCTGGGCTGCACAAAAATCAGGCTCAGAGTTCATCTCCAGAGCATCAACTCTGGGGTTGGTAGAGGTCAGGGGGAGTTCTAAGGAACCTTCTGGAACTCTGTCATTCCCAGCGCAAGCCTGCAGAAGGCCTCCTGTCTCCTGCAGTCTCTTGTAACCACAGAACCAACCCCAACTGCTGGTCCAGCGGCAGAAGGAGGAACCCAGGACTTATTTTGTACTAATCCCCTCCCCACCCCCACCCCCGTTCCTCCTCTTTGCAAGTTTTTCTCCACACCTGGTCTTCTGGGTCTCGGATTCACTCTCAGGAGAATGAGAAGTCCAATAGAAAAAAAGAAATTCCAGTGTGTGTGTGTGTGTGTGTGTGTGTGTGTGTGTGTGTGTGTGTGTATGTGTGTGCCCCCGCGAGAAAAAGCTAGGAGATGCCCCTCTGCTTTCTTCTACTGCTTTTTGTCTCCTCCATTCTCTTCTTCTATTATGGTCCCTCCAGCCGCCTGCAAATGCCGCCCCTCCCATCTTGGGTGATGGGGAAGGTTCTGAATTATTGCGCTGGCATTTTTAGGGTTTACTGGAGGTGCTGGGAGTGAACCCTAAGCAAAGAGGCTCTGGAACCTCCTTTCCTCCCTTGAGGGTCGGACGGTTTCTGGATTGGGACTTTCCCTTCCATAGCTGGTGCAGCTGACACCACGGAGGTGTAGCTGGTGCCCTCAGGGCTGAGCGCCACAGGGGCGATTACCCCCCTAATTGCACCCTTGCGTCTCCCTGCCACACACACACACACACACACACACACACACACACACACACCCTTCTCCCCTCCTGGCTGGTGGTGGGTTTGAATGCTGGTAGCTCTTCTGTTGCGGAGCCCTGCCTCAGTGACTTGCAGTGGCCAGCCTCAGTTTCCCCATCCGATTAGTGGGCTTGTCAGCCCCTCTCCACCTCCTGGGGCAGGAGGAAATAAGGGCCGGGAAAGCGCCTCAGAAACTGGTCAGCGGGTCCGAGGAGGGGGAGGGGCAGGCTCCAGGGGTTTCTCCTTCCCCGGGCTGACCGCCGCCCCCCCCCCCCCCCCTCGGCGCAGTCCCCGCTCGCGCCTCAATGGCCACTTTAGAAATACAAACAACTTTAGAAATAAAGTAACCAAACCCCCGAAAGGGGCTTTGAAGGGGCGAATGCCTGGTGGCGCTTTACTATGGTGTGGGCCGAGGCCCCGGCCTAATCCCGCTTTCATTTTCACCGACGGCCGCGGGGGAAGCGCTCCGGGCCTCCCGGCCCCTCAGGAGGCTGATTAGGCCACAAAGAGCCCCCATTATCCCGAGAAGAAAACCGGGGGCGGCGCGGGGCGGGGGGAGCTGGGGGAGCGGGCTGCCCGCGCCCGGGCTATTGACTTAGTGGATGAAGTCAAGAGCGGGCACGCTGGGAGCCCTGGGGGGAGGGGGGGGGGAGGGGAGCGAGGGGATCGGCCGCGCGGGGGAAGGGGCGGGGAGACGGAACAAAACAGGACGCACAAAACCCCACAACAAAAACTAAGCTTCGGGCGAGGGAAGCTGGCGGTGGAGGGCTTGGTCCCTGGGCTTCTGCTGGGTCAGCTGCCCCGGGCGGCGACCCACGGAGCGGGGTGCGGGGCAAAGGAGTTAAGGCCCGTCTGCGAGGCGGTCGGTGGCTTTCTTGGGAGGGGATGCTGGCGGAGAGGAGAAAGTTCCCCCGGCAAGGCTGGTGTGTCTGTCGCTAAGGGCTGCGGTGGCTTGGGCTCCAGGCTCTGGCTCGCAGCCCTTCCCTTCCTCCATGAACCTGGGGAGCTGGGTCCAGAGGTCTCCAAAAGTCGTCCCCTGCTGTGGCCACCTGTGGTTCTGTGATCAGGGACATCTGGTGGGCAGAGGCCACTCCTGAGATGCTCTAGGAAAGGTGCCTGAGCTGGGGCCTCAGCGAGGAGGGGGATTAAGGACAAAGAAAAGCCCCGTCCCCTGACCGAAAGATCTGGGTAACTTTGAGTGAGGTGCCCCTGGAGCCTCAGAGTCCCCATCTGCAAAACTGTCCCATGGATGTCAACTGCAGAAGAGTCGGTGATATAATTATAGAAACTGCAGGGCAGATTAGGAGACCAGATAAACAGAACTCTCCAGTCCCTTCCACCTCCTCCTGTCCTCCAAGGCCACTCCCCTATGACTTGAGAAAGAATTGGGACTGTGACCGGGCTGGGGTCCGGGCAGGTGCTGAGCCATGTGCAAATGAGTGGCATCCTCCCTGATCTAGAAGAAATAAGTGGGGCTTGGAGGCAGCTCATTCAACAGAAGGCGGGGGATGGGGGGTGAAGAAGGCAGAAACAAACAAACGGGGACCTCCCAGCTTTGGTGGGCAGGGTTGGGAGAGTCAAGGTGAGCCCTATTTGGTGACTGAAGGAGATAGTAGAAACATCCTCCCGGCGGAGAGGAAGCAGGTGAGGGTATATGACACAGTCCCCCAATCATACCTTCTCCCCTAGAATAGCTGCCCCCCCCCCAGTTCTCTTGAAATAGGGGAGGTCTGTACACTGACTCGAGTGACTTGGAAGTGACCTGAAGGCATCTAGACTCTTCATCCATTCATCATGACGGTCTGAAGGTCTGTTAAGCCTTACTTCCTGTGGGCTGGGCTGGGGGGGGGGTTTATCCCCCCACCCCCCCCCCCCCCCAGCCCAGCCCAGGTGGTGGGGCTTCTCCAGGCTGAGCTAAGAAGCTGGGATTTGTTCCAAGAGCAGTGGGGAGCCAAGGAAGGGACTTCAGCAGGGAGTGCTGAGCCTGTGGCTGGCTCCCAGGACAATGACAGGGACGGGGCTGGGATCCCAAAGGGTGAGCCGGAGTTGAACAGGCCTTAGAGCTCATCTGGTCATTTTCTAGATGGAAAAGCTGAGGTCCAGAGAGCGTGGCATGAGTTGAGGCCAAAGGAGGGGAAGGGAACGCTTGTTTTCTGGCAGCTTCACCTGCAGAACAGCCAAAGAAGCGGGTTGAAGTCTTGCTTCCAGGAAGGCCAGGGGTGAGGGCCTGGGGAATCTGGCCCTTTTCCATCCCTGCAGTTCGTCACCCTTTGTGTTTATTTTTTATTTACTTTTATTATTTTTTTAATTTTTGAGACAGGGAGAGACAGAGCACGAACGGGGGAGGGTCAGAGAAAGAGGGAGACACAGAATCTGAAACAGGCTCCAGGCGCTGAGCTGTCAGCACAGAGCCCGACGCGGGGCTCGAACTCACGAACCGCGAGATCATGACCTGAGCCGAAGTCGGACGCTTAACCGACTGAGCCACCCAGGCGCCCCTACCCTTTGTGTTTAATGTGTGATACTGTTTTTTTTTTTTTTAAGCTCCATTTCACAGAGGGGGACACTGAGGCTCCGAGAGATTAGCTCAAGGAAGGAGGGAAAGGAAGACCATTCTATAAGTCTTCTACAAGTCTGGCTACTCTTGTCCCATTGGGATAATTGCAAGCCCCCAGCCCCTCCCTTCCATTCTTCAGGAGCCTGGCCCAGGGGAGGCTGGCCCAGGGGAGACTATGGCTCCAGCCAGTACCCCCCACTACCACCCACAGTCCCAGCACCCATGAGCACCTACTGGGATCTTGAGACTTGACAGATGTCACAGACTTGGCCATCTTCCTTGGGAAGAGTCCCTTGAGTAGCAAGGACAAATAAATGACTTGGAGAAAGACAGAAAGTAACTGCAATATGGCGGCTGGGGTTGGAACTCAGATCCCATGTGAATGGCCCCCACGGACAGGCCCGGGCTTTGGCACTAACTGCCACGTAACCCTGAAGGAGCCACTTAATTTCTCTGGTCCTTCCCCCTTTGTCTGAACAATGGCAAGGCAGGATCAGCCTAGTGGTTTTCAAAGTGAGTTCCGTGGAGACTTGGGGTTCCTAGCAAGAGCTTCAGGGGTGATATGGCCGGCGGGGACCCTTTGAGCTCTGATACTCTGAGCACATAGGCACTGGAGGGGAGGAAGTAAAAAAGGAGGAAACTCTGATGAGGCAGGGCTTTGTCCCAGGGCGGGGAGCAGGGGGCCTACCTCCAATGGAGGCTACTCTGGAGGAGGGGGAGGGCGAGAGAAGCTGTGTTTACGCCTGGAATCAGAGCCCGGGGCTGTGGTTATTGGTCTTCAGAGATAAGCTGATATTGCTTATCTGGTGACAAATGATTTCACTCCTCTTCTATTCCCTTGATTAGGGAACTTTCTCTCCTGGCCGGGAGGTCTCTTTGGGAGAACAGGCATGGCCGGTCTCCAGACACTGGGGTCTACCTTTTGAGTGCTTGCCCAGCTTGCTGTGTGACCCGGGGGGGGGGGGGCCAGTTACCCTCTCTGTGCTTCACTGGGGAGGGGTACCCGTGGCGGGGCCAGACTGCAGTGCCGTCCTGGCGTGGCCCTGGAGGGAGGATTCAGTGCAGAGTGTGGGAGACGGAAAGATCCGATGAGGCAGGAAGGCGGAGGGCTGTGTGGCAGAGCCCCCCGGGGGCTTTTGCAAAGTGTGCACACAGGGGCACTTCCTTGGTTTGGGACATCCGAGGGGCGTGGCTTTTTGGGTAAAGGGCTCTGGTCAGTCTGCTGGCCACCCCAGTTGAGAGTCACTGGTCTGCTGCCGCACTGTGTTTTATAGATGGAGAAACTGAGGCCCAGGGAGGGGAAGACGCTTGTTCCTTGTTGCACAGCAAATCAGGAAAGAGTCAGAACAGGGACCCCGATCTCCAGACTTTCAAACCAGGCACCATGAATGGAACATTCATCCAAAGCCGCTGGGTCCCTCACTTTTTATTACTGTCACCTGCCCCTGCTGAGGGTCTTGATCAGTAAGGGCAGCAGGCTAGGAAGAAGGGGACTGTCAGGACGAGCCCCCTGCCTGTCCTGCTGTGCCGCCCTCCTGCCCACACCTCGAGCATGAGCGTGGCCTCCCAGACCCCCCCCCTTCATCTCAGCCCCCCCGTACCCCGCGGGTCCCCTGGATGAGCTGCTCACATCTCTGAGCCTTGGTCTTCTCACCCGTCCGGTGGGGCTAGAAACCACAACAGGGGCGCAGGTCGAAACACAGAAAACGTGGCCGGCACATAGGGAGTGTGTGTTCACAATGCGGTGGAAAACCTGAAAGCGATTCGTGCAGGACAGATGACCCGTGGAGATTTCTCAGATAAGAATTTCCCAAGCCAAATGCAGGTTGTTTTATGGGGAGGGGAAGCCTCTAAAATACATGTGCGTATTTTTTCATAAAGATTTATTACAAAAGTAGCATGTGCTTGCCCAAGTTCAAATGATAGAAAAAGCAGATACAATTAAGGCAGATAATCCTTTTCCTCCTCCGGAGATGGTCTTGTTGAGTTTGGGGGTATAGCTGTCGGGATTTATGTCTCTACATCTGTATCTGTATCTATGCCTCCGTCCTTCCATCTAGACCTAGATACATATAGTTAAAATGGCATCGTAGCAACTTAAGCTGGGGACTGAGGCTTTGGAGGTGAGCATGAGACCCTAGAATTGAATCCCGGTTGTGGGTACGTGTACGTTTCCCCGGTGAGGGATCCTTCGTTTCCCTGGGTCTCTAGGGCTCGGGGTCCCCAAAAGGTTAAGCATCTTGAGGTAGGAGATTTGCAGGTGTCTGTCCTCTTTAAGGAGGGGCAGCAGAAGTCCCCCCCCCCACTGCTCCCCTTGGCCCCCTCAGTGCCTCTCACCTCCTCCTTCCTCTTGTGCACCTGCCCTGGCTTCCGGCCTCCTCTGCTTCAAAGCAGAGCTCCAGGCAGGCTAGGCTTTACCTGCCTCATCTCTGAAAGGGGAAGTGGCATTTCAGGCACTTAATTAGACCCAGGACAAGAATAGAGGCTGGCTGTCTGGTCAGGCCAGAGGGGATTGTTGGGGGGGATTAACACCCAGGTAAACCCATCAAGGCTCACCGGGCCCCTTGGCAGGAGGCAGCAAGGGAATCCCGCCCGCAGTGGAAAGGCTGGGCCAGCAGCTGGGAATCACATTCCCAAGGGAGGCAACAGACAGAGCGTGTGTGTGTGTGTGTGTGTGTGTGTGTGTGTGTGCGCGCGCCCACAGGGAGGGCAGGGAGTGGGAGGAGACAGGAGGCCCCCCCCCCCCCACCCCCCCCCCCCCCCACCCCTAGTGCCCCGGGAAGGTGGAGATACAACACCGTTTATTCCCACAGCAGCAATGTGCCCACTACGTGCCAGGCACCAGGCGCTGTTCTAGGGGCTGGAAGTACAGCCTCGAGATGCACGAGGTCCTGGAGCTTTCGCCCTGGGGGCAGGGAGGCAATGAACAGGTCCACGAATCGGGGAAGACTTTGGGAAGGTGGACAAGGACTCGGAGAATATAAAGCAGAGCAGTAGGAAGTGGCTGCCTGGGGAGGTGATGGGTGATCACGGAGCCCCTCCCCAGGGAGGTGATATTTGATGGGAGACCTGGGGGGGCTGGAAAGCAACAGCCGTTTATTGAACATCTACTACTTAGGAGAATAGCCCGTCGGCCGGCCGCTGACTGTGTGCCACGCCCTGGGTTAAGCACCTTTGTGCATTCGTGATATCCTGCCAAGAGTACCTTAAGGAAGGGCTTATTTATTAAGATGCCCATTTATAGACAGAAGGAGGTGCCTAGGCTCCGTGAGCCTAGATGGGCAGGTGCATCTCACTGGTAGCCTGTGCTCTCAACCTGCTCACCTCCTGCTACTATAGGTCAGGAGCCCGGCCAGGCGCTCTGTTCCCCTGCTGTCACTGCCCGCCTCAACCCCAGCCCTGCCCCACAGGGACCTAGTATCCCAATTTTGCCGATGAAAGTAAGAATTCAGAGAGGTTTGCCCAGTTCCCTAGGGTTCGGCAAGTGGCAGAACCAGGCCCTGAATTCGGGTGCCACAAACGCTTCCTGCTGTCACACCCCAGCTTCTTGGCAGGCATCTGACCTTGGGCTGCCCTCCACTAATTCACAGCATGCTGTGTCCCTGGGAAGTGGCTTCCCTATCTCTGGAGCAGAGGGCTTGTCATTAACAGAAGATTCAGCAGGAGGGCTTGCTGACGCGTTTTCGCTCGCGAGGGCCCTGCCCACATACATGACTTGTGTTTGGGATTCTGAACTGAGAAATCCCAGTTGGCCTTGGGGGTGAGTGTGTCAGAAGGTAAACGCTGGGACTCTGTTGAGGGAGTGTTCTTGCCTGTGTGTGTATTTTGTTGTTTACTGTGTATGCACGGCTGCTGGTGGGCACTATTTTAGGAGTCGGGAAGGAAGAGAGTGGGTCTTGGATAGATGGGGTTGGGGGGGGGCTTTGTCTTCATTTGATGGCGCGTGTGGGTAGGTCCTTGTGACTTGAAGTGTGACGGCTGGGGGTGAACGTGTTCAGGGGTGTGTGGTTTGCGTCGATACGGGTGTGCCTCTGTCGGTGCTGTGCGGCGGAATGTCCCCGGGGCTGTCACTGGAGACTAAGGAATCCGTGTTCTCGTGGGGCTGTGTCGGTTCCACCAGGAACAGGTGCAGGTCAGTGTGTTTTCAATGCATCTGCCCCCATTTTGCAGATGGGAAACTGAGGCTTGGGGAAGGCAGAAGTCGCCAGCCAGTAAGTGTCTGAGCCAGGAAGGGACACCAGGACTGCCTTCTCAGTCCAGCCTTTTTCCACTGCTCCCCAGGAAAGGTTTAAGTGGCAGACAAAAAGGTTTAAATGCCAGGGTGAGCCGGGCGGACGCATGGGTAGTCACACGCACATCCCCCTCCTCCTTCTGGTGTCTCTCGGCCTCTGCCTGTTCCCCGGGCCCCCAGCCCAGCCCTGTCGCATGCGGGCCTTTCTTTCCTGGGATTGCAAATACGTCAAAGATTAACACTGCAGCTGGCTGCAGCCTTGAACAATGGCGAGAGCTAGGAAGTGAAGAAATAGCCGGAGAGGCACGACAGCCCTGTCCAGAGGGGCGGCTCACAGGGTCTGCCCACTTGACTTGGAGTGACCCCTCGCCCCACCCCAGCCCCGTGCGCCCAGCTGCAAAGGGAAAACAGAGTCGGTAAAGAAATTCTTCCTGGAAAGATCACTTCTTACAGGTCCATCACCTTGGACCAGAGGTTAGGGGAAACTTAAAGAAGGAGAGGGGTGCCCGATCCCAGGGGGAAATAGCCAATAAACAATTACACGTGTGTGTGCGTGAGAGAGAGCGAGGGAGCTGGAGGGGGTGCAGCTGGAATCCTACTCGGACGCCGTGACCCAGCCTGAGATGCGTCGCCTCCAACTCTGTTCCCCTGAACGGATGACACGACATGACCAAATAAGTAAAACCAACGCACGGGGACGCGGTGTCTTTTTCTTTCCCGAGTCTCCACTCACCCACTTCCTCCTGGTGAGTGGCAAGGCGCCTGAGAATGTCACTGGCTTCTCCGGGCTAGCGGAGGGGGGAAAACACCACCCAACATCGGGGGTGGGGGGGCTCATTTGCAAGGCTGTGATCATTAGAGATGAAGAGATCGTGCTCACTTTCAGCTGGGAGGCAGCTCTGGAAAGCCACCTCGGGATTGTGGAGGACTTACCGTGGGAGGAGCACGTCCCCCGTAAGCCCCACAGTCACAGATCTTGCTAATCCCATTTTACAGATGAGGGAACTGAGGCTCAGGGTTCCCAAGGTCGGGACTGGAGAAAGAGGCAGAAGGAGTTTGAACCGGGCCCCTCCTGCTTTGGGTCCAGGACTCATGTCAGCCCCCGGGTGGCTCAGGAGGGGCCAGTCAAGGTGAGAACTAATCTAGCTTTGCAGGTGCCTACCGTGCCAAAGTGACATCAGCTCCTAGGCCAGAAGCGCATAGGTATCCCTTTAGCTTTGGCATAACTTCTATGATTTAATTTTCATTCCGCTATTTTGTCGGGAGCTGGTTGGGTGTGTGCAAACTCCCCCGTAGTTCATCTCTCTGCAAAAACCAAATACTGTGTTAAACAAAGACGACGTACTCCCTTCCTGCGGCCAGAAGCTGGTCTCCCTGGATTCCGGTTTCCACGGTTAGAGGCAAGGGCTGCGGCCGGTCCCAGCCCAAGCCTGGGAAGCTTAGAAATGCAGGTGGCGCATCCCCTCCGCAGATGAAGCCACTTAATTACCACGCAATCAATATGCAAACAAGTGCCAAACTGGGTTTGAATCAAATTTCTCATTGGGGACCCAGTGGGGGAGGAGAGTCCAGCAGAAGGGGGGGGGGGCCATCAGGGGTGGGCTGGCAGGGGAGGGGGCTGCAGGATGAGGAGCTGGGCTTCGGCTGGGACCTGGGCACCCGAGGGCCGCTCAAAGGCCCCCGGAACCCCCAGTATCTGGCGTGGGGCCCGGCTCCCAGCGAGGGGAGCCAGGGTCCGTGGCCCAAGGCTGCTATCGGCGGGAGGGTTTCCAGACCTGTCAGCTGAAGTCTGGCGGTCTCCACTAATTCATTTGACTCGGAAATCTCAAATTGACCAGGTTCCCCCTCCCCTCTTTAAAACAAACTCATTAAACTTGTCAACACTCATTAAGCCTGTAAAACATTGAACTAGAGCCGCTGGGGAGACTTGCAGAGGGTGTGTGTGTGTGTGTGTGTGTGTGTGTGTGTGTGCGCCTGAGAGCATGCACTGCAAAGCCGAACTGGGCCCTGGGAGACCCACCTCTGAGGCTTGGCAGGGGCAGAAGTCATTCATTTGTTCATCCACTTCCTTCCTCCCGCGGGTTCCTTTCATCCAGGGCGGAACGGTGTGGGGGTCAAGGCACGATTCCAGACTCAGCCTGGAGTCAGTTGGGATCTGCCTTGGCCCCTCCTGCCTGTCCGATGTGGGCCAGTCCCTTATCCTCTGTGCCTCAGTCTCCCCCTTCTGGAAAATGGGCGTTTTAATTAGGCCCCCATCTCACGGGGCTCGTAGCAATGTCTGGCACCTGCTAGGAGCACTCCCACTGGTGGCTGTTATTATTGGTAGTAGTCACAGGAGTCTTTTTAGCTATTATTATTAAGAATCCCTTCAAATGTAAGGGATCGCCGAGGAAAAGGTGTGTTAGAACATGCACTTATGGTGAGAAGTGACACCCAGAGTCAGAGCTAGCGCGGTGCCCGGCATTGTAGGGATGTGAGGGACGCCCTTCCTTCCCTGGGGTAGGGACTCCCCGTTCACCCCACATGCCCCGCCCCCTACCATGCAGCGAAGAATGTGGGGGGCATTCCAGAGCTCCCTCCTTTGGTGAGGACCATGGGAGCACTTTCCTATCACCCAAAGCAAAGCCAGGGTTTGTGTGGGGCCGGGGGGGGGGGGGGCGGGAGGAGATACAGGCTTCCAGGAGAGGCCAGGGATGTAAGCCCACCCCACCTGAGGGTAGAGGTCCCCGTGGCCTTAGAGGCAGAAGCAAAAACCACACCCACCTTGCCCTCAATAAAGAAAAACACCACCAGTTAAAACAAACAAACAAACAAACAAACAAACAAAAACGCCTGATGGGAAGGCAACCAGGTGACCCCAGATCTAAAACAGAAGCTGGAGGGCAGGCTCCTGCCTGCTGCTGGTTCTAATACACACTTTCCTTCTAAGAAATTCCTTCTCTCTCCCGCTCCCTACAGCTGGGACTGAGTCTTCCCCACCTCTGCCGAGGGGACGGGGCTCCAGAGGGCCCAGAGATTGTTGCTCGGCGGCCGGAGGCCTGCTCCAGGGCCCCGATGAATAGCGGTTTTGTCTGGGCCCCCATTTAGGATTTGTGGCTGTACTTGTGATGTGTTCTTTTTGCCTTTAAAGTGGGGTGTCCACAGGCTTTCTCCCTTTCTCTCTCCCATTCACCTTCTTATTGAGAATGCCTCCTTAAAAAAAGAGAAAAGAAAAAGAAAAAGAAAAAAAGAAAAAAAAAAAAAAAACCCCACGCCGGCCTTCTGCTATTTTCCTTCTCTCTCTGAAAATGAGAACATCAGCTATTGAAGCGGATTGATGAACTCTTCCCAAAAGTTTATTAAGGGAAGGTTAGACAAAAGCCCCAAGGCCTGCCGGCAACTGAACAGTCAGTATATATACTGGGCCCTTTTGTCCCCCCAGGGCCGACGCATGAATACCTCTCAATGGCCCTCTTTAGAGTGACAAGATCAAGCCAGACAAGGGCTTGTTAAAAGGAACTTCGAGCTGTTTCTCTTTCCCCAGCCCGGAGCTCCGTCCCCCACTCCTCCTGCATTAATGTACATCTGCAGCAGCGGGAGGAATAATCGGCTGGAATTCTGTCGGTTTTGTGTGGGTTTTTCTTTTTTCCTAAATACACCCTTCCTCCTCCTCTTCCCTGCCCCCACCTGCCCCTCCCTCCCCCCCTTCCCGCCCCGCCCCCTCACCCAGCGGCCCTGCAGCCATATGTTGTGAGCGCAGCCTGCTGTGTCTTTGAGGGACCCCGGGGTGGGTGTTTCTGGAGAAGAGCAGAGAATGGGGTTCTCGAGCCTCTGGCCCTTCCCGTCTGTCCTCTTAGTAAGAAGCACGCTTACTGAGCACTCACTGTGTCCTGGGGCTGGAGGAGGACCATATGTGTGTCATCGCCCATGTGGGCTTTTCCAGCAAGGTGGGTGTTATTTCCCAGAAAGTTATGATGGGACAGCAAGGTGGGGCGAGCGTGCCTGAGTTGGGGGGTGACGATGGGCTCAACTCACTCTTGAGGCCTCCCCCTGTGCATCGGTGGCTTCGTTCAGAGCAGGTTGAGGCAGGACATATATGTCAGCCCTGGTTGTATGGAGGCTTCCGGACCGGCTGGCTGTGGCTCGATGGGCTCAGGGAGGATCCACGTGTTCCGTTCCGAGAGGGAGGTTGTCTGGGAGGGGCCTGGCCCCCAGCGTGCTGAGCGCGCGAGGTCAAGAGAGATCTGAAGTGTCCCTGGGACGGTCCTTTCTTGTCGATCACGGCTGAAGGAGAAGGCACGCGCTGTGGCTCCAGTAAGCCCCCGTGCCTGCCTTCTAACTGAGATGGAGAGTGTGCGTGCCCGTGTGTGTGAGTGTGTGCGTGCAAATGTGCGCAAGCGTGTGTAAACGTGTGTGTAGTGGAGGTGCATAGTATGTGTGTGCATGTATGTGTGCCTGCATGCGAGCGCGTACATATGTGTGCAAGCCATTTGTGAATGTGCGTATAGAGTAGGTTGTTATGTGTGTGCACGTATGTGTGCGTGCACGTGAGTGTGCATGCACGTGTGGGCAAGCATTTGTGAATGCGCGTGTAGAGTAGGTGTGTAGTGTGTGCAAGCACGTGTGAGTATGTGTATAGGTGTCTAGTGTGCGTGCATGTATGTGTGCACGCCCGTGAGTGTGTGCACCTGTGTTTGCAAGCACGTGTGAAAGTGTGTGTAGAGTAGATGAGCAATGTATGTATGTGTGTGCCTGTGAGTGTGTGGCCGTGAGTGTGTGCACCTGCGTGCATGCATGTGTGATTGTGTGTGTAGAGTAGGTGTGCATGTGTGTGCATGTGCGTGCACATGCAAGGTTGCGTCTCCGAGTGGCAGACTGGAATGTTCTTTGGGGGCGTTCTGCCCGGCACGATACCGTAAGCAGAGTAGGTGCTCCATGAGCACTCCATAAATCCAGAACTTTCCTGAGACACATGAGCAGTGGAGGGGAGAGGGACAACCAGGCCTCTGTGAGGCGTGAGGCCTAGCCCCTCCCTCGCCTCCCCTTCCCCTTCCCCCCCCTCCCTCTCCCCCACCCCCACACCTGTCTGAATTTGCGCTTGGAGGAGGCCTGAAAAGGGAGTGTCCCTAATGACCTCAGTTGGAGAACTGGATGCCCCATCTGCCTTCATTTACCTTCACCTTCTGAACTGCTTGCCTCACAGCAATGCCCAGAGGGTGTTTGCAGCCATCCTCCCCGTGGCTTCTCCCTGGGGAAAGGGATGGAGAGAAAGGGGAGGGGGCTCAGGCAAGTAGCAGGTAGAAGGAGAATCGCTTCTGCCCCAGAGGTGGGAGCCTGGCCTTGGCCGCTCCAGTGGGGTGGCCCAGTGTCCCCGCCTACCTGGGACTGTCCCGGTTTTAGCACTGAGAGTGCCGTGTCCTGGGATCCCCTCGGTCCTGGGCAAACTGGGTGGTTGGTCATTCTCTTCTCTGGTGTGCGAAGACAGGCCCTTTGACCTCGAGGCTCAGGTCTGTCACCTCCGAGTTGGGGACATCCCAGCCTCATCCCAGCTTTGTTAAAAGGCTGGGTGGGCAGGGAGAAGGGCTGGCAGAGGGACTTTGAGAAGCAAGGGGGGGGGGGGGGGCGGGGGGGTGGGGGGGGTTTCCTCTCGAGGGGGGACGCCTTGTACGGGGCAGCTGGGGTGGCTGCGGGGTGGGGGTGGGGGGTCCTGCGTGGCTGGAAGCGGAGCCCGGGCTGGAGCCGAGGGGAGCCTGGCAGGGGTAGGGCAGAGGGAGCTTGGCTAACCGAGCTCCAGGTTTGCATCTGCCACTTGCTGGCCAGGCAGTTTAGGCACAGTTGTTCCCTGGCCTGGGACAGGAAAGTGATGCCATCCAGATCTGGCTCTGCTCGGGACCAAGTGGGCCTCTAGCAGATAGTACACCCCTCCCTTCGCTCCTACTCTGCTCATCCCCCAGACCCCTTATTTTTTTCTGGCTTGTGGACAGAATTAGAGGGAAGGAAACGGGAAATCCAGATGCGGAATCTATCCAGAGAGACCAAAGCGGGGTGGGGGGGGGGGGGGTGAGGCCTGGGGGGGGGGGGGAGGCTGCTTAAGAATCACCATAATTTAAGAAATCTGCCTCTCCTCCCTCCCCCCAGATAAGAGTTGCTGTTTCATGGATGATTCAAGTCGAACTTCCCCCAAGGAAGGGCTATGACCCCTGACCCCTGTAACCTGTATTTAGCACGTTCAAAAGCCCCTACTAGCCCCAGAGAGCTGACCTGAGCTGGGACCAAGGCAACCAGGCAGGCAGGGCTATAAACAAGTGGGGCTCCTTGGGCTCAGGAATCCTGAGCGAAAAACCAGAAGGGAGCCAGAGATGGGGCCTGGCCTGGCCTGTGAGCACATGGCCGAGGAGGGGGTGGGCGCGGGCGGGAGGACGATCAGGGAGGTGGAAGGGATTGGGGGAGAAGGGGCAGCCTACCCCCCAGATAGAGGTGGATTTATTTCCTCTCTCTGGCCCTGTAAAATGGAGCCAGAGAGACTGTCCCCATAGGGTTTGTGCAAGGATTTGGTGAATTGATGTGGGTGACCGCCACTCCCCTAAAGCCTGGAGCGTGCCAGGGGCTCAGCAGTGCCAGGGGGGGAAAGATGACAGGAAAAATGTGATCAGCGGGGGCCACACCCTAGGGGGGGGCACTTGAGGATTTCGGTAGGTTGAGATCAGTCCGTCTTTTTTGAGCACTAACTATACGCCAGGCGCTGGCCGAGGTGGGCAGTGGCCGAGGTGGGCAGTGGCCCGGGAACGTCCTTGCCCTTGGGGTCCCCCGTTTGGTGGGGGAAGCAGACAGGAAAATATATAGCCCCCCCCCCATATTCATTGTGAGGGGAGCTTAGGGTGGGGCCCAGAGGCCGTGGGAGATTCGGGCTTTGGGGTTCACGAGATGAAAACGCATCTGTCTTTATTTCTTCAAGCTCACGTTTCCTGTGCATCTTTCCAGAAACTTTCTGACCTCTGCTCCCACCTACCGCTCTTGCCCACCCCAAACCTGGCGTGATGTGTGCACATCTCCTGGCGAGCCTGTCGTTCTCCCCTAATCTTCCTGATGGGAAGGCAGGGGCTGGGGAAGGGTCACGGTCGGTCCCAGCTCTCCCACGTGGGCCTGGGTTCCGTGTCCACTCAGCTCCTGCCTTTGCTCTGTTAATTCAGGCAAGAGACGACCCCTCTGAGCCTCGCTCTTCTCGTCCGGAAAACAGGGCGAATGACACTCAGCTCAGTGCTGGAAAAAACCAAGCGCCTGATGCTGGGTCCGCACATAGTAGGTCCTCAGAGCATGGGTGCGGGTGCCAGAGGTGGGCCTGGAGCCCAGGCTGGCTTCTGGCTGCAACACAGGAACCAGGGCTCCAGCTCCTGCTGCTGGGCCTGGCCTTTGAAGCTTAGTACAGCTCCTTATTACCGCAATTAATTACCCCTTACCCCGGGACAATGGTGCTCAGCCCTGCCCTCTGTCCTCGCCTTCGAGTGGCAGGGGGTGGGCCGGGGTGGGCGGAGGGCACCGGGAGGAGGGAGGTTAAGCGGCTGCCTGTTTGTTTATGGGCCCAGGAAGCTTTATTGGTTTTACACTCCAGCCTGTTTTGAAATCAAAGAACGTTTCCAAGGAGGGGGTGGAAGCCAGCCTCCTGGAGGCCAGAGAGCAGTGGTGTTATTTATTTTTTGGTCCCTGGTTGAGCACAGACTGGTCCTCACAGGTCTGCTCCGGGGCTGGACAACAGGGGTTGGCGCTTTGCCAGGGACAGGGCCGGCGTTCAGGGGCGGGGGTGGGCGGGGGGGGGGGGGGGGACTGTGAATTGGGGCGGGGGGAGGGGACTCTGGCTTCCCAAGGCACGAAGTCTGTGACCGGGCCCCGGCCAAGTCACGGCTCGCCTCCTCTCTCTGAGCGTCGGTGATCTTGTCTTCCAGAGGGGCCCGAGGATGATGACCTCTGCCCCACAACCTCGAGGGATGTGCTAAGTGACGTCCAGTGGTGTGGTAACACCGGGTAACCTCTGGGAAGCCGTGGCATTTGCTCCTTTGTTCCTTCTTTACTTCGTTCGTTCGTTCGTTCGTTCGTTCATTCATTCATTCATTCACGCGATCGCTTAGGCTCTTGCCCTGTGAGAGAGACCGCAGCTTCGGGTCAGGCTTCTGCTCGGAATTCGAAAAAAAGAAAGCTGGTTTCTAACATTCGTTCTTTATTATGCAAGAAGGACGTGCTTATCGTGGGGAAAAAAAGTCAAATGCTGGAAGGGTAATAGAGAGCAAAAAGTTTGTCAAGCCCCCCCCCCCCCCCCCCCCGGCCGCCCGGGGTGAATATTGTGAATCATTTAGGAATCTGATCTTCTAGGTATTTCTCCGCAGGGAAATGCGTGCGCGCACACACGCATGGTTTATTTTGGCAAAACGGGCTTTGCAACACACACTCTTCTGGACCCACGTAGTTGACGACACGTCAGGGACATTGTTTTCCGGAGGCTGGGGCAAGAGGCGGCCTCTTCCTGATGCCTCACCGGCCATGGGTTTTATGAGTTGTTTTAGTCGCTGTCAGTCTGACACGTGAGGACAGGTGTGCCTGACTTGTGCCTGTCAGGTTCACCTGTTAATTCAAGGAGCCATTGCTGTCCTGTTTTTTTTTTTTAATGCTATTTTTAAAAAATGTTTATTTATTTATTTTGAGACCGAGACAGTGCGAGCAGGGGAGGGGCAGAGAGAAAGGGAGGAAGAGAGACAATTCAAAGCTGGCCCCGAGCTGTCAGCACAGAGCCCGACGCGGGACTCAATCTCACGAACCATGAGATCGTGACCTGAGCCGACACCAAGAGTCGGGTGCTTAACCCATAAGTCACCCAGGCGCCCCGTTGTCCCTGTTTTATAGAGGATAAGACTGAGGCTCAGGGGATTGGAATGGTCACCTCAGGCCTCCTGCTAGAACATAGCTGAGCTGGAAGTTGAATCTGAGTTTTCTGATTCTAACTCTGGAATATTCTGGGGGAGTGTGGAGGAGCTGGCTCTATCCTAAGATACAGCCACAGAGGACGGACTTCAGGTAAGATCGGCAGCCTGGCCTTGAGGTGAGAAACTAGCAGCACCGACATTCTCCCGACAGGCCAGGAGCCATTAAGCAGGTGGCTTTCACGTCAACTTGAAGCGCAGGCCAGCGGTTACCAGCCCATCCGGGACGGGTCCCTCCCCCCACCCCGACTCCCGAGAGAGAACAGAGACACGGGGAGACTTGGAAAGCCTGCGCCTCACCCACGGGCAGCAAGAACATGGGGTATAATTCTCTCTCCTGATCTGGGGGGTCTTGAAACTCACAGCTCCCCCCAGTCGCTGTACGAGGGCTGGGATTTGGAGCAGAAAAGAAGCTCCTCCTCCATCAGAGCCTCCTCCAGTGTCAGTTCTGGAAGCATCTAGTCTGACCCTCTCACTTTCACAGAGGGAGGGGCAGGGGCCCCAGAAAGGTTAAGTGACTTGCCCAAGGTCACACAGCTAATTAGTGGCAGGGCCTAGACAGATTCCATCCTGCTGGAAAGATGATCTTACTCCTCTGAGGCAGTGGTGACCTCTTCTGGCCCCCACGCTGCCTATAGCCACATCTGGGTGTTTCCTTCCCAACTGTTGAGAATCTTCTGAACCCGGAGGAGGCTAGGAGGCATAACAAATGGGGAGCTGGTGACCTGGCAGAAGGAAGGCAAAGCCTGGGATGGGGTGAGGGGGGTGGCTGTGGGCAGGGGAGAGGGGCTGCCCCGGGCGTGAGGTTGAGGCAGCCGGGCTGGAAGTCCGTTTACAAAGTTATCACAGCCGTCCCGCTTGGCCAGCACCCTACAGCTTACGAAGCCCTCCCAAGACTGTGACCCCCACAGTGTCTCTGCAGAGTAGCCTTGTCGCCCCCGTTTGAGTCATGGGGAAACTGAGGCCCAAAGGGTGACACCAGTAGCTCAGAGGCACACAGAGTGTCAGACCTGGAGGAGGGGAGAGCTCTGGACTGTCGAGGAAGGCGAGGCCCAGAGGAGGGGGGAGCCAAGGGCTCCCTATTCTGGGATCTGTTCCCCCGACACATGCTGTCCCCGTAGACACATGTCCGGTGAACCCCTGCTCCTGTGGAGAAGCAGGATAATGCAGTCCCTTTCCCAGGGAGCATTTGATGAGGCCTGGCCAGAGACGCCACCCTCTGGTTCTAGTGTCTAAACACAGCAGGGCAGGAAGGCAGCTAAGCTCCCAGGTGCCCCAGTCAGCTAGACCCGGACCCCCATCCTGACTCTGCTGTGTGTCCCCGGGAAAACCACCTCCCCTCTCTGGGCCTCGGCTTCCTCAGGTGCAAATGGGGCTCCATACAGAGTGGCTGTGAGATGATAGAACGACAGCCTCGTTACCATGGGTGCTCGATAAACGTGGCGGCTTATCGCCTTTGCGGTCAGGGCAGACTGAGAGGGGTTGAGACTGACCTGGCTCTCGACCCCGGTGGCCTTGACAACACCCTGTACCGTGCGTCCTTCATTGCCTCCGGCCGAGGAACGAGACGATGCCAAGTCAACTCATCCTATTTCAAAGTAATTCGGTGTGTGTTTTGGGGGAGGGAAGCACCCAGCTCTGCACCCCAAACCTCAAGCCTCTCCCCACCCCCATTCTGTTCACAGTGGCCCAGTTGGGATCTAGGGGAGACCCTGAGTGCTCTGGCCTGTGGGGACCTCATGGGCTCTCCAGGGAAGAAGCTGTTGGGGGGCAGAAGAAGGGGCGGGGGGGGGCCTCTCTCTGTGCCCCCAGGTGAATGTACCTGCCCGTACCGCATTCTCTCTAATAGCCGCCCAGTAAGAGCTCCCAGCGCTAGCCGGTGACTGTGGGACAGGCTGTGGGGTGGGGGAAGGGGCCGGTGGGAGCAGAGGTGACTGAAGGCGCCTGGCCACTCCTGGAGCCCAGACACCTCCCCATTCACTCCCCGGCCAGGTCCTCGGGGGTTCAGACCTTCGCCCAGGTGCTATGTGGCCGCGTTCCACCTGAAGACAGGCTTTGAAAGTCAATTATTTGAAACCAGGGAAGCCAAGGCCTCACGGGCCTCTCAGAGCAAACAAGCTTTTGGCACGTTTGAAGAAAAGGAAACAGGATTGAATTTCCCCTCCCACTCACCTGGGGAAAAATTCAGAGTGCTTGGCGGTGGGGGCATCTGGGAGCTTGACTCTAGCAGCCCGCTTAAGGGGGCAGGGGTCCTCTGGGGTCATCGGGAGAGGCCCCTGAGACATCCTGTGGCTTCTCCCAAGCAGCTGGCTCTAGGGCTCAGACACCTGAGGGCAAGCAGTCCTTCCTTTAATCTGACTTCCTTCCCTCCTGCTGCCGATTGGGAAGATGGTGTGACCTCAGCGGCTTGCCCCTGGCCAGGTTCGAGAAGGCGCCGGGTTCGAGGCCTGACCCTCCCACGGCTAGGTGTGCGTGCCGTCGGGCCAGCCGCTTTCCGCCGTATGCCTGTTCCCCATCTGTAAAATGGGGAGATTAATAACATTCTGAGGTTCTTGGTCAAGTGTGAAATCCTACAGAGAGGGAAAGCGTCGGGGGGAGTTTGTCCTGTGGCTGGGCTTCGCCTACATCCTTCAGAGAGCCGCAGGGGGAGCAGGGATGCTTCAGTCCGCACACAGCCCCGTAAAGGGAGACCTTGTCCCAAGAAGCCACGTCCTCCCACAACGAGGCCGCACAAGGCAGACGAACCCCAGCAGATGTATTCTGGAGGATGTGCAGTCGGAGGCGTCTGAGGGTAGATTTAAGGAAATACGTACCTATAGTCTCCTCGAGTCATGAGTCAGGGAGTGAGGGGGGAGATTGGCAGTGGCGGGGGGCAGGGGTGGAATTTGCTCTAAAAATATGGTAGAAGCTGGGGCGCCTGGGTGGCTCATTCGGTTGAACGTCTGTCTCTTGATTTCGGCTCAGGTCGTGATCTCTCCGTTCGTGGGATCGAGCCCCGCGTCGGGCTCTGTGCTGACAGCTCGGAGCCTGCTTTGGATTCTCTGTCTCCCTCTCTCTCTGCCCCTCCTCCGCTCGTGCTCTGTCTCTCAAAAATGAATAAACATTAAAAAAAAGTTTTTTAAAAATATTCCAGTGCCCAAGCTGCACCCCAGACCATTATTCCGTGATTCCAATGAACAGCCCTGGTTGAGAACCCCTCGCCCAGAGTCAGAGCTGTGGGTGTTGCAGCCATGGGGATCCCTGAGCCACACCCTCCCGGCTTCGATGTCCTCACCTACAAACACCAAGAACCACAGAACCCTCTCAGAGAGCAGTGAGGCGGATAGGATAGAGGGGCCACCGTGTGTGAGAAAGCACCTGGTACCTAGTAGGTGCTCATTAAACGCTTGTTAGAGTAAATAATGGTTGCCATCCAGGTATTTTGCACTCACTTACATCAGCTTTCCTCCCTGTTGATTCCTGGCTTGGCAAGTCTTTCCCCAGAAGGAGGGGTCTTTCCCCAGAAGGAGGGTTGCTTCTGCCCTGGTTTTGGGCAGGCTGGTGTGTCTGGAGGCCCTGGAGGAGGACCCTGGCTGGTTCTTGTGTGGACACATCTTGGGTAACCTTCGGCAAACAGTGACTCAGCCTTAGCCAAGTCCCTTCCCAGGCCAGGCCCGTCTTCAGGTTTCTTCCTGCAACAGGTCAGGGCCCACGAGGATATAGCAAGTAACCGTGCCAGTTTTCTTTGGGGCCCTTGGGAGGGATGAGGGGCCACAGGATAGGGGCCTCTCTTTTGCCTTCCCTTCTTCAGATACTTGCTTTACCCGAGCACCCTCCCGCCTCCTAGATGCTTAGGGCTCAGAGAGGCTAAGTGTCCAGCTTGAGGTCACCCAGGATTCAGACTCCCCCCACCCAGTGCTTGGCCTCCAAAGCCCCACTGTGCCACTGGCAGCCGAGAGTTCCCCTTCGGGAGCAAAGGAATGATGTTTCTGGATCCCAAGCCTGGCTGGACGTGACTCAGTTCCTAGCACTTGGCCTCCTCACTCTGCTTTCTCCTTGGTTCTCCTCTCAGGTCTGGAGCCACCCCAGACTGGGGCTGGCAGTTCGTGGCATTGCTTCCGGCCTGGCAGGGGAGGCCAGGAGGAATCCAGAACCTGTTTAGAGCTCCAGAGCCTGTCCTGAGTCAGTGGCCCCAGGACTTGGCAAAACGGAGTTATCGGCACCCCTAGATGGGGCAGCCTGCTGCTGGCCACCCCTCCACCCTTTGCTGACATACCCTGAGAGTGTCTGTGGGTCTCTGGGACGAGAGGGGTGGCCTGACACCTGACAGCAGTATGAGCTCTTTCACTGACCTGCTGTGTGACCTCTGGCAAGTCGCATGCCCTCTCTGGGCTCAATTTTCTCATCTGTAGGACAATGAGTTGGGGCCGAAGTACCTTTCAGGTTGCTTCTAGTTTGAACCTCCGGACTCTGCTGACATAGAAAGAAGGTCTCGAACACTAGAGACCAAGTCCGACCGGAGAAACCATCCTGAACAGGGAGGCGGGTGCCTCCGCACCCGACCTGAGATCAACCTCGCCCTCTCCCTCTCTGAGCCTCGGATTCCCGATCTGTAAATGGAACAAGAGCACATAGGACGTGCTTCCTGTGAGCTATGGTGAGCCCTGGTGATGAGGTCTGCACTCCAGAGCCCTTGTGGGGGCGCTGTTGCCAGGATTCAATGAGCTCCTAAGTGCCCCGGGGCCTCGGTGCCTGGCAGATGATCCCCGTTACTGTTGCCCTGTTGTTTGCACGGGTGTGGCTGGATCTTTCTCCTACTTCCAGCTGTCATCCTGGGACCAGAGGCAGCAGAAGCCGGGAAGCGGGCAGAAGTGGCGGCAGGGTGGGTGGCTTTGGGTGGGACACGTTTGGCGTCCCTCCCAGGCTCCAGCCCGTGGCTGTGGCCGCTCTGGGCCTGGCCTCGTTCTCCAGCAAGCACCCTCGTCACCCTCTTGCTTCCCCTCGGGGGCTCTCAAACCCGTTTCGTGAACCCTAACTGACTTACGGCCCAGATCCACAGTCCCCGTCCCGGCATGTCCGTCCCTCTGTCCATCCATCTGTCCGTCTCACGTCACTCGCTGGTCTGGCCCCAGGGCCCGGGGAGTGGGTGCCAGGCGGCCGGCAGGGGCTGCGGGGTGTGGGGACAAGCCCCGTCTGCGTGCCACCCTCCACCTGGCTCCTTGCCCCATCAGGCACCACTTAAGGGGATGTACCCTTAAATGTGGAGGGCGAAGGCAGGGCTGGAGATGCCCTCAGAAATGGAAATGGGACCCATTTGTTTATAATTTACTCCCTGACACTTAACGGGAACCCGATGGGACCAATGAAGGCCCCTCATCACCCAGCTCCTCCCTCAAAAGTGCTGGAGTCAGTTCAGTTCTCTGAAGGCAAATGCAGCCCGCAGTGGAGGGGACCCCTCTGCACCCCCCCCCCACCGCAGGCCTCCCTCCCCGCCTCCCTCCCTCCCACCCCCGGCCCCTCTCTCAACTTTTGAAAGTCTTTGCTGTTCCCAAGATCAGTTGGGCCTGCCAGCCTTTCCAGGCTGTGGGGCAGGAAGGCAGGGGGCCTTGCTTTTGAGGTAGAGAGGGGCCAAGGACTAGAACAGTCTGGGCGCAAGACAGGCGGGGCGGGGCGGGGGGGGGGGGGGACCCCGGCGGGGGGGGCGGCGGTGATGCGGGAGGGATCCAGTTTTCAATTTTCCTTAGGAGAAAAATGAGTGCATGAGAGACAGAATAATTTTCCAGTGTGCAGGCTGTAAGTAAAACCTCCTTGAGACATTGCGAGTTATTAAGAGAAGGAAAGAAAAGAAATTGTGAAATCAGTTTGCCTTTAGCGGAACTGTACAATGCACTCTTATTTCCAGGGGAATCTAATTAGCGGGCAGGCAGCCGAGCCTGAGAGCGCTAGAAGCTGGAGGTTGGGCCGGGGGGCCCCCGTGGCTGCGCGGGAGGGGGCTGGGAGGGTAAACCCTGGGCTTTGGGGAGGCATTTCCCCTCCCCGCCTCACGGGAGGTTCCGCTGGCTTGGGTTCGAATCCTGCGTCTCCGCTCTGCTGTGTGCCTTCGAGTTGGTGGCCTAACGGGGAGGCTCTGCTTCTGAATTTTAGAACCAGGAGAGGGTCACCCCCCCCCGCCGGCCGGCGGGGGGGGGGCGCCGCACGAGGGAGTGTATAAATAGGTCCCGACACACACTGGGCGCTCGGCGTTTGCTTGTTCCTGTCCTGCGGCCGCCACAATGGTTACCACCCTCCACGCTTCCAACATGAACCCCTCCCTCATCCCCAGGCCCCCTTCAGCATTCCCCTGGCTCAGAATCTCCCCCTCTTTCAGCCCCGACCCTCCCAATCTAGTCACCGGGTCCCCTAGCCTCGTATCACACATCTGGCGCAGCCTGTGAGGCCATCCAGCCACCCCCACCCCCACCCCCACCGCACCCCACCCCACCCGGCCTCTTGCGGGATCCAGAGGATTCTTCCAATGAGCGATCCTATTTTGTCGTCGTCGCCGTTGTTCCGAAATCTAGAACAGAAGGCAGAAGTGCCTGCAATCGGAAGCACGTGTGCACACGCGCGTGAACACAACAGGACCACGGCCGACCGTAGACGTGTGTCCTTCCGCGTGCATTCGGGAAAGCGCCGGACCCCGCAGCCTCCCGTGATGACCGCGTCCGTATCTCAAATGCTGCGTCGTCTCCCAGCACATGCAGCCCCGGGCCGGAGGGTGCCGGTCTTTCCAGCTGCCCCGATCGGGGCGGGATGGCACTCGGCGAGAAGGGAGGGACACAAGGGACGGTCGGAGAGAAGCGTTGGAGTGGGGATGTTCGCCGGTTCCCAAGGCCTCTTCACTGCCCTCACTCAGAGAAATGAAAGGCAGGGGGTCTGCACATGACCTCAGGCTCCTGATGGACTGAATTCCAGTCCTGACGTGGCCGCATACAGCCATGTGGCCGTGGGTAAATCATTGCCCTTCTCGGAGGCTTCTCCGTGGAACTGCTCTGATAATCAGTGCCCGGGGCTGAGTGTTGTGGGGTGATGCCACTTATGTGTGCCAAGCACAGTACCTGGCACCGGGTGAGAGCATCATGGACGCCCTTTATCCCTGTTTTAGCCCTGTGGGGTGGACCTCTCATTCTTCAGAACTGGGGAGCCCCATCCCTCACCCCGCTTGCCCCCGCTGAGAACCAGATCGTTTGCAGATTAACCAGATCGTTGCAGGTTAACGTAACTAACCTATGGCCGGCCCCATTTTGGAAAAAAAATAACATCATTTATTCCATCAAGATTCAGCAAACGGGGCCCGAGGCGATAATTTGCCCCAGGGTGCGAGTAACAGATTTTTATTTTTATTGATCAAAAGAAAAAAAAAATTTTTTTTATCAAAAACACATCAAACTAGAAAAGGCGTAAGCAGAGGGATCAAATTGGATTTTAACTCCTCTAAAAACTGGTTCACCTGCTTCCAGAGCCGTCTGACTCTGCAGCGAGATGCTTGCAGTCCAGAGTGGCTGGGGGATCATTCCCACGGCAGTGGGGGCTGTTTTGCAGCCTTCGTTAAGGTGCCACGTTTGCATCTGGGCCACCTCTGAGTGGACCAAACATCCGGATGTAGACGGGGGTGGGATCCAGCGGGGTACCCGTGTGTTGGTTTGCAGAGCGTCAATCCCCCAGACCTCTTGGAACGGTTCAGCTGGCTAGCTGGGGCTCTCAGCGTGGGGCCAGGTGTCTGCTGTTGCATAAATACATCTCTAATGAGACGGTTGTGCAGGGTGACCCTAACATACTCACCGGTAATCACGTTAGCTTGAAGAGCAAACAGTCACAGGCGTCTGTGGGAACATTGCAAGTTATTGCATGGATCTGGGCATGTAGGAGGAGGCCATGCATTCATTCCCCCTCTCACTCATTCGTTCATCCATTCGACAAACGTGTGTTGAGCCCTCTCCGTGGGCCGAGGCCTCTCCTGGGTGCTGGGAATAAAGCAATGAACAAAACACAGATTAAAAGAGAAAAATCATCATCCTTCCGGAGCGGAAATATTGCCCCTGCCAACCGTTCAAACTAGAAGGCTGGAAGGTGGGTCACAGAGGAAGCAGGGGGTCAGGTGTAGTCCCTGAGGTGAGCCTTGTAAAGCTCGGTCCCCTGATGCTGTGACAACTCTTTCCCCTTGTTAATACAAGTGACGGAATCTGATTGGTGGACGCAGTGGGGGAAGGGAAAAGAGGACCTAAGTATGGAACCAGGGCGGAGAGAAGGGGTGGAAACAGGTGCATCGGGAGGCTGAGGTGGGCTGGGACAGGCTCGGCCCTGGTTAGGGCTTCAGGCACCCCGGGCTGTGGCCTGTCAAGAATCTGATAACCCAGACCCCATGCCAAGTGGCAGAAGCAGAGACCACAGAGAAGAAAGTCCACCTGCCAAGTGTGCCCCCTGGGCTGGGCTCACCTTGGGCCGAGTGTCTCCTCCCCACCAACGCCATGCGTGAAGAACATGCGGGCTTTGGGGGCCGGGGGGAGGGGGAGACCGAGAGGCAGGCTGTTTCGGTGCCTCCATTTCCATTCCGATAATAGACAGGTAAGAAGTCACATGGTTCTCCCTTTGCCCACAGCAGCATGGTTTGGGTTTGTTTGCTATTTTTCTCTGAATTTCTGGAGAACAGTGCTTCTCAGAGCATGGCCCCCACCAGCAGCATGAGCGCCACAGAAAAAGTCAGTGGAAATCTACCTTCCGGCTTCATCTGCTGAATCAGAAACTCCCACCGAGGGCCCAGCAGAGTATGGGTTCCAGTGAGCCCTCCAGGGGGTCCTGATGCCCCGAGCTTGGGAATGGTTGGTTTAGAAGATGCTAGGGAGGCGGCTTGATTTCCTTGAAAATGTATTTGGTGACTCTGGGCACCCACCTGGGTCGAAAAGGAGGCTTTAGCACTTCGCATCTGAGAAAGTCTCCACCCCTTTCGGAAGCGTTTACCCAGGAGCACTGGCCCCTGAGATGGCCGAGAGGATTCCATGAGAGGACGTAACACACTGAGCTCCTGGCACACAGGACCCCCTCGGTAAACCGTAACCCCCTTGATCCTTGTGTGCGTTACTCGACAGGGGTGAACCAGGAAGAGAAAAGCGTTCCGTGGGGCAGGTGCTGGTTACCTTTGAAAATTCAGCCTCAGCAACTCTGAGATCAAGAGAATCACAGCATCTTGGCATCACGACCCAAAAGGGGGTGATTTGGTTCCGCCCCTTTGTTTACAGGTGAAGAAACAGAGGGCATGTGTCACAGCCGCCCTCCTCCCCTCACCAGCCCCCTTCTGACCACCCACCCCGCCTGTCTCCTTCCACCTTCTGTCCCGTCCCGAGTTATCTTGCGCAGAGACTCACAGCGAGGAGTCCCAAATGAGCCCCTGGCTGCTTTTTGCAACTGTCTTTGGAAGCCAGACTCTGTGTGTGCCATTATCAGCCGCAACCTGCACGTGCCCAACACCTAGGTTGAAGTGGACCGATTAACATCTGGAGGCGGGAACCTGGGCAGGGAGAGAGGGCAGCAGGCCCAGGGGGCCCCCTGCTCTCGGTGGGTGCCTCCCATCAGCCTGCCATCAGTCCAGCACTGGGACCTGACTCTGAGCTGGTGTCCGCTCCGGGACCAAGTTTTCCAGGGTTGGGGTATCTGCCTGACATAATACGTAACAGTAATTAAGAAATAAGCCGCCTTGCCCAGCCTCACAGCGATCATTTGGCTAAGTAACTACCATGGTCCAGTGCCTCAGAAATCACCATTAGAGTACGCTCCTTATGGCCATAAAATTTCTCGTTTTCTGCCTTTCATCAGCCTCCCCCTGCAATCTTCGCCTTGCTTTATTTATACATTCGTCCTCAAACAATGGCAATAAACTCTTTCCCAGAGTGTTGCAAATCAGAAATTTGTCCACATTTTTCCACCACCTTCCACTGTGGACCTGCTCCGCCTGGGAACAGCCCAGCCAGGCCAGCTGGAGAGGCTGGGCTGCCGCAGATTGATGGGAGCATGACAGGGTGGGGTTGCTGGGGAGAGAGGGTGGGGAGGGGCAGCCGAGAATGCGAGAATGCGCCATGAAAGGCCTCTGGCTGCCCAGCGACCAGCCCAGCCTGAGACACAAGGGGCCCAGGACTGGCCTGGGGAGGGGAGGGGAGGGGAGGGATAAACCTTCCCTAACCCCTTCCCCTAAGAGAAGAAGAAGGGCCTGAGGACTATTGAGAAACAGAATATAAGGGTCATGAAATCTGTCCTTCCCTGCCCCCCCAAGAATCAGAGGATCTCAGGGTGTCCTGTACCCCACACGGCACCCCCAACTTAGAATCCCAGTCCCTCTGGACCTCGCCCCTACCGCCATCGATTGATCATTCTTTATCCAGCGACAGGCATTTACTGAAAGCCCTACTGTGCACCAGCAACTGTATTAAGCTCTGGGAGTAGAAAGTGGTGAATAAATCAGATAGACCCCACGTCCCCTTCTCAAGCTGTTCTTAAAGATCCAGGAGGACGTCTGGTTTTTAGGGATAGGGCAAATGGTGCTCAGAGAGGGGTTTGGACTTGCCAGAGGCCACACAGGAAGTTGAAGGCAAAGCCAGGGACAAACTTCAGGGCTGCAATCCAGAGCCCCCAGTCTCTCCAGCCAGCCCATGGCCTCCCTGGGGAGCCGTCTCTGGGCCAGGTGATGGTTGCCTCGTCTGGCCGGGGCACTGGGTGCCTGTGGCCGGGGTGGAGGGCACTTCTGCGTGAACATTTTGCAACCGAACCTGGCATTTCTGGTGGAGAAGTAACTCAGGCTGATGGCTTTCCTGTCGGGCCACAGAGGGGAAGTCTGTTCTATTAGGTGAGCCTCCCAGGTAAAGCTTTTCCTTTCTAAGGAGCGAGGCTGGCCTCCCTTAGAGTGACTCGCCCCAGTGACCCCACAGTCCTGGCTTGCATTTCCAGTGACCCCGTTCTTCCTTCATATTTGTGTTCTAGGCTCAGCCCACGCCACTGCCCACCTTTAAGAGAGTGGTTTCTCTCTCTAAAAGCAGGATTCCGACGTGTCTGCTGGTTTCCGTTGTGGTGAACATTCACTGCTGTCGCTTTTATCAGCGTGGGTCTGTGGGGCACCCAGGAGGGGAATGATAAATACCTGTTGGGCCCACGCTCCTCTGTGCTCCTTGACGTGCAACAGAACATTGGGTTTTATAGAATTTTCTGGGAGGCCTATTTAAAGAAAGGTGGAGGAGGGAAGAGTCGGGAGTTGGGTGGATAGAAATGTGTGACTCTGGGGAAGCTTGAATCACAGCTTCCGATTGTGCCTGGGATGACAAGGCGCATGGTTTCTTTGTTAAACGGGTGGCTGCAGTTCCTACCAAAGACTGTCATTGAGAACATTCTAGAAAATTTAAAAAGAACACTCTAGAATGATGGGGCGCCTGGGTGGCTCAGTCGGTTAAGCATCCGACTCTTGATTTCAGCTCAGGTCATGATCTCACGGGTTCGTGGGATTGAGCCCCACGTCAGGGTCTCTGCTATCAGCTTGGGATTCTCTGTCTCCCTCTGTCTCCCTGCCCCTCCCCCCTCTCAAAATAGATAAATACACTTAAAAAAAAAAAAAGAACATTCTAGAATGATAGGAACCACAGGGCAGGGTAACACCCAGTTATAACAGAGAAACAGAGTTTCTACCCTCAAGATACTCCTAGCGAAGGCACAGTCTCTCTGAGGGTGTCCCCAGTTTGATGGGGGGAGGCCCAGCTGTCACACTCAAGAAGTTCAGATAACCCTCTTACAAGCCCTTTGATATGGTGTATTTGGTAAACAGAACATGTGCGTTACAAGTTAATGGTTGGTCTCTGTCAGGAGTCGATGCCAGGTGCCGGGAGGGTGGCGTGGGCAGCAGATAGCACGGGCATTCAGGGAGAGCTGCCTGGGTGTAGCGGTCACGGAGAGCTTCGTGGTCTAGGGGGACGTCAGGTGCGGCTTTGCAGGATGGGGGGACTAGGAAGTGGTTTAGAGCATCATGCCGGGCGGCAGCGAGGTACGAAGGTCTGGAAGGAGCCCACAGGGCAAGGCGTGCCCAGGTCAGGGCAAGAACCTCGGATGCCAGGCTCCGATGGGCCTCCGGGGCCAGCTGCCTGGGTTTCACTGTCGCTGTGCCATGGGCTGGTCTACCCTGTTTGAGCCTCATTTTCCTCGCCTATAAAACGGGGCTGATAACAGCCCTTACTCTGTGATTCACGGCGCTAAAAGGCACATAGTGTGCCCGAAACACATCAGCCACGTGTAGGTTAATTCTCCTGCATCCTTCGTCCCCAGTCCTGTGGCAGGAGACTTTGTGTGACCTCAGAGCCCCGTCTTAGGGTCCAGCGAGCCCCAGGTTGAAGCCCTTCCTCACGGCTGAATCTGGAGGCAGGCGGGGGGTGGTTCGATGGATGAAGGGGGGCAGGGGCCGGGGGTCCTGAGCCATTTACCATCTCTGCCTCCTTTGATGACTTTGCAACTGTCTGCAACCCCTCTGTGCCTCCCAGAGTTCCAGCAGGGAGGAGGGGTGAGGGGGTGGCGGGGAGAGAAGGCTGGTGGGGCAGGCTTGACTTCTCAGGCATATGGCCCTTTCACAGCGGCTTTGTGGGGCGCCGACGGGTGGCCTGCCTGCCTTTTCCTCGCCGCGGCCCCAGCTGCTGTTTCCTCTTCGCTGACCTTGAGCCCTCGAGCCGGGCCTCCCCGGGCCCAGCTTCCTGAGGGCCTGTCTCCTTCGCTGGCCCTTCGTGCCTGCCAGCCCTTGTATCCGAGCCCGCTGCACCCCTCTCCTCTGCGGGCACCACCGGCATCTGGGACGGCCTCCCCTGGGGAAAGAGGGTGCGGGCGGTCTGTGGGCCTGCTGGGGTTTGTGCGGAGCGCTCGCCATAGGAGAACAAGGAAGGGAACAAGGGAGGGACCGCCGTTCACGCAGGCGTTCCTTCCTTGCCTTTGTGTTTCGTGCCACGCAAACGTGCTTGCCTCTGGAGGGTACGCAGGTAGATGAAGTTCTCGTCGTTTGCAGACACCCGTGGTGACAGCCGCGATAGCGACAATAACAGCTCGCGTTCATTGAGCACTTACTGTATACCCGGCACCGTTTTAAACCCTTGTCTTGGGGCAAGTCACGTAACCTTCACGCCCGACGCCTCTGTTCCTACTTTCCTCGCTTTACAGATGAGGAAACTGGCCCAGAGGAGGGGGCGTGGCCTTCCTGAGTTAGTGTGGGAAGCAGGCTGCGATCGTTGGGACAAAGGCACCGCGTGGTATGTTTTGAGGCTCCCACGCGGGCAGCCACACCGGCACCCTGAGGAGCAGAGGCGCACGGAGTTCTTATTCCCGGGGCTGGACGGGGAGATGGAGGTTCCAAGGGGACACGTGACATGCTCAGGTTCACACCGCAGGTCAAGGCGTGAGTCTGGAGGGCCAGGCCCACCCCCACCCCACCCCCCGCCCCCCGGGCCCCAGGCTCTCCGAATGAGAGGAGAGACCGGGCCTGGAGGTACAGCTGCTCAGACCACTGTCGCATTTTAGCAGTGACGAAAGTGAGGCTCCGATGTTCAACAACGCGCCCAGCGCCTGTAGCTTGTTGGAGGCAGATCCCGAACACAAGCTCAGGCCCCTCCGGCCTCCCAGCTTCTGTCCCGGCTGCCCGCCAGTGTCTGCCCGTGGCTGCCTGGCCACACTCTGTAAGGTGGGACCCAGTTGGGGCACCTGGGTGGCTCAGTCGGTTGAGTGTCCGACTTTGGCCCAGGTCATGATCTCGCGGTTTGGGAGTTCGAGCCCCGCGTCGGGCTCTGTGCTGACCAGCTCGGAGCCTGGAGCCTGCTTCCGATTCTGTGTCTCCCTCTCTCTATCCCTCTCCCACTCATGCTCTCTCTCTGTGTCTCTCTCTCTCAAAAATGAATAAACATTAAAAAAAAAAAAAAAGATGGGACCCAGTTGTTAGGCTTCCTTTAAGGTTCCAATCTAGTGAGCGCTGTTCTCTGCTCAGCACCAAGCATTGCTTTTCCTGGCCTTACAGGAGGCTGGTGAGTAAACGACAGAAATAGCCCGACGAAGAGATACAGGAAAACTGTGATTATTTTCAAGATTGTCTTCAAATCCCAGGAAGAGAGTTAAAGGGGATGGTGAGCTGAGACCCTCCTAAGTGCCTTAAAATGTCCTGCCTTCTCCCCTCCCCTACTCCACAGCTGCTGTCCCCATTTGCTGCATATGACGCCAACAGGTTAAAGAGACCGAGTTGGAAGGACCCTTGTGACCTCGTTAGTTTCAACCTCCTGCCTTAACAGGGACACCTTACTTTTGAATTCTCTGCACCCAGAGAGTTGCAGCCCTCCAGAAACCCTCCCTTCTCTCTCACATGTGACTTGTGCTTGGTTCACGGTTCCATGCAGAAGGAGTTGTGGTTGCATCATGAGAAAATGTGGCTCTGAATTCTGTCAGCTTAACTACACAGTACCGTTTCAAACAGTACTATTTCCTTTTTCCTTGATGGGCCCCCTCTTAGCGGGGATGTATAAAGAGTGCCCTCTAGTGCCTGAGAACAGTACCAGGCCGTTAGCAGAGAAGCGGTGATCAGAGAACACCCCACAGGGGCCCCACATTTTGTAATGCAAATTACATACCTGCAGTTTCAAGTTTAAAAAAAAAAAAAAAAAAGCAGCCTGATGGGGTCGGATAGGGACGCTGCTCCTGGAGAAAGAAACGTTTTGTCAGGTTTAGGTTGTGAACGTAAACTCTCACTAATACGGGGACAGTTGGGAGAGTGAAGTTGGGCCCGTTGACTCGTTGGTGAGAAATAGCAGAGGACGTGGAGTCAGACGGAAACCCCCCCCACCTCTCCAGTGCCTCCCCGCGCCCCCCCCCCCCGAGGGGGCCTCCCAGAAAGCAGGACTGAAGCGTGGATGGTTTTGCGGAGCCCCAGCAATAAGTGCACAGAGATGGCTGTGTCAGAGCCAGATGGCGGAGAGCGAGCTCGGAAGGCTTTCCAAGCTGATCAGAAAGGCCGAGGAGCAGTGACAGCTAGCATTGGCTGAGCACTGCTGTCCCTGACACGGTTTCCTGTGCCTTCGTGTGCTCATTTATTTACTCGTTCGTTCGTTCATGCAACAGATACTTGGGTGGCCACTTTGTGCCAAGCACTGGGTATTTATCAGTGACCAAGAAAGATGAAACCACCCAGCCTCAAGGAGCTCTAATTACGGCCAGGACAATGTGGGGAGGGCCATAAAATAGAAGAGTTAGCCTATCTGATTGTCATAGGTGTGGTGGAAAAATACAAAGCAAGGAAGGAGGGAGGGCGTCCCTGATACCATCCGTATTTTACATGTGCGGAATCCACAGAATCCGGGCAAACTGCATCAGGAGCCTGTGCTCTTAAATAGCCCGCTCTACATTGTCCTGGACACCTGCTCACTGCGGGGGGGGGGGGGGGGGGGGGGGGGGCTGCAAGCAGAGGTCACAGCCTATGCAAAGGCCTGTGGTTGCTGGAGCAGGAGATGGTTGCTGGAGTCCAGGGAATGAGGAAGAGGGCATACAGGGGCGCGCAGGGTGGGTTCGGAGTCAACAGGGATTCTGATGGCCCTGGCCCTGGTGCTGGGCTGGTTGCATGGGAGGCGTTGCCGACAGAGGAAGAGGGTGTGGAGGAAGAGGGCCAGGCCTTCGATCCGGACACCTGGGTGGCAGTGCTGGATGGGCACCTGAGACAAGTTGGGTCACTCGTGGTGGACAGGAGGGGCTCACTTCCGGGGAGCTTTCACGCGGGGTCTGAGCGAGCCCTGCCCCTCGGCCCAGCCGGGTTGCCCGGCCCTTGTGTGCGGCCGGGCTCCCGCAGACGTTCCCAGCCTCACGCACCGCACGGCACGCCGGTTACAGCTGAGCAGTTCTGCGGAGGGGCCGGGAGGGCTCCCACCATGGCCCTGGCTCGCCGGGCCCCCAGCTGAGCTGTAAATGACTTTTCCATTTTCCGAGACCTGCGCCCAGGCCTGTTTGGTATTCAGGGACGCCGGGCCCACACTCGCCAGCTCTCGGCTCTGCCCGAATTACTTGATTAAAACGCATATCAACTATTATGTGATTCGTTTCTCTGCCGCAGCTCGAGCCGGGCCTATGTTAAAACTGTAATAAAGGCTGAGTTTGGAGGCAGCGGGGGGGGGGGGGGTGCGAAGGAGCAGGGGTGGGAGGGCGTCTCTGGGTCGGGGGAGGGGGTCGGGGGAGCTGAGAGAAGGACCCCCGACCTCAAGGCCACTGCTGGCTTCCTCGAATCTAGATGACAGGGACCTGCAGACGGTCAGCTCCCCTCCTGCCTCCTGAGAAAGTCGGTAGGTGTAGCAATCGTGACCATCTCATTTCCCGTCTTTTCCTCTGGCAGAAGGGACAGCAGGGAATGTTTGGGGGTGAGGGTGGAGAGCAAGCCGCGTTGGCTTTCGCGCTCAGAAATGGAATTCTCCATCGCCTGGGAGTTCTCTGTTGCAAAGCTGGCTCTCGCTAGGCTGCGAGTCCCGAGTCCTGGGTTTTCTTTGCAGCCTCCCTGCCCCTGGGTTCCACTGACCATCTGAAAATGGGGCTGATACTGCCTGCTGGGCCCTCCACGGTTATTGGGAGAGTCTGGAGTGGGGACAGTGACAAGAGCTTGGAAACCGTAGGGTGTGGCACACACACGTAGGGTGGTGACCGCTGCCGTGTGTCGGGGGCCAAAGGAACTTTGTAATTGTACTGCCAGGCCCTGTTCGTCTAAGACGCCCTTATTGAGCACCTGCTGTGTCCCAGGCGTAGGCTCTGCTCCACGCAGGGATCTCCCAGTCCAGTCCGACCGAGAGACCCATAGACAGGCAGGTTAGGTGTCCCCTGATGAGCTTTGAGAGCCCGAGAGTGGGCGTGCAGACCAGCCTGGACATGCTCAGGGAGCGGGGGAGGCTACTCGTGAATTGCGTTGTGCTGGGTAAGCAGGAGCGAGCCCAGTGGAAGGGGGTGTGGTGTTCCAGGTAGAGGAAGCTCATGGTCAAAGTGAAAGGCATGGAGGTCTGAGACGGCCCCGGCTTGGCCATTTAAGGGTGCCAAGAGCTGGCCAGGGAACCTCGTGGAGTGGCAGGGTGGGCCTGAGCACGTGGGCAGGGCTGACAGTGGGGGGCTTGGGGGAGGGCGCCTCACTGGCCTTGCTGAGGCTTCCGGAGTCATCCGCCGTGGGAGATGGCAGGCTTGGAAGGAGAGGCAGAGGCTGAAGGAGAAGCCATGGAAGATGCTCCCCAGTGACTCTCTACCCACGTCCATCCACCTCGCCTAGGCTGGCCTCTGTCCTGAGCGGACCTCAGTCCTGCCCACCCTTAAGCTTTGACAAACCAGATGGCTCCTGTCACCCTTCCTGTCCCTCATTCATTCTGTTCTCAGGGGGCTCTGAGGCTCTTTCAAGTCCTGTCGCTGTCTGGTGTTCTGTGCCTGTCCTGGCCCCAGTTCCTACGGAAGCAGGGTTTCCTTCAGTAGACTGAGAAATTCCCAGAATAGGGATGGTACCTCCTCCATCAGATTGGGAGCTTCCTAAGACAGAGGCTGTTTTTCCCCCAGAAGATTGGGAGGTGGGGCTGTTTCTTCCCTGCTCGGAATTGGACTCCCCACGTCCCTGAGCAGAAACCAGGAACCCAGAGAGAAGGCCCGTCGCCATATCCCTCTGTCTTGGGGCTATCCCCACACCTGTACCGGCTCTGTCCCACCCCCTTCGGGACCTTTCCATCTCACAGCTGTGTGGGGGGAGAGGGCGGGAGCTGCTGCTGGCCAGGAGGCTGCCCCCCCACCCCCACCCCAAATCCAGCCTGTGTCTAATGAACGTGCTTCACGTCCACTCTGTCCACGTGGCCCCCTTCCCCGTGCCCCTCTGGGTTATGCAGTGCATTTTGGGATTGAATCCCTGGGACTGGGTGTATTTGGCTCTGAGCCCCAGCTGTGCTGGGGAAGGTGCCCCAGGATGCCTACTGTGCCCCCACAGCCTCCTCTCAGTGACGGGAAGCTGGGCAGCCGGGAAAGGAGAGAGGAGGGGGTTAGATCTGACCCCAGGTCTCTGCCTTTAGGGATGAGTAATGAAGGGAGGGCTTCCCTGCCACTGGTACCCTTGTCCTGTGGCGTCACGATCAAAGGCAACCTGGCAGTGACCAATCAAAAGCACAGACAACTGCCCAATGGCCAAGAGAGCAGGATGGAGGGGAGGGGACCTGTGGCAGAGGAGCGTTGCTCAAGACCGGATGACGTCCCAGGTGTGGATGGAGCCCCATGACAACGTTGCCCATCGTGCACTTTGCCGTGCCAGGCTTTTGTACGTGCTCTTCCCGCGGCCCGGGATGCCTGTCCCCTCACCTAAATCTACGAGGCCATATGCGGTGTTTGGGGGAAGAAGGAGGGTGTCCCTTGTGGGCGAGGCCTACCCCTATTCGGATAACAGACATTTAAAGCAGTTGAGCAAGGACAGCGTGGGGGCGGGCAACAGGAGAGCAGGAGGCCGGTGTGCCCCTTTCCTGAGAGACTCTGGGCAGGTCACGCTGCTTCTCGGTGACTCAGTTTCCCCCATCTGCAGTGGGCTCACATGAGCTCTGAGGCTCTTCCTGCTTGACTCCGGCTGAACGCCGTGAGCACAGTGTCCCCATCCCGGGCGCAGCACTATCGCTCCGGTGACCGAGTGGATGACGAAACATGAAGTGCTTCCAGAAATTCCCAAAATGGGATGCTAGGCGAGGGGGAGGGAGCACTGAAGGCAAAAGAAGAAAGAGAGAGAAAGCAGGAGTGGGAGGAAGGTCACCACTGACCGCCTACTTCCTCTTTCCCTCTCCCTTCCTTGGTCTCCTCCTGGCCCTCCTCTGTGCTCCCCATAGTCCCCCAGGGTCCACGGAGGGTGCAGCTCCGGAGCCCCGGCCAGGCCACTCCTTGCTGGCAGTCCCTCTGCTGGACCAAGACGGGTAAGAGGCACAGGACTGATGGAGTCGGGAAGCCAGTTCAGTCCCCAGGGTGTCTTCAGCTCTGAGGCCAAGGAGCTTGATCAACCCCTTCCTGCAACCTCTCTAGCCGGGACCTGGGGTAGGCAGATTGCTGGCCTGATAGCCCCGTCCAGGGATGAGAAGTAAGCTGGCCGCAGACTCCTGGGCTCTCTCTGCACAGGAAGCAAAGGCTTTTCTCCATCCCCAGGCTCCTGGGTGGAAATCAGTGGGGACTCTCAGGTAGGGGCCATGGTCACGACCAAGGTCATCAGGTAAGGTCTCTTCCAGCCTGGAGGGTTACTCAGAGATCCTGAAGCAACCCAGGAAGGGCCTGGGTACAGAAGTCACCTAGTCCAAACGCTTCATGTTATAAATGGGGGAAACTGAGGCCCAAGGAGGGAAGGTAGCCTTCTTAGGGTCACGGTTCTGGGCGTTTAGGGGCAGAACCAGGTATGGAATCTAAGCTGCCTGACTGCCAGCCCTAAGCACGTGCATTTGCTCTGTCTCCCACCCTCCCTTTCTCCTAGCCCTCCTCCTTTCGTGTTTGCAGTATTTTCCTTGAAAACAATAGCATTGCTGCTTAAATGGTCATTATTTTATTTTATTTTGTTTATTTATTTATTTACTTACTTATTTATTTATATTTTATTTATTTTTGAGAGAGACAGAGACAGCATGCGAATGGGTTAGGGGCAGAGAGAGAGGGAGACACAGAATCCAAAGCAGGCTCCAGGCTCTGAGCTGTCAGCATAGAGCCCAACGCGGGGCTCAAACTCATGAGCTGTGAGATCATGACCTGAGCCGAAGTCGGACGCTCCACCGACGGAGCCACCCGGGCGCCCCTAAATGGTCATCATTTTAAAAATACTAACTATAAACAAGTGTAAAGAAAAAACAAACAAACAAACAAACAAAAGCTCCGTCACCCTGAAGGTTAACGTTTGTTAATCTTTTGAGCACGGTGTTCCGGAATGTGTCATGCGCGCTTTTTCCGAAAGCGGGATCCGTCTTTGCGTGCCGGTTGGTGCCTCGCCTTTTTCTTAGAGTCAGGTGTATGGAGGTATCACTAACGCGCAGCCAACTTCTCCCATTTTGGAGAGTATCGTTCTAGGAATTTCAGCATACCCTGAGTCTTTGGTCATAGACATCCTTCTCTGTCAGTGGAACTAACCTAAATACCCAACGATAGGGGATTAAAACAAATTTTTTTTTTCATTGTGCCAGGGAGTATTTAACCAATCCCCTCGGGTTGGGCACGGAGGTTGCTTCCCCCCCTTCACCGTGATGAGCAGAGCTGCGGGGAACATACTTGCCCTTGTACTCAGGAGGGGTCTGGCTGTCTGCGCGGCAGGGGTCGGAAGGCGGGCACGTGGCGCTACTCCGTCTCACTAGGCCCTCACCCTCTCCCTCCCTCTCGCCTGCCTGCAGGGAACCGGCTGGACGAGGGCTCGGACGTGGAGTCGGAACCCGACCTCCCTCTGAAGCGCAAGCAGCGTCGAAGTCGGACCACATTCACGGCCGAGCAGCTGGAAGAGCTGGAGAAGGCCTTCGAGAGGACTCACTACCCGGACATCTACACCCGCGAGGAGCTGGCGCAGAGGACCAAGCTGACGGAGGCGCGTGTCCAGGTGAGGCGGCGCCTCGGGTGTTGGCGGGCATATCGAAGAGGCGGGAACGGAGAGGGTTGGAGGTGTGGCCGGGGTCCCAGGGTTTAGGGGGCCCCCAGGGGGTTCTGCAGCAGGTGGTCCGGGGACCTTGTAGATGAGGAATGCCCCTGGCACTTGATGCAGACTAAGCAGGCAGCAAGCGTCGGTTGACCGGCGGGGCCAGCGGTGGGCAGCCCTGGGCAGCCAGGAGCTGCAGTGAGGTCCTGCTGGAGAGCAGTCATCCCTTCCGAGATGAGCCAGAGGACAGGGCTCAGGAAGCACAAAAGTCTCCAAATCTCCGATGAGGGGAGGAAGTGATTAGGAGGAAATTTTCTGAAGGGCCCGGCTTCTTAGGACAGGTAATGAGTTTCCCGTCACAGGAAGCATGTGAGCACACCGGGCAGGCTTGTTCCTGGTGGGTTGGAAGCATCAGAGGAAGGATGGGCAGACCTCGGGCGCCCCCATCCACGCCCTCAAGAGGGTGGGTCCTCATCGGCGGGGCTGGGGGAAGGGAGGGTGGCGAAAGCTGCACCTGCCTGGGCTCGCAGGCCCTCACCTGCCACCTGGCCCCAGCGGGGGAGGGAATGGCCTCCTCTCCCCAGGTCGGGGAGGAAGCGAGAGAGGGTCATGATGGCTAGCTCCTGGGGGAACGCGTTCCCGGCCTGTCTTCCTCATAAATGGGGGAGGCGGGTCTGCGGGAAGGGCCACCCCAGACTGCTCACTGGACCCTTCCAGCGGGGAACCCGGCTTTGCTAGGCGCCCACCTTGCCCCAGCCCTCCTCACGCATGACCCGGCGGAACGTCAGGCCACCTTGTCAGGCAGGTCACCTCCAGGCAGGCCGCAGGTGCAGAAGCAGCAGGCCTGGAGAAGCGACAGAGCTGGGCCGGGGCTGAGCTGGGCCGGAACTCGGGCCTGGCAGGTACCAAAGCCAAGGTCTTTCCATGCGGAAGGAAGAAGCTGCCTCAGAGCCGGGGACCTGGAAGCCGTGGGGCAAGATCTAGAAGCAACTGGCACTTAAACGCTCCAGGAACCTGTGTACCTCCCTCCGCCCTCCCCACCCCCACTGCTGGAGCGGGGGTGGGGGGGGTCCTTGGCTGCCTTTGAGGGAGACCCCGAGGGGAAGGGGGCAGGCGGCAGCAGCCAGCTTGTCTCATTCTCTGCCCTACTCTCCAGGGTGATATCTGAGCCTGGCCTGGGCTCCGGGCCTCCCTCCCCCTGCTCTGATCGTCCTGCAGCTGTTCTCCGGGGCACATTCCTGGGTGCTTTCTCATTCCCACGTCTGGCGGCCGCGGCTGCTTCCCATCACCTTGAAGCCTGACCGCTCCTTGTAAAATTTCCTGGCTGTCAGGGCAGTGCTTTTATTGGCCCAGGGGACCCAGAAACAGGTGTCACTCAAGGTCCAAGGAGGGAGGGGGGCTGGGAACAGGGGGAGCAGCCAGAGGCCGGGCAGACCCACAGTGTGGGGGCCCCGGCAGCCTCCTGCACATGCTGACTCCCGTAACATCCTGTGGGCTTCTCCAGGGCAGTGAGTGTGCCCAACCTTGGCCTGAGAACTTAGCGTGATCCCAGCAGGCGAGGAGGGATCGATTATACGTTGGGTTTTTAACAAATGACCAAAGCTGACCAAAGACATCAAGACCAGGATGATAGAACATTTGGCCCGGAGAAGCGATCTGGAGGACGGGGCTGCTCTAAGAGGCCCTGGAGGGGGGGACCAGGGCCAGTCGGGGAACGTCCCCAGGCCTACATAAAGGTCTGCAGGGACTGGGAACTGCAGGCCTAGGTTTCCCATGGTCTCTGTATCACCTTCAATAGATCTGTTTCCTTTCTTGAGACTTAGTTTCTCATCTATAAATAAAGGAGTGGAACGAAATGGTCACTGCGGCTCCTTAAAGTTCTAGGATCCTCACTTATTTTTTTTTCACTTTCTTTTGATGCTTTGTTAATTTTTGAGAGAGAGCGAGAGAGACAGGGTGCAAACGGGAGGAGCAGAGACAGAGGGAGACACAGATTCCGAAGCAGGCTCCAGGCTCCGAGCTGTCAGCCACACGGGGCTTGAACTCACGAACCGTGAGGTCGTGACTTGAGCCGAAGTCGGACCCTTGACCGACTGAGCCACCCAGGCGCCCCTAGGAATTTTGTTTATTGACAACCAGAGCTGCCTTGTGAGGTGATGAGATCCCCATTCCTGGAAGTGTGTAAGGCAAAATACAGTGTGCCATCAACCAGAAACCCTAGTTTCTGCTAGGGTTCCTGCTGTGGACGGTGGGGCAGAGACCTCCAAGGCTCCCGAGCACCGCTGAGACTCTATGGATCTGAGGTCTCGGGTGTCGGATTCTAAAAGTCTGTGATTCTGGGATTCCACAGTCCTGAGACGTCTCGTGTCAGTGGCCCGGGGAGATGGTGAAGGGGTCCCGAGTGGGCTCAGAGCCAGACGCTGAGGCGTGAATCCCAGCCCCAGCACTTAACACCTGCAGCCTCAGTTTCCTTATCTGCAAAGTGGAGGTGACAGGAAGAGTCTACCTTGTTCTAAGGACGAATGCTTACCTGTAAAAAACCACACGCTCCGCATTTGGAGGTGCCTGGCACACAGGAGCTCCAGAAGTAGGGTACATTCTTAGTAAAACTCCACCTGCTCTTTCCAATCCTGGCCACCCTGGAAACCCCCAGTTCGTTCAGCTGGCACTCATTTATTGAGCACCTACTCTGTGCCGACGCTGTTGCGGGCCCCGGGGAGTCAGCAGACAGAAACCGCTGTCACGGAGCTGACGCTTGCATGAACAAGGACACAGGTAAACGTGTCAGGCGGGGTTCCAGTAACTCAAATGCGTTGCCTCCCTCTGGCTCTGCTCCAGCCCTGCTTCTGAAGCCTGCAGGGTGATACTTGGCTTCCCTAGTGTCCGGGGGAGACACCGTGTCTCAGCTGGCGGAAAGCCACCAGGAAGGGTGGGAAAGGGGGCATCAGGCAGGAGGACGCGCAACCTTTCTCTGGAGGAGCCTTCACTCCTGAATAGCGAGGGGCCAAGCCTGACCTTGTATCCGTCTTCCTCGGAGGTGGACAGATCCGCTGTGTCCCAAGTACCAAGATCTCTGAGCCTGTGTGTTTCCCCCAGAAGCAGAAGCCTCCCTGAGAGGAATCCCATTTGAGAAGCACTGGAGGGACTCCTCACTAATTAACAACTTGGACTGGACCTTTCCCTAACAGTAGATAACGCTTATCGGACACTTCTCATTTGCGGGGCACGATGCTCAGTGTTCCACGTACATGGTCACTGTCATCCTCCCCGTGACGTTAGGAGGCAGGTATGATCAGTCTCTCCATTTCCAGCTGAGAAAGCCTGAGGGAAGACATTTCCTAGACAGTTAATCAGCAGTGTCGGGACTTGAACCCAAGTCTGCCTGTCATGTTCTTTTCTTCTGTGCTCCGTGGAGAGAAGGACCAGCTGCTTCCTATGGCATCGTGTTCCCAGTGCTGGGTGTTGTGGGAAGGATCAAAAGTGGATAAAAAAACTCAGCGTCTGCTTTCAAAGAACTCAGCCCTGATCAGGGGTTCTGGTGCAGGGGTGTGTCTGTGTGGGGAGGAAGGGCGGAAGGGGTGATGGGGCTTACCCCTGTCCCTCCTGGAGCCTCCAGGCCCCCCTCTGTGAACGGGCAGCTTACACCGGATGCCAGCTAAGAGCTCGGCCACCAGAATGATAGTTGTAGACGTTGTTCTAAGAGCTTGGCCTGTGTTAAGTCACTTGAGGTCCCGGGAGGCAGTGGTTCTCTGCCTTGTCTGTTGTGTGCCCGGGGCACAGGGCAGCTTGAGGGCTAGGACGGTCCCGTCCATCTCTCTATCCTCCACATCTCGCTTGGCATAGAGCACAGTCCCAGTAAAGGTTCGTGATGAGAAGGAGGGAAGTAAGGAAGGAGGGAAAGAGAAGGAAAGGATAGGGAAGGACGGAAGGGGAAGAACTTTTCTAACTCTCTTTGGTATTCTTTATCCGAGGGAAGGATGACCCACAGGCAGCTGCGGTGTGCCAATCGGGAATGGCGTGTCCATTCTCCATCTGACTTCAAGGTTTTTGCTACACATATGTGTCATCCAAATCGCTATTTGTTTTTATTTTATTTATTTTATTATTTTTTTTCCATCTTTATTTTTTTTTGAGAGAGAGACAGAATGTGAGCAGGGGAGGAGCTGAGGGGAGGGAGACACAGAATCCGAAGCAGGCTCCAGGCCCTGAGCCGTCCGCACAGAGCCCGACGCGGGGCTCGAACCCACAAACCACGAGATCATGACCTGAGCGGAAGTCGGACGCTTAACTGACTGAGCCACCCAGGCACCCCACTATTTGCTTTTAAAATAAAATCAATGTATCTTATTTTTTCAAATGATTATTTATTTTTGAGAGAGAGGGACAGACAGTGTGAGCGGAAGAGAGACAGAGAGAGACACAGAATCCGAAGCAGGCTCCAGGCCCTGAGCCGTCAGCACAGAGCCCGACGCGGGGCTCGAACCCACGGACCGCGAGATCATGACCTGAGCGGAAGTCGGACGCTTAAGTGACTGAGCCACCCCGGCGCCCCCAAATCAATATATTTGAAAATAAAAGTGTCTCTCACTGTCACATAAGGCAGGCAGCTGGAAACACACATCAGGGAAGACTAAACAACATTGATGGGGGACTTGCTGGAAAACATCAGCTGCGGATGCGCTTTTCTGTGTGTTCAAGAGGAAGCTCAGCACGGGTGTCAGTGAGGCACCGAGGATAAGTTAGCACCAAGCCCGGACCTTGTCTTCCACACGCCCAGGAGGCCCGGAGGAGGAGTGGAGGGGCTCAGGGTTACTGAATGTCTGTGTCACTGCCATCTGGGATGTCCCTCCCTTGTAGAAGGAGGAAACGTTGAATGGGAACAAAAATGTGTCCCACACCCTCTCCCAGAAGCGGGGAGCCGGCTGCGCTGTTCCTCCAGCTCAGAAAGCTAAACGCGGCTTCCCTCCTCCAGAAGGATCTGGAAGACAAAAGACACCAGGGGCACAGAAGCACCCCTCCACTCAGCGGAGGCTGGACGGGTGGGGGGAGGGTCTTAAGTGATCCTGTGCTGCTGAAGGCTGGAGGGGACCCCACCAGGAGGGGCTCCCATCTGAGCTTTGTCGCCTCGGCCCTGGCAAAGATACACCAGAGCAAGCTCTGTATTTCCTTGTTCTCTCGTTCATCCGTTCCTTCCTTCCTTCATTCATTCAACAAGTATTCCACGTAGATGCAGGAGTTGGCTGCGGGAAGAGTGTCTGGCTCAGAGGGAACGGCATATGCAAAGCCCATATGCTTTCCCATAAGCCTTTTCCTCCTTTTCTGGACCAGAGCTCGTTGCAAAATCCAGACAAGTGACTTCTAGAAAGTCAGACTGATTGAAGTTTGAACCTCAGATTCGTTTCAGCTATAGCTGTGTGGCCTCGGGCAAGTTCTTTGACCTCTGTGAGCCTCAGTTTCCCCTTCTGTGAAATGGGAATAGGAGTACACGTCTCCTGGGTCTACTGGGCCGACGTGAAGTACCAGCACGGGGTGGGGTGGGGGGGGTGCCTGGCACAGAGGGTGGGAGGGAGCGTGTGTTAAGACAAGGATGGTCGCCCCCCCAAGCAGCTGCGGTGGAGAGAACGTTGCACGGAGTCGCCCAGACGTGGCTGTGTCCCCGACCCGCCCCGTTACATGGACAGGTCACTCACTACCTCTGCCCCTCAGTTTGCTCATCTGTAAAATGGGGAGAACAATAATAATCCCATAATAATCCCTTCGCTGGGTGGTGGTGAGGCCACGATGGGCTCACACCCACGCAAGTGCGCTGCACTCCGTCCCCGGCCGCGGGAAGGCAGGGATTGGATGTGGGCTGGACACAGGGTGACGGCTCGGGGACCAGTGGTAGCCGTGCCTCAGCTCTCCGCCAGGAGCCAGGCTGAGGGATCCCCGCTCTCTGCTCTCCACCCGCCCAGGTCTGGTTCAGTAATCGCCGCGCCCGTTGGCGGAAGCAGGCAGGAGCCAACCAGCTGGCAGCGTTCAACCACCTTCTGCCAGGGGGCTTCCCGCCCACCGGCATGCCCACGCTGCCCCCCTACCAGCTGCCGGACTCCACCTACCCCACCACCACCATCTCCCAAGGTGAGCACACGAGATTGTCCTGGCACCCCAGCCGCGCCCTGCTCCCCATTTCTCCCTTCCTTAACTTGGAAGGAACGATAAGGGCTATTTATTTCTTTAACGTTTGTTTATCGTTGAGAACAAGCACAAGCAGGGGAGGGACAGGGAGGGAGGGGGACGCGGGATCTGAAGCGGGCTCCCCGAGCTGTCAGCACAGAGCCCGACGCGGGGCTCGAACTCACGGACCGCGAGATCGTGACCTGAGCCGAAGTCGGATGCTCAGCCGACCGAGCCACCCAGCCTCCCCCAAGGGCCATTTGTCTGTTTGCACGTGGGCAGACGATTACCACGGGAACAGTGAGTTCCTGCCTTTGAACTTCTTGGTTTTGCCAACAGGCCACAGAGCATCCAGGTGAGGGTTAACAGGTAGCCTTCCCGCACACGTTTAGAACGGAGCTTCTCAAACTGTGAAGTCACATGCATCCGCTTCGGTCTTATTAAAACGCAGAAGTGACAGACAAGGCTACTATCCCTCCCTGGACCCCTCCCTCCATCCTGTCTTCCCCCTCCTCTCTCTCTCCCCCCCCCGCCCCGCCCGCCCCGGGGCGCATGTTGGGAGCCCCACTACCTGACCTCTGACTCATGACGCCCCTGGGGCTCCCTCTTAAAGGGCTGGCAGGCTGGAGTTCTAGAAACTGAGGAGAGAGGCAGGGGATCCTCCCTATGATTCTTTTTCTCCCCTCCCTGTAATTCTTGATGAGAAATTGACGATGATGGTCTCATCCCCCGGAAGGCCGCGTGGAGGGGCCCTGACAGAGCAGAACAAGCCAGGAAGAGAAGTGGCAGCTCAGACCCTCGCCCCATCACTCAGTGGCCTTTTCGCCTTGCACGAGTGCCCGGCCCCTCCGAGCCTCGGTTTCCTCATCTGTAAAATGGGAATCCTGTGCCCGCTTCACACCCTTAGACAGTATTTGCAGAAGCACCTGGCCGGTGGTCGGTGCCCACCAAATGCTGTCGGGACAGGCCTGGGTAGATTAAGAGAGTCCCCAGTGAGGTCTGACTTTTAGTCCAGAAGACTTTGATTGAGCACCGACTGTATGCCAAACGCTGTGCAGTGTGGCCGGTGCAGATGCCTGGAGGTTGTCTGGAACGTCGGTTAGCTGTCAGTTGAGCGTTGGCTAGTCCCCGGCGTCCTGTCCAGAAGCCAGCTGGTCCCATCCCGAGTAGCGAGAGGATGTCCCCTCCGTCCGCTGGATGGCGACGAGGAGGAAGAGGCTCGTGGCTCGCCTTCCACGCGGACGGTTCTTTCCCTGCCCTGGGACGCCCGCCATCTGGGCCGGGGCCACTGGCTCAGGCCCTCTCCTGGGTCTCTCCGCAGACGGGGGCAGCACCGTGCACCGGCCCCAGCCTCTCCCGCCGTCCACCATGCACCAGGGGGGGCTGGCCGCCGCGGCCGCCGACACCGGTTCTGCCTACGGAGCACGCCACAGCTTCTCCAGCTACTCAGACAGCTTCATGAATCCGGCGGCGTCCTCCAACCACATGAACCCCGTCAGCAACGGCCTGTCTCCCCAGGTAGGTGGCCTCACCAGTCTGGTCCCTGGGAAGCCGCGGGCTCCGGGGCACCTCGAGAGGGAGAGAGAGAGTGCTAAAGTGGGAAGCAGGGACGCCCCCGCCACCCTTGCTGGTCAGGACCCCGGGATCCTTTGCCTGGGCTTTATCTCTGAGCCGCAGGCCCGGGTGACTCTGCAGGCAGGTACGGAGAATGGGTTTCCCCGCTCCTGGCCACCAGAAACAAAAAGCTGTTGCCTTCGAGACATGCTCGTGGCCCAACAGCCCCCCCCAGAGCTTGTGAGTCCGGCCCCCCGCCTACCTCATGGCTGTTCGGTTCAGGAAAGTCAGGCATTTTCAGGCAGCGTGTTGGCAGAAGCCTTGTACCGTTTCCTGTGGGATGCTGACTGTGGTTTTGGGGCTTGGTTCTCGAACCAGGAGTCCTTCCTGGATTCCATCCTGTGCTCCACCCATCTCTTGCCTTTCCCCAGGCGTGACCACCGAATGAGAGGCAGGACCTCCTCCTGTTGGTAGAGAGAAACGCGGCTGGGGTTCTAGACTGGGGGCCCTGCTCTCATTGGGTCTTGGAGCTCGTTCCCTCGTGTGTGATTGGTTGCTGGCTGTGTCACTCGTTGCCGGGGCTGTTGGAAGTCGTTGGGGCCACCCTGCGATCCAGTGCAGAAGGCATCGCTGAGGCTGTTGGTGGTGGCTGGTGGTTTGGGGAGCAGGACGTGGGGATGCTGGCCGTCCTGGTGGCTTTGAGGAGCTGATGGGTTCCCTTCTGTAGCCACAGCGGGTTCTCAAATATCCACGGAGGAAAGGCAGAAATCCAAGGCTGGTTTTGCCCTGCCTCCCACCTTTTGAGTGTGGCGCAAGCTTTCCTGAACGGCTCTGGTTCGGTAGGAAGGGTGAAGGCTGGAAGAGGGTTAAACCCCAGCTCCGCGGCTCAGGGCGTCGGGGAAGTTAGCATCTCTGAGCCTCACTTTAGCCCGCGTTGAACTAAAAAGTGATTAAACCAGGTGTTGCTAACCTCCTAAGAAGGGTGTTGTTTGTGCTCAGCTTGCTAACTGGCCGAAACCTTAGCGCAGAGCCTGGCACAACATAGGGGCCGAATAAACATTCGTCCTCGTGTCAACCCCCCGCCCCCCACAATTGCCAGGATGATATAATCAGTATGAGAACCCTGTTACTTGAAGAAAAAGGGGGGCCAAAGGGAAGGTCCACTACAGCCCCCAGGCCACATCCATCTGGCTTCCTGCTGTTGTCAATAAAGCTTTATTGGAACATAGCCACGCCCGCTCCTTTACAGATTTCTGGCTGCTTTGGGGCTGTAACGCCAGAGCTGAGAAGTTTCAAAACAGATCATGTGGCCCACAAAGTGAAAAATATTTGCTACGTGGCCCTTATAGGGAAAAAAAAAATTGCCAACCCTTGGTCTAAAACCTTCCCGAGGTTTTAATTTTCTGCATGGTTTTGGGTCCGTCGCTGTGTGCCTCCGTTAGTGAGTGTGGTGGAGAGCTAACTGCATTTTAGTCTCCTCATTTACTTATGGGTAAGGTCCCTTCCCCCCTCTGTGCCTCGATTTTCCCCATCTGTGAAATGGGGACGGTACTAAGCCTCTGTCTGGTAGGGTTGTTGAGGATGGGATGAGCTGACGTGTGCCAAGTCTTCCCCAGGCCGGGGCAGAGTTGAGCGAGCCGCTGAACCCAGAGCTCCTAACAGTGATGCCCGAGGTCCTCTTGGGGCCCACATTAGGGGCCGGGGTGATGCAGTCTGCAGACCAGAATGCTTTCCCGGTGGAACCTCGTTGGCCTCTTTGGCGCTCAAGGCCATGACTTCCATGCCATTAGTGCAGAGGACAAAGCGGCTGAGCTGACCTTCCAGAGTCAAGAGGCAGACAGGATCCCAGAGCTGGCTGGGCGGCCGTGGCTGCAGAGACCCGAGGTGTCCACGTCTGGGGATGTGGTCCAGGCCTGGCCTCGCGGTATGAAACAGGCTGGAGGAGCCTCACTTGGAAATCTGAAGAGGGATGTTGAGATTATGCAGGCCGGTCCTCTCGATTCATCTCAACAGGGCTCGGGAGGTGTTGGCCGGGCCAGGGCCCAGAGTCCGGGGCTGACCACTGCTCCTTGCGGCCCACGGGGCTGAAGTTTCTCCCCAAAGTGGCAGTTTTGTCACAGGGCAGAGGAGAGACGAGCAAATAGGGGGCGCTTGGCTTCTGGAGCACGATTCAGCGATGAGAGGGATACAGAGGGAAACAGAGCATGTTTCATGCACTGTTTGGGCCCAGAGACCAGCCTCGGGGAGGGAGCGAAGACGAGAAAAAAAACCCAGCCATTACTGTAAGCAGCCAGTGGCCCACCCTTCTCCCTGCCCAAGCTGGACGCTCCCCTCTCCTCCCAGAGACCCTCGGGAGGCTTTCCTCCACTCCTCAGGCGGAGAGGCTGTCAGGACGTGATGGATTGGGCTGACTCCGGAGACTTGCCCAGAGGTTCCCACCAAAGGTGTGAAGACAGATGGAGGGTCTGACAGGGGCAGAGGGGACCAGGAGGTGAACAGCTGCTGGCAGGGGAGAGGGGGCCGTGCGCAGGGTGGGCGGGAGGGCAGTCCGGGTGCGCTTCTGTCCGTGTGAACTGCCGGGGTTAAGCTTCGAACACGTCCTGCGGAAGGGGGACAGCGAGGGGGGGTGTCTGGGTCTGTACCAGAGCTGCTGGTATTTGTGACTCCCCGTACGCTCCCTCCGCCCTCTGGGCAGGCCAGCCACACACCTCCGTGGTCTTGGCAGGGGTGGGGGGGGTACACTCCCCACCAGGACAGACCCGCTTCCCAGGCCCTGCCTCCCCACCAGCAGGGAGGTTCTCCGGAGCTCCCCTGGGTGAGAGGGATGGGCTGGGGACATCACCCCTCACCCGAGACTGCAGGTCCTGACCACGCCCCCCCCCAGTAGCCTTGGCCTTTGTTCTCACAAAAGCCCAAGGCGATTATTATGTTGTGGGGGTGGGGGTGAAGTTGGGGCTCTGCGGAGCACCTGCTCATTGCACTGGTCAGTTTGCTGCTGGCTGGAGAAGTGCCCCCTCCCGGGGCCTGACCCGGGTCCTGGTCTCCGAGCCATCCCGGGAAGGGGGGCTTGTCAAGGCTCAGAGACTCCACGGAGGGACTGCCTGGGCGAAATCCCCTGGGAAATCCATCTATTCAGCCCCCTGCTGAACCCTGGCTCTCAGGCTAACAGATACTTACAGAGGGCCTACTACATGCCAGGCACCGTTCTAGGCACTGCGGATGAATCAGTGAGCGTCAAGGAGGAAGACCCCTGCCCTTGCGGAGGTGACAGTGTCACAGGACAGACAGACAGACAATACATAATAGAACGGCAGGCCATGCGGTGTATCTGATACGCTGTTGACAAGGACAGCTTAACTTGCCAGCCCCTGTGACTCAGACTCTGTCCTGAGAGTTTCTTACGTGGTAAATACTGGGTAGCAAAGCCAGGCTTCAGCCCTGATCTCTAGAGCCTGAGAACATAACTAACACTGCCCTCTGCCTCAGAGATGCCCTCTCTCTCTCTCTCTCTCTTTTTTTTTTGGAGATTGGCTGGCAGTAAAAAAAAAAAAATCCTGTCCCCTTTAGCTCCGCAGAGGGGAAAGCCCTCATTCAGCCCATGTCACGGATGAGAAAACTGAGGCCAGGACCTCAGGTTAGGGGCCAGTGGGCAGAGTTGAGTCACACGGGCAGAGGCCTCCTGAGAGGTTTAGACAATAATGAGCCCAGCCCGTCGGCCATGTGCAAAGCTCAGCTTTACAAGATCAGGGGCTCAGCACTCGGTAAGATACCCCCAGCTTTGTGCACGGGGTCCCCCTGAAGAGGTACCAGGAAAACAAATACAGTTTGACCCTTCGACCATGTGAGGATTAGGGGTGCCGAGCCCCCCCACCCCACGACTGAAAACTCACATATAACTTTTGACTCCCCCTAAAATGTTACTAACAGCCTACTTCCTGTTGATCCAAAGCGTTACTGAGAACATACGCAGCCCATTAACTGCTTATTCTATACGTTCTGTTTCTTTGACGCTGCGTCCTTACAATAAGGCAAGCTAGAGGGAAGGAAACGTTATGAAGAAAAGCGTACGGAAGAGAAAATACATTTGCAGTGCTGTGCTATATTTATCGAAAACCTCCATGTATAACTGGGCCCACGCCGTTCAAACCTGTGCTCTTCAAGGGTCAGCGTACTGCCCGTGCGATCTCGTCCCTGATGGCTTGTTGGGGACTTGTTGCAGACCCTCCCGCCCAGCCCGCTCTCGCCCCTTTAGCCCAGGCTGAGGTCCTTGGACACAGCTCTTAGAAAACAACTCAGGACAGCTTAGGACAAGAGGAACCTTTCGTGGTTATGAATTACAGTGAGTAATCTGATGCCCGCCGTGGCTAGGAATCGCACACAGGGCACGCTGGGAGGCAGAGGTAGTGGGCAGGGAGATAAAAGGGACACCTATATGTAGGTCCCTTAGGATGCCTGCCCTTAAGAATTCCCCGGTCTGATGGGGGAGACGCAGCCACTGCCTTGAGAGGCTCCTGGTCTGGCCGAGGAAGGACTTCGCCCATCCTGAGGAGCCCACAGTCAGACAGAAGAGGAAAACCCCCGTCCTTAGATGCCCTGGTGTGATGGCAGAAGCCAGCGCTGTCCCGGGGGCCTCCCGGTGTGAGGGGAGACAGGCTCAGAAAGTCACTCATGGCCGCTGAGCGGTCTGAAGTCCTGAGCGAAGAATCAGGAACACAGTCCCGTCTGGCCAAAGGCTCCGGGCAGGGCGTCTGGTGCTGGCAGCTTCTTTAGGGCCCTTGTGGGCGTGTCCCTGGGGTGGGGATGGGGCGCCCTGGGCCTGAGCTTCCTTCTCCCCCAAACTTTTTCAGTGCAGATTCTAGCAGAGCTGGAAGTGGAAACTTCTGGAAAGCCCAGACAGGGGAGAAAATTGCCCCAAACCGTAGTTAGCTTAGCAGCAGGGCCGGCCCCCAGAGCCGCAGACCCCCAGCGGAGGGCTCCTGCCACTGCTTCACAGGAAGCAGGCTCATTTTGCTCCTTCATAATGTCCCACATTCATTGTGTCCTTTGCTCCTCGCTGGAGCTTCACAGGAAGGAACCTGTAAAAGGGATTTACATATTTACGATTTCCCCCAACTGAACTAATGAAAAATATTCTCTGAGTGTGCGGTTCATCACACGGCCGCAGTCACAGTAACACAAGCCTTTTTGTCCTTTTGGGACAAAAAGAAGATGTTCTCTTCTCCTTTACCTGTGACGGCCAAGGTGGGGTGGGTGCTTCCGGAGGGCCGGCATGGACGGGGCCAAATGCTTCGGCTGCTTTCACTCACCGAACCCTGGCCATTATCTTGTGACCTTCATTTCACAGATGAGGAAACTGACTTGTCCAGGGTCAACTACCTCTCCATCCATCCGTGTGCCTGCCATGTGCCAGGCTCTGCGATAGGTTCTGGAAAGTGACAGAGCTGGGATTGGAACGGTCTGCCTCCAGAGCCCTCTGTGCTATTCTGTGGTCTCTGGCTGCCCCCCGCCCCCACCCCAGCCCCACCCCCCCCCCCAAGGTCCGTCCTGCGGTCCATCTGGTGAAGCTGAAGTTTGCAGCCACGGGGCATAGTCAGGCTCAGGGTCCAAATCATCCAATGAGAAGCGTCCCCTTCCTCCTAAAACCGGCAGGAATAAATCTCAAGGCTTTTATTTAATTTCTTGATGAAAAGGGGTCTCCTGAGTGATTTGCCACAGCAGACTTCGCTCCTGGCATCACTTCAGGGCCTCAGGGGACCCAATCCAGCAAGGAAAGGCACTCCATCCGCTGAATACCTGCCGAGGGCCAGATCCCACGGAAGCGCGTGGGCTCTGTGAAGTCTCATTCAAGCGCCGCAGAAACGCTCTACTTGGGGAAACAGGCTCAGAGAGGTTAAGTGACTTGCTGAAGGCCACAGCGCAGCTGAGCGGCCGAGATGGGACACTGACACCGATCTGCCTGACCCACGAGCCATGCCTCGCGGTGCCCCTCAGCAGGATCAGTGCGATGAGCCCTGGAAACTCCGTGTGCTGCTTTCTCCTCTCACTTCCTCCTTGTGTGTGTGTGTGTGTGTTTTTTTTTCTCTTTATTGGCGACACTGCGTTTATAATAAGCATTTAAAATGAGTCTTGCTGGACCAGGGACGAGGAAGGAGGAGGGAGTGGGAGATTTGTAGGCAGGAAGACGGGGAGGGAGATGGTGGGGTGTTAAATAGCCCAGAATTTTTTAAAAACTGATGCAAATCACTGGTAGGAGAGAAAATTATGTGCAATTACGTCCTGATATTGGAAGGTTTTGCCTAGCCCAGGCAACAAGATCTCATTAACAAGCAGAAAATAAGATTGAAATGGTGTGTAAAAGACCTGAAAAATGAATTTGAATGCTGCGTTTGTCCACAATTACCCCCTCCTTCACACGTATTTTATTGCAATTTTTTTATTATTCTTAATCTCTCCATTCCTCAAAGCAGATTGGGGACATCCTGGCATTACCGGGGCATCGGGAGGAGTGCGGAGGATTTCTTGCTCCCCTGAAAGGAGACCCTTCGCTCGCACATTTTCCAAGGTTGGGTTTTGGAGGGATCAGAATTCATTTCTCCGGCTTAGTGGGTTGTAGGAACACGGGGGCTTTAACCCCAGCCCCCAGCCGAGTGAGCGCGCGCCTCTGTGCCCCGCCCAGCCCTTCCTTCTTCTCCTTTCTGGGCGCCTCTTCTGCCTCCGGCTTCCTTCCCTTTGCCTTCTCAGGATCTCCTCCAGGCTTTCCCTCTCCCAGGGGTCTCTGCCACAAGCCCCCGCACCCCAGCCCACCCCCGAGTAGGAGGAAGCTCAGGGGCTAGAGAAACAGCTCTGGGCTGGAGCTCTGGCTCTGCCGTTTACTGAGCTGCTGTGTGGCCCTGGGGCAGCTTGCTTAACCTCTCTGGGCTTCATTTTTTCTCATCTGAAAACGGGAAGTGATAATCTCTGCCTCTCCGGGGGCGCTGTGAGGATAAAGCGAGAATTCGAGGAAAGTGCCTGGCACATAATAGGTGCTTAATAAATTCTAATCCATTCTTTACTTCTCCGCCTCCCTCTGCCCTGCATCCGCGCCCTGGCCTCCTGCTCTGCCTTACCCCCTTCCTCTCCCTCCCCTCTCGCCTACCCTCCCTTCCATTGGTTGGAAAACGCCCGAGTTGGGCTCCAGTCCAGGACCACATGGTGTGTGTGTTCCCCTGAGCCCAGTCCTGGGGGGAAAGAATGCCGGGTGCGGGAAGCACCCTTTTCTGCTGAACACACAGGATGCTTTCCCCGCTCCGCTCGGGCCTTGGGAAAGGATGAGCAAGGACAGAACAAGTGACTGGCTCAGGTTGGAAGGACACACTCTGATCCCGAGTGGTTTTCCCCAGGGTTAGGGAAGAGCTGAGTCACCCCACCCACCCACGTACCCATTTCTCACCGTGACCAACGATGATGGCTGGGGGAGGGGGGTCAGGGGTCAGCTGGTGGGAAGGGCCACAGTCTGTGGCCAGATTTTCTCGGCCCCGAAGCCAAAGGCCATGTGGCAGCATCTGGCCTCCCCGGCTGGCTTCCTCCATACCCAGCACAGCCCAGCTCCCAGAGACCCTCTGCCACAAGCCACGTCTGCCCGCCTCCGTCAGGCGTACCAGGCGGGGGGGCCGCGGGTACTGTCTTCTCAGTCCATCAGGCAACCCCACGCCCCAAGTGCCCTCTCCCCCTGACTCCTGGCCAGCCCAGCCCTGGGGCAGGGACGAGCTACCAGGCTCAGAGAATCGGCCCCGGGGCCCCGGGCATCTGCGAGCCCCGCCATCCCCCGGAGGGACGCACGCTGCCAAGATCCGGCCTCACATCCAGCTTTGCCTTTGTCCACAGTGAACCTACCTCAGTGCGAAAAGCTGAGCTATTTCCCCCCTGGAAGCTCCAAACAAAACCACCTGCTCCCGTCAGTCAAGGGCTCAGCTCCAGCCCAGAGGGAGAGGCCTGGCCAGAGCCCCGCCTCCTGTGAACACAGACCCTTGTTTGTTTCTCTGCCTTTCTCACCCCTTTTCCTGGGTGGAGGGGCCCGGGCTGGGCCGGGCGTGTGGGATCAGGAACTTTCCAGACTGCTGTTGAGAGAGTCAGGTCATGCCTGTGTACAGGAACTGGGGGGGGGGGTGGGGGGGGTGCGGTTTATTGCTTCTGGGTGACTTTAGGCTCTTTTTTTAATCTTCGAGAGAGAGAAGTAGGAGGGTGACCCTGACCTGTTCTCCTTTCTTAGAGGACTAGGTAGGATTCTGGGAAGATAGCATCTTAAGTCCACATCCCTGAGTCTGGACAAGAGACGTGGGCCGCTCTGGGACTTTTTTTTGCCCGCCACCAAATCGTGTGCAGGAATCTGGACGGCACACCTTGGAGAGGTGTGGGCGGGAGCTTCCCACGGGGCAGAGTAAGGTGGGGAGGGGGGCCCGGATGCTCCATGCACCCCCGCGCTCCTCAGTGGGACCGCAGGCAGTACCCAGTGCCTGATGACTCATGTTGGTACCACACGGAACCCGGCGTCTGGCACGCAGTAGGCCATCAGCCACGGGTGGTGAGCCCCCTGCGTCTGCAGCTACGCTCTGCTCCCAACAGGTGTTGGAGGCAGCCGATCGTTCAGTCTGTATTTGAATGTCATTACCTACAATGCCCTCCGTTTACCTAACTCCTAGCGTCTAGGAGACCTAACACACAGCGTCTAGGGAGCCTCGAAAAAGACATGTACTTGGCTGTCCCTCTCTAACCTCGCATATTTCAGGGGCCGCCTCCCCACCAAAACTGTCGTGGACAATTTAGTGGGATTTCCGGTCGGCGAGGATAGGAAGTGCAGAGGGGTCTGGGGAAGGAAGGGGATGGTCACAGAAGGCTCCCTGGAGGAGTCTCAGCGGGGAGGTGGGGTTTGCTCGGGGGACAATCAGGGAAGGGCTAGGAGGTTGGTGCAGACAGGACAGCACCAAATCATCAAGCAAATACTAAAACGATGTCTAATGCAGATACATCAGGGACAAGTGGAATGATCATACAGACGGGAGTTCGGATATTGGGTTCTCTACTTACTTGCTGTGTCACATGAGCTCTCTGAGCCTAGTTTCCTCAGCTGGAAGACGGGGCTGATACTACTCGTCGTGCAGAATTATGACAAATAATGAGACTTTGTTCATGTGAAACACGTAGTACCAGGCTGGGCATATAGCAAGCGCCTAATAAGTGACAGTCTTCCGGTCTCTGCTTCTCCTTGCCCTGATTAGAAATTGAATGAGTGATGTCCTTTCTCTGGCCATTTCCTTTTTGGGACTGGAGGTCTGGCTTAGCCCAGGCCATGCCTGGTCACCGATTGGAAAGGCAGGACATCTGAGCTCCCTCTCCGCTCCGCGTCTCACCCTCTGTGTGACCTCGGTACATGCCTCCCCCTGGGCCTCAGTTTCCCTATCTGTGCAACGAAAGAGATGAATCAGTCTGTTCGTAAGGCACCTTCCTGCTCAGAGTCTGAGATTTCTGTGGGTTCTTTGTACAAGCACATGAGTCACAGTCTCTAGATCTGTGGGCAGGGACTGGCCCTCCTCTCCAGCCTGCCCCCCCCCCCCCCCCCCCCCCCCCCCCCCCCCCCGCCCCAGGCTCGTGGGCCCCAGCCTGGGCCTTCTGGGCTTCCCAGCAGGCCAGGGGTTTAGCCTTCCAGAGCTGCCTGGTTTGGTGGGAAAGAATGCAAATAGCGGATTTGTCCTTCTTTCTGATTAGCACGGGGGCTTGGAATGAGACAGTCCCGGCAGATAGAGGGGAAGAAAATGAGGGAGATTAGCAATTAATACGGCGGGCAGACTCGCAGCGGCACAGGCTGGTCCCTGGGGTCCCCGGCGGGAGGGAGGCCGCCGGGATGGCCAGCCACAGGACCCGGGAGGCCGGTGGCACCCCGGGTAGGAGGGGGGGGTGACTTTGAGGGACCCCAAAGAGTCAGGCTCTTCCCTGCCTCCAGGGTGTTGTGCCTGCTGCTCCCTCGGCTGGGACTCCCTTGTCCGCCACCCTGTCCCCATCTCAAAACCACTCCTGCTTACTCCTTAGGACTTGGCCGCCTTCCGGGAAGCCTTCGCTCACCCCGTTGTGCTGGGTTAGCTGTGCTTTCCCTGTGAGTTTATCACATCGTATCAGTGTGTTAAAAGTACTTGTATTACTAGGCAGATATTACCTAAGAATAACGTTCTCTTTTTTTTGAGCACTTATCACAGGCCAGATGCTGTGCTAAGCCCATCACATGGATGATCTCATTTAATCTTCACACGATCCCCTTTGGAAGGGGAGGACCTCAGTTATATCTGTGTCGCAAATGGGGGGACAGAGGAACTCAGCAGTGTACATAATTGGCCTGAGATAAATCGCTAACAAGTGGCCGGCCCTGGACTTGAACAGCCTGCCTGCTCCCAGAGCCCATGCTCTCACCCAGCATCTGTCGCGAGAATGGTCTGTGGCCCACTTGCTGGTAGGATATGGGGGGCCCCACACATGACTCTGATCTCGGCTACTCCCAGTGCCCTCAGGGGCAACAGAGCAAGGGGTACCAAGACGTGGGCTCTGGGGTCCCTGCGCCTGGTTCCAATCACCAGTACCGTCACGTCCTGCCTGTGCGATTCCAGAGAGGTTCTTCTCTGCCTCAGTTTACCCCTCCGTAAAGTGGGGCTAGCAGTAGGTTCCATCTCCTAGAGTAAGCTGAGGAACAAGCACGTTGAGATACGCGAGGCATGTTGGCCTCCGGCACACTTCAGGAGAGCTGTTTGCAGACAGGGGCTCCAAGGCCACACGTGAGTTGGGGGCAGGGCCAGGCCCCAGACCTCCTGTTGCAGAATTCATTTTCCCCAGGGTCCCTGAGGTCCCCTGCTCCTTCCCGCCTCCTGGTCTAGGTGTCTGCCCTTTCCCCAGCTGTGAACGTTTCTCCAACACCTTTGGGAGTGGGGACAGGTGTTCTGAGCCACCCCAGGGAGTGCCGTTGCAGCATAACAGCTGATGTGGAGGAAACAGGCAGAGGACCTTCCTCCCCCTGGAGCATCTGAGATCTCAGCCGGTGTCTCCAGGGCTGTTGTTCTGGAAGGTCAGGCCTGAGGGCCTCCCCCACTCCCGTGTGGCCTTGGCCAGTCACTTCCACCCGGCACCTGTTTCCTCCAGAGTGATGAAGGCCAGCACTTTCTTCAGAGGGAGGACAGACTCTCTGGCACCCCCCAGCCCAGCCAGGCATGCCCCCCAACCTTCCTTCTCCTCCAGCCTGTCTTGCCTCCATGTCCTGTCCCTCAGCCCAGAACTTTCTCTGGGTCCCAGCTGTGATTTCTTCCCCGTGCCCTCCTCTGCTTCCCGCTTCTCTCCTTAACCCACGCCCTCCCCTCCAAGTGCCCCAGTTCTCCCCGCCCCTTGTCCCTCACCCCACTTGCACCCAGCCTGCTCTCAGACCCCTTTCCGCCCTCCCTCCTTCTCTCCGCAAACCCAGCCCTCCTCCCCGCTCTCTTTCCCCTAATCTCTCATTCTTCTCCACTCCTTCTCTCATTTCCCGATTTCTCCAGCCCCCCCCCATCCCCCTCCGTCCCCCCCCCAATCTGCCCACTCTCAGGGCGGGGGCTGGGCGCGGTTCTGGGTGGGGGGGTGGGAGAGCTGGGGCGGGGCGGGGGAGGGGGCGGGGGGGGGAGGGGACCGGATCCCCACTCCCGCCCCTCCCTGCGCTCTTCCGCGCGCCTTTGATCCATGGCCCGAGGCCGCCTGACAGTGGAAAATGCGGGGAGACAAAACCACTCAGTCAAAGTGATTCCCAACAACTGTCTCCCCGAGATAAGGACGGGCTCGGGCTCGGCGGCCTGCTTAATTCCTGCTGCCCGGGCCCGGGATCGGGGAGCAGCGCGAGCCCGGCGGCCCCCGGAACACGCTGCCCGCCCTGCCGGCCCAGCCGGCCCGCCGATGCACGCAAGGTGGTGGCCTGGTGGTGGGGCGGATGGGACGAGGGCCAGCCATCCCTGGGAAGCCGGCAGGAACTCACTTCCGGGGCAGTGTCAGGGCTCCACCCCCACTCCCCTTCATTCCCTCCCCCTCCACCAACGCACATGCCCATCCCTGAGCCTGAAACATTGGCGTCCTCCCTCTCTTCACTTAGCCAAGCCCCATTCATCTCTCTGGTGTCAGCTCAGAGGCCGCTTCCTCCGAGAAGCCTTCCCAGACCAACCGTCCAGTCTGGGTGGGCACACTGCCTCCCAGGGTAGCAGTTGGGGCTCTGAATTCTAACTTTCTGGATACCGCTGTCTCCCCCTAAAGCAAGGGCTAGGTTACCCTAGTGGCCCATGACTCCGCCGCAAAGCCTAGCACACAGTAGGGAGCCAGTAAACTGCCGTGGGCACAGCTGGACACTGTGAACATTCATTCTCTGCCCAGCCCCGTGCACCTGCCTTCGAGGACCTTCCTTCCAGTTAGTTCCGTCAGAGACAAGCAAGCAAACCAGGAGCCAAAAGCCTCCAGAGAAGAGGCGATATCCCGGACGAGGGGAGGGATGGGGGCAGGGGGGTACCCGTGACCCCCAGAATCCTCCTATGAGGAAGGAAACACCTTCCTCGGGGCTGGCCTGGCTGGGCTGGACGGACCACTGGGAAGTCCCACTGTACGTGGTAACCATCTCCCTTGGCAAGCAATACTGCGATTTGGGGGTTCGGGAGGTCAGATGTTGTAAAGTAAGGTCAAAAGGAGACTTTCGCAACCCCCCCCAGAAACCTCAGAGCTGTCTGTCGGGGGCACAGAGACCGCCAGGGTGGTCCCATTGGAGGCAGGGTGTGGCAGTCACGGGGAGGCGGCAGAATTCAGCTCAGGACGTGAAGGGGAAGGGCGGTCCACGTCCAGGCCGGCTGTACAGGGAAGGGGTGGCCTTGTAAAGCACGGAGCATCCTGTTTCGGGGCGGGAGGGGCGTGCAAGCAGAATCTGGTTTTGTCAGGACTGTTGGAGAGTGGGTTCTTTGCAGTGTGGAGGCTTCAGGAGAGACTGTGGCTCCCAAACCTGTGCATCAGAATGATCTGGAATGCCTGTTAAAGATCTAAATCCCAGGCTCCACCCTGACTGGCCGGTGCCCTAGGTCTGCACGGGGACCAGGAGAATCCATATTTTAAGAAAGACGCCCGGGGGTGGCTTGGTCGGTTAAGCGTTCGACTTCGGCTCAGGTCATGATCTCACGGTCTGTGAGTTCGAGCCCCGCGTCGGGCTCTGTGCTGACAGCTCAGAGCCTGGAGCCTGCTTCGGATTCTGGGTCTCCCTCTCTCTCTGCTCCTCCCCTGTTCATGCTCTGTCTCTCTCTGTCTCAAAATAAAATAAAAAATAAAATAAAATAAACGTTAAGGAAGACGCCCGTGTGAGGCGACCTGGGATTATCAAAGCGCTGGATTAGCAAGCTTTCACCTTGTCAGCCTCGCATGAGCACCTTGACCTCCGCTTTCTTTAGGAAGTGACCTCAGGGTAGGCCTCAGAGGAGGGTCTGTTTGAATTGAACTGAGATCCCTTTTCCAGCAACGTCCAAGCCAGAAATAGTTCATCCTAGGAATAGTTCATTTTAACCCATTGCCTCTTTTTGCTAAGAAAGACACCCACAATGGCCCTGCATGCTTTCCACCGCCGAGAAGGACTCCGGGATTAGCAGGGCTGTGCCGAGGGCACGAGTGGGTATGGCAGCGGCCTTTACCTTCATCTCCGCCTCTGCCCGCAGTGGTGTGGGCAGTCCCCGCTTTGCCAGCAAAGCCCCGGGGAATCTTGTCAAGCATCCAGCAGAAGAGGGGGCCCCCGGATGGAATGTATGAGGAAGCCCCACCCCTGCCCCTGTCCCTGGCACCCTGCTGGTCTCTTGCCTCCCCTCTCCCCGCCCTGCAGAGAGCATGAGGGCTCAGCAAGCGACCGGACCGACCGGACCCTCAACCTTCGCTCCAGACAGTGGGTCTGACCTTCGGAAGTCGCAGGATTAAGGTCCTGCGAGGGCCTGTTGGGTGTCTTACACAACGGGCACACCCAGCCTGAAACTGGGAGGTGATGCCCAGGGTAGAAGTTCCTGAGCCTCCCATGGGGCCTGCCTTTCCCCACCACAGAGAATGCGCCCCCCCCCACCCCCCAGCTCCCCATGTTCTTCCCCGAGCCCCCTGGGTGCTGACCTCAACCCCAGCTGATTCCATGTTGCCCCCCTGAGGAGGAAGCAGCTGTCCCAGCTGGGGTGCCACCCTGCTTCAGCCCCCGAAGGAACAGGAGTAAAGGAAAAGGAGCAGAGTTGTTCCTTGAGCACCGATACCGTCCATAATAACGGCAGTGACCTCCTTGATTTGTTTAGAACGTGGGGGTCCATGAGGCACTTTTGCCCTGTTCGTGATCTGATCGTCGCCACGTCCTGAGGGCCTAGAATCGTCATGCCCATTTTGCAGACTCAGAGAGGCAAAGCTCAAGGTCAGCGGCAAGGGACAGCGTCGGAATCCAAAACCCAGGTCTGCCCACTGGCAGAGATTCAACTCTCCTCCGTGCTGGGCTGCCAGATCAGACAGAGGCTGGCCTGGACCCTGGCGGCTCCGGGTCTGGTCTGCACTTGAAGTTCCCAGGGGATTCACGTGTTCGGGAGAGTCTGAGAAGCACTGGGTGAGGGGTCCTTTCTGACCCCCCAGTTTTCAGATGCCCCAGAAGCTCCCTGCGGTGACTCGGTGGACCACCCTTGAAGGCAGAGGGCGGAGAACGGAAGGGGAAGGGGCCTCGGAGGGAAGGCCCAGAGGGGGAGCAGGGGAGGTAGGCTGAGGGTTACCCCGGTCCTGCGGTCCCATGCTGTGGTGACCCCCAGCTGGACCACGGCGTGAGCCTGGCACCCGGCCTGGCGGGCTCAGCTCTGGTGCGAGAAGGTCCAGAGTGATTCCAGAGGCGCCTCCTGCTGGAGGTATGCAGGAGTGATGGGCAGAAAGGCGGGGAAGTGCCCGGACAGACGGACAGACCGTAGAGAGAAACGGTGTTAAGATGCTGGCGGAGAGAAGGTCAGGGAGAGGAAGCAGCAGGGGCAGGGGGAGAGAGGGAGAGAGACAGGGGGAGATCAGGCGAGTCGGGGGGGGGGGGCGAAGCACTCGGAGGGATAGAAACAGGAAGAGAGAGAAGGAAAGAACGAGAGACAGAGAGAGGGGTGCACAGGCGGGGACGGGAACAGGAGCGGGAAGACAAAGGGCAAACACAGGAGGCCAGCAGGGATCAAGGCGTGCTGGGGGCTCAGGGACACGAACTTACAGAAATGAGGCGGGACAGGGGGCTGAGACAGGAGGGCGGCCCCAAAGCTGGAGAGGGCAGGGGCTCTGCGGCTGGCCGTGAATCCCAGTCCCGCCCCTCCCCCGGCTCCTGCCCTTGGTTCCTTCCCTCTGCTACTCCCTGCTCCTTTCTCCCACCTACGGTCCAGGTGTCTGTGGAGGGCCTTTGCTCAAGCCAAGGGGGCTGCCCGGGCCTGAACCCCAGATGCCCTGCTCCCGGCCATGGCCTCCTGGAGGGGCAGTGGTTAGTCACAGAGACCCGGGAGCCCGGGGTGAGAAGTGCTGCCCTTCTGACAAGTGTTTCCCTTTAGTTCCAGAGGCCACCCTGACAGGTGCTCCCCGTGATTAATGTCCCCACCCCCGAGGCCTGAGACCAGCCCCTCCTTCCCAAGCCAAGCTGGTGGCCGTGTGGGCAGCACAGGGACCGAGCCTTCCAGAATCCCCTCCTGGTCCCTCCCTCTTCCTCAGAACCACCCTCCGGATGAGCCGGTTGACTTCTGGCTGAGGTTTTATTCCAGTCTGTGTTTTCCCATCCGTGTGATGGCATTAATAGCCCTGCCGCCACGATCAGGACAAGGTGTCAGCCAGGTGCCCGGAGCCCTCTGGGGTAAAATAGGGAGACCTCTGGGCTCCGCGAGGAGGACGCCCCCCAGCCCTGATACCACAGCCCCTAATGGTGGAGGTGGGGCACAGGAGAATAACTTTGGCTCCGACAGGAGCACCGGAAGGTGTGAACTTGACAGTCGTGAGATTGTGGAGGGGGCATACAGGCTTCGGCAACCTGAAGGCTCTGTGCGGTGGCAGAGGAGGGGCCGCGAGTAGTGGGGGGTAGAGCAGGGGGGCTGGGGGACTGCTGTCAGGGTTGGGGACCGTGGTTGGAGACGCAGGTGGAGTTTGAATCGGCCAGGGTTGAACGGGAGAGTTGTCGATAATAACCCTCCAGTTGGGGGCAGTGGCTACCAGCCGTGTGATCTTCAGCAAGTGACTCGACCTCTCTGTTCCTATAACGCGTGGATGACAGTGGTGGCTAGTTCACAGGGTCGTCATGAGCAGCAAACAAGTTTGCTTGGAACGCTGCCTGGCACGGAGCCAGCGCTGAAGGATGATGAATGTCGTGGATGAACGTGTGGAGGTGTCGCAGGCACAGGGTCGTGGAGCTGGGTCGTGACGGGAGCCAGGGACCCGGGCTGGCGTTGGGGCGCGTGCCGTGTGGGATGAGGCAGGGACTCCATTCCGGCTCCTTTCCCCACCTTGCCCAACCCCCTTCCCCGAATAACCCCCGGCATCGCCTTCCCAGCCCTCAGCGCCAGTGAGAGAGCTGCTGTATCTCTTCCCGAATCTCTCGGGGGCCCCGGGGACTAGAGAGAGACAACATCTCTCCGCAGCCGTCCCCAGCCTCTTGTTTGTTTGGTACGCGGGAGCCGTGGGCACATTTTTGCTAATTTTGTGACTGCCTTTATCAAATGGGGATTCGCAGGCGCTTTATCCTCGATAAGTGGATTAGTCAGTGAACTAAATAAGACGGTGTGGGACGCGGGGGCTGCTCTGGAGAAGATATTTGTTTCGCGAAGAATGGAGTCTGCGTTCCCTGCCCTGTGCAGGCAAGGCAGGCCGGGCAGCGAAGTAGCTGGAGGGCCCTCCACACTCCTCCTGGGGCAGCGGAGCCCCGACTCGTGGGAACCCTGCACCGTGCAGACAGGAAGTGGGAGGGAGGCTGGGTCCCCGGAAGACAGGGCCCCTGGGTCCCTCTGGGGAGAGGGGAATGAACGGAGCCTTGGATTCGATCCAGCCACTTCAGGACACCTGGGCCCATCTGAAGCCTATCGCCTGCCTGGACAGCAGCTGCCTTCTCCCTGCCTCCTCCTTCCCTACACCTTCCCCTTCCATCCTCCTCTCTCCTTCTAGCCTTCCGCTGCCTTTTCCTCTCTTCCTCCCTCAAACACCCCCCAGAGGCCTTTTTGCCTAAGTCCTGTGAATCCAGACGTGCGCAGGACATGGTCCTCGCTCTTGCAGACAAAAAACAAAAGCAAACCCATGGGCCCCCGAACACGTAGCAAGAGGGGACTCTGGTTGCACACTGGGCCTCTCAAACTTTTCCCCACAAACACGCACGCACATTTTGTATTCTTGGGCACGGTGCAGCCGTATTTGTCGCTCACGGTAACACAATCGCGGAGCATCGTGTCAGGTTGGCTCCCCGGGAAGTTGCGCCACGTTCGGCCGGCGACTCTGCACCGGCACGTGATGTTGCACGGCACTGTGGGTGTTGGGACCCATCGGGGTGGGGGGTGGGGGGTGAAGATGACCGGGCTGCCCAGGGCCTGGGCGACTGAGAGGATGCTGGCCCGGCCACCTGGATCGGGGGGTGGCCGTGCGGACGGAGGTCAAGGCCAGGAGGCAGCCGGGAGGGTGCCCAGGATGGAGGGCAGGGCCGAGATGTGCGTTTCTGTAAGACCCGCAGGTGGAATATTACGCTCAGGGAGGGAGGAGACAGAGGCGGGCAGGTGCTCATTCCAGCTGTTGCCCCACAGCTGGATGAGAGCGGGGTGTGGGGGGGGGTACCCAAATGTTTTCGTCTTCCGTGTTTACTCTGAGCGGCCGGAAGCTCGAGGTCCCTGTCCTGTGCAGCAAGAAGAATCTGGTTGAGGGCGAGGGGGGAGCAGAGACTCTCAGAAGGAAAGAAAAGGATGGAGCGAAGCATTTGGGTCCCCAGCTGGTCCTTAGCAGCGTCCGTCCTCCCCAAGCTGCCTCCAGCTGAGTGTGATTTTGCTATTTATTTACATGTAATTATTGCTATGAGGTGCAGATATTAACGCTGTCAAGACCAATTTGCTCTGACATTTTTCACTCGCTCGGTGCCCCCGCCGCTCTCGATGGAGCCCAGGGCTCTCCCTGCTCGGGCCGCTGAGCGCTCGGTGGCCCGGCCGGGAACCACCCAGCCGGCAAGGAGTAGCGTCAGCGAGCTCACCCAGCTCCTGTGCAAACTCATTAAGCTTTGAAATTGAATTTGGTCCAGGAGAGGGCTGGCTGGGCCCTGCTCCACCGGGCCTAGGCTGGCTCCGGGCCTCCCTGCCCCACCTCCCTCGGAGAAAACCGGGCAGGGGCCGGAGCAGGGGCTGGCAGAGGGCAGCTGGTGAAGACGGTGGACGGGCACTGTCGGAGAGGCGGGTGTGCACACGCCCCAAGGCGGCCAGGGCGCAAAGGTGGGGCATCGCCGTTGCCCACCCTCTCGCTTCTGCTACCTGATTATCCTACGGGAAAACCAGGCCGCTCTGACTTCGCAGGACATCGCTGTCCTTTGCAGGACAGCTGTCCCCACCTAACAAAGAGGCTTTCCTCTCTGGAGTCAGTCAAGCGTCTTACTCGGGATGGCAGGGCATGGCATCCTGGGGGCAGGAACGGTGCTGAGCTGGCCCTGCAGTGGGTCCCTTAGGTAAATGCGGGAGGGAGAATCGTCTCTGGGATTAGACCTTGTGAGTTCAGATCCCAGCCCCCCACTTACTGTGTAGACTGGGGCGAATCACTTAGCTTCCCCGAGCCTCAGTTTCCCGACCTGTAACGTGGAACAGCCAATACCCCTATTTCCTCGAATCTAAGACGGTTTGATGCTGGCCCACCCTTGACCTTACCGGAAGAGGTCAACAAAAGCACCAGCCACGGCTCGGGCACCATTGCTGCCCGACTTTGATGCTATCTGGCCGCAGCCGCAGCCGCAGCCAGGCGTCATGGATGACGGTAAAATGAGTTCCGATCTCGGGAAGACTAAAGCACCCGCCCTTCGGACCGCCGTTCTAAGGCGTGAAGGGCAGTGCTGCCTGCCCACAGTAGGTCCTTGGCATGCACAGTAGGTGCTTAATAATGACACCTTTGATCGCTTTTCCCTTTGAGACTCTCCATAACCGAGGGCCGTTTTCTAGGAAAGGAAACTGAGGCCCATTCATTCATTCACGCATTCTGTCTGCTTGAGGGACTCTGCTTCTTAGAGAGGGGAAGCGGGCCTGAGCTATCATGGCTGTGAGCCCTTAACGCATTGTGATATGAGCCAGCTTGTCTGCCCAGGTACTAACGAGGCCTCCCTGCCCCCACTCACTCCCTGTCACTGCCATTCTGCGTCCTCGTCTCCGGCAATTACCGAGGGGGAGCACCCCCCACGCCAGGGAGGCTGAGAGCCTAGGCCTCCCCACCCTCCTGTTCTCCCAACCTGGGCCCAAAGTCCAGGAGGCCCCCCCTCCGCCCCCCTCTCAGCCCTCCCACCCCTTCCCTCCCCTCAGCTCAGCCAATTAGGCCCCTGACACCTGGAGCCACTGACAAACTGTTTCTGTCACTTGCTCTCTGTCTTTCATTAGGGCCGCAGAGGAGGGGGAGCGGGAGGGGAGGGGGAGGAGATGGGATCTTTCATGCCAGATACATTAATTACAAAACGGCCATTTGCCGCGTGAAAGTGTGCTAATTAAATTTATGCAATCATTATCTTTAAATAGTCATATCTTTCCCGGCGATCGGCCCCTTCCCTCTCCAACCCGGCCGCCGCTCAGAGCTTTCGCTCTAATCCCCCTCCGCCATTATCGCGCCATCAGAGATGGTCCCTGAATCCCACCGCACCCCGCTAGCCCCGGCCCCTGCTGGGGGCCGGGAGTCCTGGGCCTTGTCCTGGCATGGACACCATCGAACCCGGGAACCACCCAGGGAGGGGACGCCAAGGCCAGCCCCCCTCCGGTGCTTCCAGATATTTCTAGATGTTTCCGGATTTTGGAGCCTGGCATCTCACGGAGCAAACATTGGAAATGGGTGTGTGCGTTTGTGAGAGAGAGAATATCTTTGACTTCTTAGACAACCAGTGGGGAGTCATTCTGTCCAGCTCCCCCACTCCCCCGGGGCGTCTTTGGCTAGGCCTCCAAGGACCTCTGGGGTGGGGAGGGGGCTCTGTTGAGTTGAGGGGCTGGTGTGAGTATGCCACAAGACCCCTCTGTATATTCTTTTCATTTACCCTCCCCTATGCCAGGCCCTATGCTGGGGATAACAGATAATTTCATTCATTCATTCATTCATTCATTCAACTAATATTTGTTGGACACCTACTATGTGCCAGGCACTGGGAATAGGACAGCAAGCCTATTTGGCAATAGGCCAAATCCAGGGTCAGGGTCAGGCTGTGCCCAGGGCAGAAGGCAGGGCCACAGAAAGGCTGAAAGCGTCCTCTGGGTGAGGCCCGAGCCCAAGGCCTCATCCCGGCTTAGCCTTCCCGAGTCTTCTTCCCCATCTAGGCTGAAGCCGTTCTCTGCAGAAATTATCCTGCCTGCCTTCCTCCCCAACCAGACAGAGCCTGCCCCCCTGAGTCTTTTGAGGTCTGCTGTGTTGGACGTGGAAGGGAGAGAAAATCCGAAGGAGTCTGGGGATGGCAAATCCCCCTCCGGTCAGAGAGAGCAGTCAGTGACCAGATGGCCCCCCGGCCCCAGGGTGTGCCCTTGGGGAGGTCAGCTAGAGGGGCAGACGGGACACGTACCCACACATAAGCCACACTGGCATGTGCATGCAGACTCACGAACGTGCACACACATGCGGTATTCCCACGTGTGGTCCTCCCACCTGCACCCACACATTACGCACGCACGCACACATCAACCTGAGAATGACCCAGGGCCGTATATGGTACACGAAGACCACAGTCGGGCAGGACAAGCGCACGGGACTAGGAGGCGGGGGTAGAGGATTGCCACTCATTCGCCAGGTGACTCTGGGTGAGCCCCTAAGCCTGTGCCTCATCTGGAAAGTGGGGTGACTGCTCCATAGAAGAGGTGTGAGGCTTGAAGGGAAATGCTGTGGAAACTGTCAGGGGCTGTGCTGGGCAAGAGAATGGCAGTAGCTGGGCTTAGAAAAGGATCTG
>NW_024412388.1:13581581-13589358 GCF_014898765.1 Herpailurus yagouaroundi
GGAAATCTTGTTTGGAACCTCAAAGTCAGCACCCGAAGCCCATTACCGCTGTCCACAGGGGGCAGGGAGAGGGGAGGGGGCCCCCGATCCTCTTAGCAAGAGGCGAGCAGGAGAGAGGGGGAGCGGGGGGTGCTCGGCTGCCTGGGTGGGTGATTTCTCGCTTGCAGTAATCCCAGTGTGCAGCTGGGGGACAGGCAGTGGGACGGGCGGGGGTGGGGGTGGGGGTGGGGGGGTGTTGGCGTGAAGTGTGTCTGCGTATCCGTCGGGAGCCGGCGACCGTGGGGTTGTGAGACTGCGGTGTCCGTGACCGTGTAAGCATGTCTGCCTGCGTGTGCATCCGCGAAGCGTGTGACGCCGCGCGGCCTGGCCGCGTGCGTATGTGCACTTTCCCGTGCGTATCATTCTGTGCGTGTTCGCGTTGGCCTGTCTGCATCACGCCGCGTGCAGTCAGCCCGCGCGTCAGCGTGTTTTGCGTGCGTGCCCACGTGTCCATCCGCGTGGGTGCGGATTGGCGCCCGTTATTACGCGTGGGTCGCAACAACGGCAGTGACTTGGGCGCCGCGGTTTGCCGACTTGGCTGCACGTTAGAATCACCGGGGGAGCGGGCTTTAAACCCTCCTGATGCCCAGAGCCTCAGACCGACTCCTGGGAGCCTGTGGGGGTATGAGATCCTGGGACCAGCATTTCACGAGACTCCCCCGCTGATTCCAGTGGGCGACCAAGGCGGAGACACAGAGCTGAGCAGACAGACCCCAGTGGAGCAGCCTTGACCCTCAGCCGGGCATGCCCCCAGGAGCTCCATCTGGACCCAGTGAGGGACTCCAGGCCCCAGACCCTTAGGGACCAGGGCAAGTCATGAGCGGGCCTGCCCCCGGTAGTCCCTCAGTCCCCAGGGACAGATGTCACAAAGTTCAAGCATTGTGTTCCATACCCTTGCCTTCTCTCCTGACAGTGGGCAATCGGCAGACCTCCCCCCAAACGTGCCCCCCTCACCTCTTCTGGAAGTCGGGAGAATGAATTAGTGAGACGGGGGACCAGGGCTGTCGTCGGAGATAAAAGCGTTCAGTGGGCCCCACCAGCCGGTCCTTTTGGAGCCAAACCCGAGGCTGAGGGCAGGCGGGAGCGGCTGTAAGCCCAGGGATGGGCTATACTCCCATCAGTTTGTGGTGCCACTCTCCTGGAGTGGAAGTCACTGCCCCCTTTGGGCCTCAGTTTCTCCACCTGTGAACACGTGGCAGTCTCCCGGGTTTGTATGTATTTACGTGCCCTTCCGTGTAAGCGGGCGTGGGGGCAAGTGTCCCGGAAGCTATTGGGTGATCCAGACAGAGGCTTTGGGGGCCGCCTCGCCTCCCTGGACTCAGGTGGGGTGTCCTCGTGAAGGTGTGCCTTGGCCCGCTGACTCACACCCGGCTCCCTTCTCAGGGTGCAGGCCCCAGCTTCTGTGGGGCGGGGGCGGAGGGAGCAGAGATTCCCCACTCAGAAAGCGCCCACTGTGTGCCAGGCCCCATGGGGAGGAGGGGGTGAAAAAGACACAGGGAGGAGCTCCCTGAGTCCGCCCTCAAGGGTGGCTTTCAAGCTCAGTCCCTCTGATCCAGGTGGAAGGGGAGGGGCAGCTAGCGTGCGCGGAGAACAGACGTGTGCCTGGCACTGTCTTAAGTATTCAGCGTGCACGGACCCGTTTAATTCTTAAAGGGACCCTATCGGTAGCTACAGTTATTGCCGGTCCCATTATACAGATGAGAAAACTGAGACATAGAAGGCTAAAGAAACTGCCCAGGGTTCACAGCTCACCCCGGGCTGAGCATGAATGTTAGTGCAGGTATTCTGGTCCCCGGTGCCGCAGGGAAGCTCCTGGGAGCCCTGGATGGCCGAGCGGGGTGTGTGTGTGTGTGTGTGTGTGTGTGTGTGTGTGTGTGTGTGTGTGAAACGGCTGTCCCTCCGGGGGCTCGGGGTCCCCTCTGTCCGTGCCAGGGTGGGGCTCCCTGACCCGCCCACGGGCCCAGGTGGTCCTTGGCCTCCTTCCAGCCCCGGTCCCATCTCCGGGTCCCACTGCCTTGACCTCTCCAGGCTTGATCCCCGCTGCCCCCCCCCCCCCGTGTGTCCCTCCGCGGCCCCCTCCGCCCACCCCGCACCCTGCCACGGAGCCCGAGTGATGGCGATCCCCTTTCTAATTGCAGCCTCGCTCCCGAAGCGCGCTCGGTTATCACAGAGGGTGCAGATCCCACCGCTCTGCCTCCTCGGTCCCAGGCCCTGGGGCCAGCTCAGGAGCGGAGGGAATTAATTACATTTTTCCCATCCCCTTCTTTTAAAGGACCGGAGCGCGCCACCGCATCCCCGGGGGTGGGGGGGGGGGGAGTGGGGGTGGCGAGCGGAGGATGTGGAAGGAGGGCTGGCGCGGGGCTCCCGCAGCCCCCACCCCCAAACCGGCGAGCCAGCCTCTCCCCAGCGGGCGGAAGGGGGTGAGGCTGCCCCTTATTGATTTAGTCTGGTGGAGGCTGGGACTGATTTAGAGCTGAGGGAGAGGAAGGGGCTGGGGGCGGGCGGGGGCCACGGCGGGTGGGGGCAGAGGAAGGGATGGCTGTCACTCAGCCTGACGGACAGCCCGGAGCTTTGCCTTCAGATAAAACCTTACAGATGTGGAGGTCGGTATTGATTTTGAGTTAGTAACGGTAACGTACCAAGAAGTAATACATTAGCGAAAGCAAGGTCACCGGGAAAAAAGTAAAACCCACCGGGGGAGAGGCCTTAGCATTCTTGAGGGGGGTGGATTACCGCATCAGACTGGGACTTCCTCAAGTTCAAAAGTTTGCAGGCCCCAGACCTCTCAGCTGGGCCCCTAACCCTGGGCAAACGCTTCCTGCTTCTGCGGGCCCTGCTTCTGCTCCCAGGGGTCCCCGGGCCAACTGGGGGGCATGGAGGGCCACTTGGGTCCACAGGACCCGCTCGTCAGGGTTCGCCAAGGGCCTCTCCTCCCCCACGGTCTCCAGCACAGCCTGTTGGGAAGGAACACAGCTAGAGGGCAGGGAGACCCGGGTTCAAATCACAGCGCTGCCACTTACTGGCTGTGTGAGCTCTGTGATTTCGCCTCTCTGTGCCTCAGTTTCCCCATCCGCAAAATAGGGGAGATAATAGCTTGGAAACCGCCATGCCTAGAGTCAGGGGGTTAGATGAAATGGAGAGAGCCTGCCAGGGACTCTGGGAGAGAGTAAGCACCTCCCTATTCACACCTATCCCAGATGTGGATTTGATTTGATGTTCCAGGGCAAATCCCATTGAACAAATCCCATTACAGGAAAATCTCCCTGGGCCTGAGCTGATTCTGAGCTGTCTATTAATGGCCCAGGGTCCAAGGCCTCCCAAGCCACTGGGCACCACGCAAGCCCTTTCTGACAGAGGCCCCAGGAGGCCTTGCAACTCTGGGGATTTCACTCAGCATTGACCTCCTTGCCCTTTCTTAAACCTGCTGGGTGTGTTCCCACCTCAGGGCCTTTGCACTTGCTGACTGGTCTGCCCGGAAGGCTCTTCTGCTATACCCTCCCATGGCTGGCCCTTTTAGGTCTTGCTGGATATCACCTCTTTGGGGAGGTCTTGCCTGCCTATTCCACATCTCCCCTTTATTTTTCCTCTGTAGCCCTTCTCGGTATCAGGAATTTATATAATTTGTTTGTTGTCTGTCTCCTTCGCTAGACTGGTGGCCCCAGGAGGGCATTGAGTCGCTGATGCTCGGGGCCCAGCTCAGTGTCTGGCTCACTTAGGTGCTCACTAAGTATTTGTTAAGTGATATCCATGAATTCAACAGGGTTTTTCTAGTATGTAGCAGGTACAATGTAGGTGCTGGGGCTGCAAAGGTAGATGAGCCATGGTTCTATCCTGTCCTCAAAGAGCTCACAGCCCAGCCCTCTTTGTGGCCTGGCACATGGTAGCACTCTACGATGTTTGATGAGTGAATAAATGAATGAATGGAGGATGTCTTTGGGAGACACCGGATTATTTGGTGTATCGGGGATATGACGTGTCAGGCAGGAAGAGGGGGAGAAGCTGGGACAGGCAGGCAGCGGTCTGATCACAAGAAGACTTTGTCCTGTTTATCTGGGAGGTAATGGGGAGCCATTGATAATTCTTGAGTGCTGTGGTCAGACTCGTGGTAATTCTCTGCCGGTCTCTGTCTTGCAGGATGAGTACTGTCTGTGTGCGTGGCTCCCAGCCCATCCCAAAACATGCCTGTCCTCTTCCTAACCCCTCCCCCTTTCCCTCCCCTCCCCCCGTCCATTGTCTCTTGTGAGCTTGGCATCTTGGTGGTGTGCGGGAGGGGAGGATTAAACCGGGGTCTCACCAGAGCTGACAAACCCTCCCGAGAGTCTCCCCGCCCCCTACAATTATCCTCCTGAAGGAAGGGAAACAAGGCCTGTGTGTTTTCCCTGAGCCCCTGAGTCTGTTCTCGGAGTCCAGGCCTCCTTGGAAGGGATAGCGAGGCTACTGTTTATAGGGGGGCGATGGGATGGGTGGCGACTTTCCTAATTTTCTTAGCTAGAAAGTAAGGTCTCGAGTGGGAACCTGACAGGCAGCCTGGAAGAGAATCGGGTCTCCTAATTCCCTGGCGAGTGCCAGATGCCCGGCGATCCACAAACTCCTCGACCCGGGAGAACCTGTCTCCACAGTCAGAAAGCAACAGACACAGTCCAATGGTGTCAGCCGTCCTCACACACCACGCCCCCTTCACGGGGTCCCTCTTGCCATCACCCCTGTACCCTATGTACCCCTGGACCCCCTGAAAGAGGGTGAGTTTGGGAGATTCCACGGGCACCCGCCTAGACTCTCCCGCTCCCGTCCCCGTGCGTTCGCCAGGTCGATGGGGCTGATGAACCATTCAGTCCCATCTGAGCCCTGCCGGCTGCGGAGAAGGCCAAGACCAGCCCCCCGAGGCCCAGTGCCCTTGACTCGGGCTCAGGGGGTGGACAGCAAAAAGACTGAGGAGAGTGAGCTCAGGGTGAGGGGATTGTGTTGGGAGCATGGAGGGAAGGGTCACGGAGAGGCTGTGCTCATGCCCCAGCCCCTGGGACCCCAGCCCCACTCGCCCCCGTAAGAGGCTGCCAGCCCCTGGGGTGAGGACCTACCTCTGAAAAGGTCAGACGCCCACACTCATCCTTGACGGTCAGTCCTGACCCTGTCGGGCGGGTGGGTTCTGGCCTCTGGACTCCGAGCTGCTCTCCAAAGAGTTGCCGTGAGGTCTGAAGAAGCCACAGGCTTTTGAAGACCTCGGTTACTTCGTCTGGGGAGGGGGCCTCGTAGCTCGCCTCACACATCTCTGCAGGGCTCTGGATTGGGAGGGTCACCTGAGTTCATGCCAGGAGGAAGGAAAAGAGGGAGAGAGGGAAGACGAGGCTTAGGGGAGCCGGGGTCCTGATTCTGGAGTGCCGGGTGGGTGCAAAGCCCCCTGCACACAGACCCCACCTTATCCCCCCTGCCACCCTCCACCAGCAAGGCTCCCCTCCTGGCCCGGCGGCCTCATTCCTATAAGGGGTGTCACCACCAGGGGCTGGGCCCTGCAGGTCAGCTCACAAGGACCTGCCTTGCCATCGTCTCCCTGGACTGAGCGGGACACCCGTGCTCCCGTGCCCCCACACAGCTGTCTGCCCTGCCTTTCCCCACTCTCTCTCCTGGAGAGCCAGACAGCCACTGTCACCTCCCCCAGAAGCTTTCCTGGACTACCACACTGGCTGAGTCCCCTCCCCTGGGCTCCCAGAGCCCCCTGAGAGCTGCCTCTGTCATGCCCCTCACCACGTCATAGCAGAGATGCTGTGCTCTCAGCTGCCTCCCCCCACCAGCCCCAGACACCCTCCTGCCGAGGACAGGGACCATGGCTCTTCCTCCTCTGAAATCCTGGGGCCGCAGTCACCATCCATGCATGTTTGTTGAATGAGTAAGTGGACACACCAGGGAGCCAGCACCAAGTTCTTTAAGCTGAGTTTACAGAGATGAGCCTCACCCCTGCCTGTCTGGGTTGCCAGCACCGATGGTGACTTCCCGTTTGCTGTATGGGCCAAGCAGGGAAGGGGTGATGGTCACAGGCAGCTGAGAGCTACCAGAGTCAAAGAAGGTTGCCTGAGACGCTGTCTGGAAGCATTGGCCATGGGTGTTGGTGTTGTAGGATCTCCAAGGGTCTCCAAGTCAAGAGCATAGCAGGCCTGCCATGGGGAAGCCGGACAGACCCAGAGTCCTTCTCTAATTTGTGTCAGAAGATGGGGGAATCCCCATCTGATGGGACGCGCAGTTTCCCGTCCGAGGGACGCCCCCGTCGGATGGGAGAGACATAGCTAGTTAGTTTGTTCGTTTGTTCGTTCATTCATTCATTCATTCATCGGACAGGCACAAGGTGTCCCTTAGAGCCAGGCCATGGGGATATCCCAGAGGCACACGAAGCCCTGCCCAGCTGCCTGGAGCTCTCAGCCAGGGGAGATCCCGTAGGTCAGAACCTGACCAGGAGAAACCACTAACCATCTTACCCACAAGGGCAAGCAGGCCGACTAAACTGAAGATCTCGGTGCCTTGTGGGGATCTTAAGGGAGCAAAGGCCTGTCTGGGGCCCGCCTGGCATCGTCCCCACCCCCCCCCCCCCGCAGCGACACCCGCCGGTGGGGGGTCCGTGCGCCCAGCGCCCCCCCGCCCCGCCACGCCTGCTGCTCGGGCCGCACTGATGGTCTCTCCCCTGCAGGTGATGAGCATTCTGAGCAACCCCAGCGCCGTGCCACCGCAGCCGCAGGCCGACTTCTCCATCTCCCCGCTGCACGGCGGTCTGGACTCGGCCACCTCCATCTCGGCCAGCTGCAGCCAGCGGGCCGACTCTATCAAGCCGGGAGACAGCCTGCCCACCTCCCAGTCCTACTGCCCGCCCACCTACAGCACCACCGGCTACAGCGTGGACCCCGTGGCTGGCTACCAGTACGGCCAGTACGGCCAGAGTGAGTGCCCGGCGCCCTAGACCTCCTCTTCCCCCTCCCTGCCCCGCTCCGAGGACGTTCTGTTTATTTGCAGAGAGCTGCAAGGTGGAGTTGGGGTGGGGGCGCCCATTCCACAGGCGAGGAAATCGAGGTCCGGACGGGATGGACCGTTGTCCTCAGGTGATGCTGAGCCAGGCCCCTGCACTCAGGCGACTTTCGTGGCCTTCGAGCGGTGTCGCCCCGTAGAAACGTTAATATGAGCCACACGTGGCGTTTCAAATTTCCCAGTAGCCGCAGATTAAAACGTCAGAAGAAACAAGCGCAGGTCTTCTTCCCGGCATATTTTGTTTGACCCGGCATATCTGAAGTGATGATCATTTTGCCACATAAGCCGTACAAAGTTATGAATGGGATGTTTCACGTTCTTTTTCTTCACGCTGCGTCTTTGAAATCCAGCCCATCTGAATTCAGACACCAAGTTTTCATTGGAAAACTGTTTGGTCTGTCTTTAAATTTCATAAAATCACAACGGAGAAGCAGATTGTTCCAAGTACGCTATAAAGTTTCCCAACCACGAAGCTAAATTACATTGCAGTTTTAACGTTTACATTAGATCAAATTAAATTACGATGTAAAATTCGGTCCCTCAGTTGCCTGTGGCCACATTTCAGGGGCTCGATGGCCACATGAAGCTGGTGTGATGCTAGAGACCCTGCCCCTTTCTGCCCCCTGGGTAGGGGGGACAGCTGTATTTTGATCTCTCTCCTGTTGGCCCCCACCCGGTCCTCGGCCCGGACGGCCCCCCAGTCAGAGCGGGTGTCACAGGCCCTCGGCCGGCG
>NW_024412388.1:13589458-13619126 GCF_014898765.1 Herpailurus yagouaroundi
CCCCCCCCCCCCCGCCGGCATCTTGCCCGGAGGCGGTGGGCACCAGACCCTCGGACCGAAGGCTGCAGAAGGCAGGCCCGGTCGCCGCCCCCAGGGCAAGTGGAGAGGCACAGAGAGCCGAGGTCACCGGGCTCCCCTCCTGCCCCCCTCCCGGCCAAGGCCTCACCTGCTGGTGTCAAACTAATCAGAAGGGCGTGTGGTGAGAGGCTGAGGTCCCAGCCCGAGGGCACCCCCGCCCGGCCTCACTGACCTCTGCTTCCTCCCCACACGGCCTTGGCCTCCACAGCTAAATGAGGGCCAGCTGTGCCCGTCTCCACCTCCTGGCTGTGTTCATGGCCCCTGCCCCATGTACGTGTGTGTTCGATATGTGTATGTGCATGTATGTATGCGTGTGAGCATGAAAACACGCCTCATAGATACGTGTGATGTGTGTGTGTGTATCGTGTATTTCAGCATACGTGTGTTCGTGCACGCCTCTTTTTGTGTGTAGATGTGCGTTTGTGTGTGCGAATGTGTGAGTGTATGTATACGTGCCTATTCACATATCTGAATTTATTTTTAATTTTTTTTAACGTTTATTTATTTTTGAGACAGAGAGAGACAGAGCATGAATGGGAGAGGGTCAGAGAGAGGGAGACACAGAATCTGAAACAGGCTCCAGGCTCCGAGCCGTCAGCACAGAGCCCGACGCGGGGCTCGAACCCACGAACTGTGAGATCATGACCTAAGTTGAAGTGGGATGCTCAACCCACTGAGCCACTCAGGCGCCCCAATGGTTCAACTTTTAATGTTTATTTTTTGAGATAGAGAGAGAAGGAGAGCAAGTTGGGGCAGGGCAGATAGAGAAGGAGACACAGAATGTGAAGCAGGCTCCAGGCTCTGAGCTGTCAGCACAGAGCCCCATGCAGGGCTCAAACTCAGGAACCATGAGATCATGACCTGAGCAGAAGCCAGGCGCTTAACTGACTGAGCACTCAGGCGCCCCCCTGCTTTTTAAATAAAAATTTTTTAACGTTTATTTTTCTTTAAAAAAATTTTTTTTAACATTTATTTATTTTTGAGACAGAGAGAGACAGAGTGTGAGCAGGGGAGGGTCAGAGAGAGGGAGACACAGAATCTGAAACAGGCTCCAGGCTCTGAGCTGTCAGTACAGAGCCCGATGCGGAGCTTGAACTCTCAGACCACGAGACCATGACCTGAGCCAAAGCCGGCCGCTTAACCGACTGAGCCATCCAGGCGCCCCAAATTAATGGATTTTTTAAAATGTTTATTTATTTATTTTGAGAGAGAGAGAGAGTGCAAGCAGAGGAGGGACAGAGAGAGAGAGACCCAGAATCCGAAGCAGGCTCCAGGCTCTGAGCTGTCAGCACAGAGCCCGACGTGGGGCTCAAACCCACGGACTGTGAGATCGTGACCTGAGCTGAAGTCGGATGCTTAACCAACTGAGCCACCCAGGCGCCCCAATGTTTATTTATTTTTGAGAGAGAGGCAGAGACAGAGCGCAAGCAGGGGAGGGGGAGAGAGAGAGGGAGACACAGAATCCGAAGCAGGCTCCAGGCTCTGAGCTGTCGGCATAGGGCCTGAGGCGGGGCTCGAACTCATAGACCACGAGATCGTGACCTGAGCCGAAGTCGGACGCTTAACCGACCGAGCCACCAGGCGCCCCTCGCATATCTGACTTTCAATGAGCATATTGTGTCCACACAGTGTGCATGTGAGTTTGTGTGTGAGTGCACAGGTGCACACATTTGGTCATGTGGGTATGTGTGTCCGTAAGACGCACACATGGGTTTCAGTGCACTTCAGGTGCATCCGTGTGACCGAGCGTCCACGTGTCTGTCTGTGTATTTGCACATGTGATGCTGTGTCACTTCATGGCATGTGTACCAAACAGGTATGCACGTGAATAGACGTGTGAGAGAGTGTGCAGGGGTGTGTGGTTATCCGTGCGTGCAACGCGTGTGCACCCAGACGTGCACGGAGGCTTGAATGTGTCCGTGGGTGTGTATATATTTTGGAGCACGGACACGTACACTGTGTGTGCAGTGTGTAAACACGGGTGTGTGCACGCTAAGGTGTGCACGCAGGTGTGGCTGTGTGTCCCTGTGCATCCGGGCGGGTACACGTGTGGCCTGCGTGTGCAGCTGCGCCCGTGTGGGTTTGCGTGCACGAGGAGGAAGTGCGAGAGGGGGTGGAACCCGTGCGCAGGGACGGTGGAGAGCGGGGCGCGCACACATGCGTGCGAGTGTTTCCAGAGGGGCCCGAGGTGAGCCCCGGCCCCGGCCCCGCGTTCCCAGGCAGAGCGGACACACATGCTCTTGATAAAGAGTTTAGAGCCGCTCCGCGGAGGCAGCAGCCCCGGCCTGGGGCAGGCGTTAGTCACCCCCGGAGCCCCGTGCCCTGCTGCAGGGGGCCTGCCCAAGTCGGAAATAAAATTAACCCCAGAGTCAGCATGGGGGCCACCGGGGAGGGGGGATCAAAAGGGAAAGGGCCCAGGAGGCGAGAAGGGAAGAGGCCGGCCAGGCCAGGGCGATTTCCCCTCCCCTCCACCCTCCCCACTCGCCCCATCTAGCTCCAGCCCCTGCCCCCCTCCCCTCCCAACCCCAGATCCTCCCCGAGCCGTATTTTCCAGCCCTACCCAGAGGGAATCCCAGGGCAGACCCCACCCCACCCCACCAAGATTCCAGTCTGGGCTGGGAGGGGCCTGGGGGAGTGTTGGCCCCAACATCACTAAGTCTGCCACCAAGTCACCCTGCCTCAGTTTTGCCATCCGGGAAATGGGAGTCGAGGGATTAGACCCCCAACGCTTTTCCATTGTGCTGTCTTCCTCACCTTTGACATTCTGGGGCAGCCAGGGACAGGGACCCGTCGTGTTCCCACTGACCGCCTGCCCTGTGTTTACGGGTGACTGAATACGCCTATGACGGGGCTCCCAGTCCACGTGCAAGAGTGTGCACGTCCCAAACAGCCCCTGTGTATGCCCAGGTCCACCTGTCACCTGCTCACATCTGTCCCACGCAGGAGTTTAGCCCACCAGGCACTGGGCAGATCGCGTATTCATTTCCTGCCGTGTTCAAAACCCTACCCAGAGTAGGTGTTATGTGTCCTCAGGCTATAGACGCAAGAGCCAAGGACTTTCCCAAGGTCACACAGTAGGTGAATGGCGAACTCCAGGTCCCCTGAACTTCCAACCCGGTTCTCTTTTGGCCAAACCGCCAACTTGTGTCATCAGTAGTGACACAGCCCTCGACCCACCTTTGTGTCGATTCACGTTCATGACTTTATATGTACCTGGCTTCGAGGTATAATTATGCAAAATAGACGCGTGTAAAGGAAGGATAGATAACCCTTTAGTGAGCATCTACTATGGGGCCTGGCACTCCCGGCTGCTTTGTATGGCGTGCAGACAGGCGAGGGAATGGATCCCAGAGAGGGTATTTGCCTGAGATCCGGCATCGATGTGAACACCACCACACCTACGGCCCTGACCTCAGAGAGCCTCCCTTGCAGGTGTAGGTGTGCGTGGAGGGTGCACGTGGCTAAACTCTTCAGCCAGAGAGTCCACTCCTCTCCCTGGGCCTCTTGTCTTCCCAGGGACACCTCCACACTTTTTCTCGTTCCCAGCCATTATCTGTCCATCTGTCTGTCTCTCCTGTCCCTGGAGGGGGTGGGGGCAGGGGGCAGGGACGGGGCACACGGCAGATTAATATGGCCCTGGTGTTCCCAGAGGCCAGGGCCGTACTAATGATGGAGCTGATAGAACGCAGAAGTGTGAAAAGAATTTTAATAGATCTGACAAGTCTAATAAGAATTTGTGTCTAGAAGGGTCCTCCTCTGGGGCCGCGGGCTGACGAGGCGCTGACGGCTGAGATTTGTTTACTGGTTGGCATCTCCTGCCAACTCCCGATTAATCTAATTTGAGATGTTCAGAGCCCAGGCGCGGGCACAAGGCAGAGGAGAGGGGACGCGGAGAGACAGAGGGACAGGGAGGGCCGCTGACAGAGGCTGTAATGAGAAATGTCACAGCCCTGCCCTCACCGGCCCCTGGCTCGACCCCAGGGAGAGGCGGGCTCTGTGCACGGAGAGTGCCCTTGAAGTTGGCTGGTCATTAGTAAAGTTGGCCTTCTTGGGGTCAAATCGCCCACCTTGGCAGGGCCTGGGGAAAGTCCTGTGGGCTGAACCCTGGCTGGCAGCCAGGAGAGGCGAAAAAGGAGGACACAGAGTGACCAGAGGCACAAGCAGGACAAATTCGGGTTCCTCCCTCTCACATGCAGTGCCTGACCGTGAGTCAGCAATCTTTCTGTGCCTCAGTCTCCACCTTTGTAAAATGGGAACAGCTGTGCCTAAACCATGGGGTTGGTGAGAAATTAAAGGACACCGTGTCCGCCTCGCCCCATGGTAAGCGTTCCGTATGTGAGGGATCGAGCATTGTTGTTCTGACTGTTCTCCAGAGCCGGGCCTTCCCACCCCACCCCCCCGGGGACAGCCGCACAGGCTGGCACAGAGTGTGACGTCAGGTGGAATAAGGGGGAACAGGCAGAGGCGTTCGGTGAGTCAGGAGAGGTCGCCTGACTTGGCCGCGTGCCCTGGGAAGCCACCCACACTTCCTGGAGTCGAAACTGGGGCCCACGCAGGATTTAGGGTGTCGAGTGCTCCGTACCCTCTAAAGCGCACACACCCAGGACGCTGCGGGCGAAGCGCGTGGGGGTGGTTCGGAGCTGGCAACAGACCGCCTGGGTCCACAGCCTGAGGGCCACGTGACCTTCCCAGTTACACAGTCTCTTAGGGCAGGGCCTTGGCTCCACCACCTGTAAAATGGGACAGCGGAACTAGCAGCCTGGCAGTGGTGAGCATTAAGCGAGATCGCGCATGCGTGAGGGGCATAGAGCACGGTGGGCGGAGAATGAGCTCGGTCTGTGGGTAGCTCCTCCCTCTCTTCCTGTAGCTCCTCCTCCTCTTCCTGCTGTGGCTCTACAGACTAGCTTCCTCAAGGTCAGGCCCTGGGGCCCAGATAAGACTTGCTCCAAGGAGCAGAGACGAGATGCCTGAGTTGCAGGCTGCCCCTGAGGCCAGAGATCCAGAGATTGAAGTTTCTTCCACCTGCCCCTCGCCCCCACCGTGGAGTGAGGGGTAAGACAGGCCACCACCCCTTCTGTATTACCAGCTGGGAGCCTGGAGGCTAAGTGACGTCAGGGACAGCACCCAGGGCCTCAGTTCAGGCCCTAGAGCCTGGAAGCCAAGGAACACAGAGCCCAGACACTCCAGAAACCCCAGAATATTTGCATATCCTTTAGGAATCGGTACAGTCCCTGAGCCTTTTGTGCCCAGCATCTCAAAGCACATCATCTCATTTGATCTTCATAACAGCCCTTGAGGAGGCTGGGATCTGCTCTCCCCATTTTACAGACCGGAAGACAGTCCTGGAGAGGCAACATGATTTGCCCAAAGCCACATGCACCGGAGATAGTTGGGACTCCAGATTGCCCCATTTACTCTTCCTTTCCTTCTTGCCTCTATCAAAGGTCACACCTGCTCCCTAAATCCCAGTCCTGTGAGAGCCCAAGGCCTCTGAGCTCACCATGTACCAGGCACAGTGCTAACCTCCTTATATGCATTTTCTCACTTTCTCCCCACAATTCTTCCACCTAGGCGCTGTCATTATCCCCATGTTTACAGACAAGGAAACTGAGGCTTGTATAGGTGAGATGGTTGGTATGCCCCAGATCACACACTAAAAGTTGGCAGGTGCAGGATTTGAACCCCTAAAGAATATGGTCTCAATTATTAATACTTCCCAACCCACCTCCCTGGGCCTTGTCTCTGGCTGTGCCCACACCTGGCTCTACCCACCTGCCGTAGGCAGGGACCCTCGACTTTGGGGAGGCATGTGGAGTGCTATAGGGCCCCTCAGCGGGCAGGTGACAAGGAGAGTGTCGGGTCAGGCCTCGTGAGTCCAGGGCAGTAGTCGTTATATTTCCTCTCGCCTTGGCCTCGGCCATGGATTCCAGGTTGGGAGGTAGCATCTCTGTGCCTCAAGAGGCCTCGGTCCCATGCCAGTCACATCATTTGGTCAGAGCTGATCTCTGCTGTAGCCTCAGGTGGACACAGCAGAGTCGAGACAGAACGCGTGCACACACAGACCTAGCAGTCACGCCTGCGCACACACGTACACCCACATGCGTACCTGGCTTAGGTGCAACTCACCTGGACACGGTTACCCGGGCATGCGTGGGCATTCCCCCTGCTCTACTCACACAGGTACCTACAGCTCATCCACATCTGTCCGCACATGTACATGCGTGAGCATTGTTCATGGGTGAACATTCATGTTAGCGCCTGTTACTATGCAGAGATTGTTGTTTCCGCTGTTCACACACACAAGCACACCCCCTCTGACTCTCATCCCTCTGGATGGCTAGAACTTCAAGGCTAAAGGTCTCAGCTCCCAGCATATCAAGGTCCTGGCTCCTTGTTCTGCATGGATCTCTTGGCTCAACTTTGAGTAAGGGATGTAAGGGATGTTGCTGTGTCTCACCCATGAGCTGGGCTCAGGCTCCAGAGAAAAAAGAAGGATCTTTTCCTCATTACTACCCAGGCTCTGTGGGATTCACCGGACATCCCCCATAGCAGGCATATGTACAGGTGTATTGGAAAGGAAACTAATTCTTCTCTCAACGATGTGGAATCTTTTGTACTTTCCTACAGAACCTATGAGAGAGCTGGGCAAATAAAAGTGTTAAGTAAATATTTGCTTAATGGTTAGAGAGGAGGTAAGAGAATGAGCTTCATGAAGAGATGGATGGATGGATGGATGGATGGATGGATGGATGGATGGAAGAACAGGTGGATAGATGGACAGAAGGATGGATGGATGGATGGATGGATGGATGGATGGATGGATGGATGGAACAGGTGGATAGATGGACAGAAGGGTGGATGGATGGATGGAAAAACAGGTGGATAGATGGACAGCAGGGTGGATGGATGGATGGATGGATGGATGGATGGGTGGATGGATGGAAGAACAGGTGGATAGATGGACAGAAGGGTGGATGGATGGATGGATGGATGGATGGATGGATGGATGGTTGGATGGATGAATGGATGGAAGAACAGGTGGATAGATGGACAGAAGTGTGGATGGATGGATGGATGGGTGGATGGATGGATGGATGATGGATACGGGGCAGATGGAACAATAGGCAAAAGGACCTTAATTTCTAGGAGCTTCTCTTTTTTTTTCCAGCTGCTGTTGATTACCTGGCCAAAAATGTGAGCCTCTCCACACAGCGTCGCATGAAGCTTGGGGAACATTCTGCTGTGCTGGGACTCCTGCCTGTGGAAACTGGCCAGGCCTACTAGGGACCCTGGGGCGACTTGCCCCAGACCAAGTCCCAGCCCAATCCTTACTGATCCCTGAGCCTCCCAGCCTCAGCCCTTTCATTACCCTGGGGTCTCAGGAGGCCAGGAAAGGAGCCCATTCCCTTCTCGTAGCCAGCCCTCTGGAGATGTGCAGCCAGTCTACCATTCACCTATGTTTAGGAACCCAGAGCAACCCCCTTGGAGTCTGCCCCTCCACTCTCTCTCCAGGAGGGTTTCTGTCAGCCTGCAGCCATTCCCCCAGTCAAATCCTGCCGTGGCCTCTGTGCTATCTCAGGCACAGAGGTGGAAGCTCACCCCGAATAGAGCAACCTGGGCACCCAAAGGAGGATGGTATCTGGGATGAGGTACTGGAGCCCTTTGGACCCGACTCCAGTGAGTACCCCGGCCAGAGGTGGGGGTGGAGCTCACAGGGTCCCTCCCAGCTGGAAGTGCTGGGAGCCAGCCCTCTCCTCCCAGGTGGATCTCTGGCCCAGGGCCCGAACCACAGCCCATTCCTCCTCTGGATGCTGGGACGCCAGCAGAGAGGGGACCCTAGTCCTGGGGTCTTCCCAGGGGAATCACCCAGGAATTCTGAGGACTCCAGGGCCCTCCCCACACACCTCTGCTGGGTGTAGGGGGTGGGAATCTAGCCCAGGTGGGGGCACCAGAAGGACCAGGCAGAGGCTTACCCAGGGAGAGGGGCTCATCAGCAGTGGGCAGCCAGCAGCCAAAGACCCAACCCAGGCACCCCAAGGCAGCAGGCTCCTAGACTGAAGTCTGGGTTCCAGCCTTGCTCACCCCGTGCGGGGCCTAGGGAGCCCACGGGCTCTTCAGTTTCCCATTCTCTGAATCAGGCGGGAGGGGGAAGGGAGCAAGTCGTGTATCGAGAGGCAGAGGGCAGAGGGCAGGCTCAGAAGGGCGATGCTTAGCTGGGGTTCTTGTGCTTGTGGACAGCAGCTCTTTGTTGCCAGAGGCTTTAGTGCCATGCCTTCAAGCCCACGACCCCTGGAGCTGCAATTTCTCACAGAGCCTCCCTTGGAGACCTGAGCCTGTCCCCTCCGTACCTGGCTCTCTGGTAAGGGCACCTTCATCTGCCCCTTAAGCTGCTGGGGAGCAGAGGGCTTCCCTTGGAGCTCTGGAGGAGGGTTATGGGACCAGCAGGGACTCTTGTCCACAGGCAAAACCACAGACTCCCCTTGACATCTGGTGGCGGGGGGCGGGGGGGGGGGCAGTGGAGGGGGCATGTCATTGTCCCATTGACAGTGGCACCTTTCAGTGTTGATCCACTCTAGGTCGAGAGGGCCCTGTCTACTCATCCAGCACAGCTAAGTGGGGGCAGATGTGGCCAGTGTTCAGGCCACCACTCCTAGACAGGTGAGGGATGCCCAAGGTTCCAGAGACTAGGGGAAAGGCGCCTTCCTTGGCCACACCGGTGGCTTCTTCATATCCCTTCTCTTTAAAAGTTGAAATCTTTGGGGAATGGTTCGAGCCCCTCACTTTGCCTCCCTTGGAACTTTTTACTACCTTCACCTATTTATCAAAATTATATTCGTCTCCACCGGCACCATTGTTATCATCTATACTTGGATCACCTTTATCAAGTGCTGCTAGGTTAGAGGCACTTGTGACAGCTGGGCACATGAGGCCACCTCTTTGCTCAACCCATGCCGCTTGCTCTCAGCCAACAAGACATTCCCGGAGGGAAGGGCTGCTGCTTTGGGATTCAGTCAACCCGAGTACCTCCCTCCTGGGGAACTGGGCTGGCAAGATGCTAGGACACTTTCCTGCGTGGATGCCGCTTCTGTGACAAATGCTCACCTGTTTTCTCATCTTCGGACTTGGTAACATCAAGCCTGTCCTGGACCACGGCCAGGGTGGCTCGTATCTCTGGTTTAGAGGAACCTATGGATACACGGAGACAAACAGACTCTTTGGTAGCAGCAGATACCTGGACATGTGTGGCCCATGGAGGTCAGCCCAGTTTTCAACTGGGGCATTTACTGTGTGAGACTTTTGGTTCTTCAAGCTCTGGACAGAAAGGAAGACTGTGTTGTCCCTTGGTGACCCAGTCCCTGTGTTTGTAACCATCACAGCCAGGAAGCAGCTCTTAAGATCAACCACAGTCTTCATCCACATTCCTTGAATGGTCAGTCCTCCCCCCTGGAGGCCTGGCTCAGAAATCATCTTGAATCCCCTTACATACCCAGGAGCAGAGCTCTCAGGCAGGTGACATCAAAACCACCCAGCCTCACTCCCAGGAGGTGACATTCCCATGCTAGGACCAATCTCAAATCTCCCCCCACCCCCCACCACCACCGTGATGAAATGGGAATAAACCAAGTGATTTCTCTTTATGTCCAATTTCTCTGGAGTTCTCCCAAGCCACCATCTTGGTAGAAAATGGGACTTATTCTCCCTGGAGCCCCACCCCCACCTGGCAAAATTTCCCTAAAATCCTGTGTATTAATGTGTCTAGCCAACTCAGTCCATAAAACTCCATCTTGGGCTGGCAGCTCACAACCTCACCGGACAGATGATGTGGGACAAGAGGTACAAGGCTTCAAACTCTTGAGGGTTGACCACAGCCTAAGAAAGAAGGCCTGAATCCCCGTGGCCAGGTCAGCCCAGAAGCAATCCCCATCCATTCCTGTAAATAGAATCCATAGCAAAATAAGAGATGTTTCCTCCAACTTACCACAAGTAGCTGTTTGTCCTACCTATGGGGGGGAGGTCCCTCTTCTGAGCTCACTGTACATTAGTTGGAAATGTGGTGATGTGCTGTTCGTTTATAGGAAGTCGACTTTTATATAAATATATATATATATATATATATACTAAAAAAGGAAAGAAAACCCCCACAGTGTGTGTCGTGCTAGTGGCCAGAGACCATCTGTAGGGATATATCTGCATATTGTGTGTTTCAAATTATACATTCCAGTCTCTGTTGGGTTCTTTCATTTTTATTGCTTTGTTTTTTTCATTTGCTGTTTCTCTCTTGCTATGAAAAAAGAAAGAAGTGACGTGTAAGAACCAAGCTGTGCTTCACACTCTTATTTTTTACTTGATTTACCTTTGCCATTCTTTTGCCAGAAGAAATGAAGAAGAGAGATAGAGGGAAAGAAGGATGAAGAGGGGGGTTTGCCCAGAAGACAAACGAGAAGGTCAGATTTCCAATCTGACTATGGCTTGAGAGCAGAGCAGGTCCGAGACTTGGCCCAGACTCCACGGAGATCCAGCGTTGTTTCAGATGGAGCTTTTGAAGCATGCTGAGATTTGGATCCTGGAACTTGGTGAAATTCCATGATTGCCCGAAAAAGACATTCTCTGGGGCCTCTCTCAGGTTGATATTCTCGCCCAGCTCCCGATGTTCCCTTCACTACTAGATGCTTTTTGGGGTTGTCCGCTCTCTCCTGCAAAGGCACCGAACCGAGACCAAAATGGGGGTACTCCGGCCGCCATCTTGAAATGCTCAGAGGCAGCTGTGTACTGGGGACTCTTTCTGTCAGCTCTAACACGGCCAATCCCCCACCTGGGACGTGTCCACATAGCACTCTAGATCATTCCTTCTTCCTAGTAATTGCAACTCGGTTGCTTTCGTGTTTGACTCACAGCCATGTTCCTCCATGTGGAAGTGAGTGTGTGTGCTTGAGAGTGTGAGTGGGGCGTGTGAGTGGGCTTGTGGGTGCAAGGGTGTGTGTTTAAATATAATCGCACCATAATTTATTCAGCTATATGGAGTAGTAGATTAGAAAGAGAAACTGGCATTTGCTTTAACTACCTGCTTGTGAGCGCTTCCTCTGTAACTCAGGCGTAACTGTTATACATTAAAAGAAATTAAAGCATTTCCAAGGTTCTGTGTCCTTAATTGACTGTCATTAGGCAGCTGCCCTAAAAAGGACCGAGGGGTGGCTGAGAGGCTCTTTGACCTAATTTAGAGGGTCAGAATAGGACCGCCGGGCCCCTCAGTGCCAAGCAGCTGTTAGACAGGTAGTGGATGCTTAATCAGTATTTGACCAATGGAATGCTGTTGTTTAAGCATCTCTCTGATGAAATTTCAGTTCTGTTCACCAGGACAGACTTCCTGCTGCTAAGCTTAGGGCCCTCAGTGTCCCTTTCCTAGGACATAGAATTTGGAAGGTAGGAGAGAGCTCAGAAGCTTCCATGTTTCCTTAAGGAGCAGAACCTGATGTGGGGATTCATGGGCAGGTGGATTTATGGAGGGGGGGCCCTCAAGAGAAATGCATAAACGAGTGAAGGAAGCAACACAGGACAGGGAGGGGGCTAAGCAGGAGGAGCTTTTAACTGGAGTCTAGTTTCAACCTGATAGTGCTGGGGACTCTCTAGTATGAATAGCACAGAGCTAGTCTCACCTTGAGACTAGAGGACTGGCCTCTTGTGCTAAACTGTCAGTCATTCATTGGCTGCTGGCTGTTCCTAGGGAATGTGGGTATGTGGATATGTGGGTAAAGGCTAATGTACCCAAGCAACTCTGGCCCAAGTGCATCCTGTGGGCTGGGGGCAGTTCTCCAGAGAAAGGTGCAAAGATGTACCCATAGCAGCGGCAACACATCCGTTAGGGTACAGGTGCACGGGCTCAGTGAAAGGGATCTGGGCAAGGAACAGCAGCTTCTACTCCACATATGTTCCCCTGGCTCTAAATTGGGTTACCTGTGTCATTCCAGTGTATGGGTTTACTGGGATGATCTGAACAGGAGGGGGGCGAGATGAAGGGGTTGCTGGGAGATATTGTATATGGAGGATCAGTAAGGTGTTTTATGGACCTGAGCCCATCTAACCCAGCCAAGTGTTCCAGGTTAGGACTACAGGAGATTGGAAGTCAGGAAGATATGGGGAAGAATCAAGAGCTGGTCAAGTTCTGCTCTTAGCTTTGCATGTGACTCTATGTGGGTCCTGAGATAATTTTCTTCCCTTCTCAGACCCTATTTCTATATATTCTTTAAAAAACAGCCTAGATAATCCCTAAGAATCTTCTAGGTTACCCTAACAATAAACTGAGCCAATAGCTGTTCTGGAAGGTGGCCCAGAGAGTACCCCGATGGTTCAGAGCTGTCCGCTACCAGTGCTGGGAAAGCAACACTCAGTGCTGGGTGCTGAGTGATGCCAAGCTGCTCCCAGACACAGATCTGCCCTTGGGGGCCCTCAGAGAGCTCTCTGACCCCCTCTAAGGGAGCTTTTCTAAGAGTCCCATCCAACAATCTTTGTTTACAGACCAAGGAAAGCTGAGAAATTTAATCTTCTTCCCAGGCACACTACTGCCCAGAATAAAACCAGGTTTCTGTCTAAAGGAAAAAGGAAGAATGGCTATTGGATGGAAGAGTGTATCAGTCAGCTTTTGCCACCGTAATGCTTTGTAACATAGTAGCCTCTTTTTCTGGTTTCATTGCTCATGCACATCTCATATGAATAAGTTTCACAATCTTTCCTGGAGTAAAATTTACTAGTGAAGGAAAGAGAGAAGACACAAGAGCCCTGCGATGGGGAGGGACACACAGGACAGAGAGATGAGGCTTCTGTATAATTTCATCTGTTGTGGAGTTGAGTCTATGAATACCTGGTCCTCCTGAGAGCACAGTTTCTAGAACCCCACTCCTTCCCTTCCCCAGATTGCCACTGACTTGCTCTGAGCAGAGAATTCATTCTCCTGGCTCTAATGATGTAAATACCTGTTGCAAGGATCAGGGACTCACTTCTCAGAGGCACCAGGGAGGGTATGTTCAGGGCTTCAGGCACCTCTGCTCTCTCCCCTGGAAAGAATCAAAATGCTCCCTCATGTCAAGCCTTGTATTTGGTCCCAGGTACCCTCTGTGTGACTGTAGAAAAGCCACTTCCCCCAATCCTTCAAATGAGAATAAAGTCTGTCCCATTATATCAGGCTGGAAAACAATAACCAACAACTTCAAATCTCCTGGCTTAAAACACGAAAGGTTTAATTTTTTTCTTGCTCATATTTGTGACTGTGGCCCATCATGGTCATCTTGATAGAGAATGGGCATCATCTCGAGCACTGCTGGCCGCTGGTACCAGAAGGAAAGAGAGATGTAAATTGTACACTGGTTCTTAAAGCATCCACCTGAAGTGGCTGGTGTGGGACATTTCTGCTCAGGTTCCATTGGCCAAAGCAATTCATATGGCCACACTGACCTTCAAAGGAAACATAATCCCTCTTGTGCCTGGGAGATGGGAGGCTGGGCTATCGGGAACAGCACTTGGGGCTGCCACACCCACCTATGCAAGGGAATTTCATGAGGACCAAGTGAGAAAAACTGATGTGAAAGCAAGCATCTCTTTAAGGACCTGCTCTATGCTCCCTGCCGTGGTGGACCCTGGAGGTGAGGCTGGGCAGGGAGTGACACTAAAAGAACCACAAAGATGGCCTCTTCTCTGAGGGAAAGGCAACACTAACTACGAGGCTCCTGCAATGTGCCCATGCGTGCACTTTTTGTCTTATGCACATAACAACATTGTGAGGTGGGAATTTCACCATTAATAGATAAGAAAGGAAGCCAAGAGTCAGTAAGTTAGAGTCACTTGCCCGCTCTCACACGGCTAGTTACTGATAGGGACTGAGCTCTTCAAAAGAAGACTTCCTTGGGGCGCCTGGGTGGCTCAGTCGGTTAAGCGTCTGACTTCAGCTCGGGTCACGATCTCGCGGTCAGTGAGTTCGAGCCCTGCATTGGGCTCTGGGCTGATGGTTCAGAGCCTGGAGCCTGCTTCCGATTCTGTGTCTCCCTCTCTCTCTGCCCCTCCCCCGTTCATGCTCTGTCTCTCTCTCTGTCTCAAAAATAAATAAACGTTAAAAAAAATTTTTTTTAAAAAGAAGACTTCCGTGTCACGTTCCAATATTGGAGTGCCGGAGACGTGGAGGAGGGGCCTTGTCTGAGGGTGGATGCCGATGGCTGTCTTCCACAGTCTGGCTCAGGGGCAGAGAGCCCTGTAGGTCACTGCCATCATCTGATGAGGAGATACCATCAGATAATCCATAGATATCAGCACTGCAGTGACCCCTCCCAGAATTCGTACCACATTCATTCTTGGAAGACAAGGGCATGTTGGATAGAAATATGAGCTTTACAGAGAATAGACCCTAACATGTATGCTTCCTACTGTGTGCTGGGTGATTCTCATCCATTGTTTTAGTTAACACTCCCAACATCTGCATATGGCAAGCATTGTGGGCCCTAGTATACACATGAGGAAATGGACCCAGAGAAGTGAGGCAGCTGGTTCCAGGCCCCCAACCACAAGGTGGAGGAGTAGAGATTCAAACCCATGACTCGTCCCAGTGTCCTGTCCATCAGAGCAGGCTGCTCCCTAAGTGCAGATAGGACATTACGTGAACTAGGAGGACAATGCGTTTTGAAGTGTATCAGTCAGTTGTTGCCAGAGTAATGCTGCATGATAAGCCACATCAAAGCTCTGGCTTACAACAAATATGAATTCTCACTTAACCAGGTTTGTAGGTCACCCATGGTTTCTCTGGTTTGGCTAATCTAGGCTTGGGTTAAAGTATGGTAGGCAGACCACCTGTAGGATGGCCACCAAGATGTATACCTGGCATACCAGGCCACCTGGTATACATGTTCTTGAGTGTGGGAGGGGTCTGTGAATATGGTGGGATGGTCACAACCTCAACATGGTTACACTGTCTGGCAAAGGTGGGAATACAGTCACTCTTGTGATTACATTACATTACACAAGGCTCCATCACAGCAGACTGGAGTGAGGTTCTCCTGTGGTTTTTAAGAAGTCAGCTGCTATGTCATGAGAAGGCTATTGCTAGGAGATTAGGGCACTCTTGAGGAGCTGAGAGTAATCTACGCAACAGCCAGCAAAAAAGTGGAGACTTCAGTCCCACCCAAGGAACTGAATTCTACCAACACTCTAAATGGGTTTGGGAATAGATTCTTCCACAGTTGAGCCTTCTGATGAGATCACAGCCCTTGCTGACACCTTGATTTCAGCCTGATGAAATCCTGAGCAGAAGGCTCAGTTATGCTGTGTCCAGACTCTTGACCTAGAGAAACTGTGAGATAATAAAGGGAGGGGGGTTGTGTTAAGCCGCCAAGTTTGTAGTAAATGGTTATGCAGCAATAGAAAACTAATACAGATGGGCAGGAAGACTTCAGTCTCTAGGTCTGATGATATTTATTCCGGGGGCGGGGGGCAGTCTATGAAGAAGGCAGCTACAGGACCATGAGTACAGATCACCAGATCACCAGTGTTCAAAGGGCATTTTCCATTTCAAGCCCCATTTCAAGTTTCTTCTCTTGTCAGATCCACTAACATCTGATTGGCCAAGGCAAGTCTCATGGTCAAGCCCAAGATCAAGGTATAAGGAAATCCATTCCACCCACCTTGAAGCATGGAAAAATTTTGGATGTCTGTTACAGGGGAGCTTAAGAATTAGGATACATTACTCAGGAAATTTAGCAAAAAACAAACAAACAAACCTCCATCTGGTTCTACCTCCCTCCATGCCCATCAGTACACAGCTGACCAATAAGCATTTACCTCCATGGTATATTTGAAGTCCATGAAACCCCCTTCCCTAGCCCTGTCAAATTGATCCATAGAGAGTAGGCTTCTAAGAGAGGAAAGTGGGAACCAGAAGTCAGGGTGAAGAGCAGGTACCACTGTGAGGTTTGTGGGTTACAGGAGGAGCTTTCAGTAAAATTGACATGAACAGGACCACTCCCAGGCAGATGGGCTTAGGTAAGCATTGTGGTATGGGTAGCTGGATTCCTTGATTCTTTGAGCTGGATCACACCCACCTGACCCTACAGAACTCCATCTTCTTGTGAAGCTAGCCATTAAGGCCAGCCCATTAGCTGCCCATGTCATATGGATGCACATGTCCTTGGTGCCAGGTAATTTATACACATGACTTGTCTATGGTTTTAAGAGAGCACATTGAAGTCAAACAGCCTATGTTACAATCCTAACACCACTACTAGCTAACCTTGGGCAAGTAGTCTCTGAGGACCCAGTTTTCTCATCATCTATAAAACTGGCATAATGATAGTACCAACCTCCAAGGCAATTGTGAAGATTGCATGAGATCACATAATAAAGAAACCAATGTCACTTTCTTTAGCCCTGTTTCACAAACTTATGTGACTATTGGATTTTTTTAAGCAGGGAATAATTTGGGGGAGTGGGAGCTATTTTTTTAATTTTTTTTAAGGTTATTTGTTTTGAGAGAAAGAGAGGGAGGTGAAGAGAGAGAGGGAGAGAGAGAATCTCAAGCAGGCTCCATGCGATCAGCACAAAGCCCTATGCAGGGCTCAATCCCATGAATCATGAGATCATGACCAAAGCCTAAATCAAGAGTTGGACACTTAACTGACATAGCCACCTAGGTGCCCCAGGTCTTTTGTTGTAAGAATCCTTATTAACATTATAGAGAGATGCCTGGAGTTTCCTAGCAGCCAATGGAAAATAAGAAAACCAATGAGTTACCGAGTACTTATGTCAATGAGAAAATAAGAAACTTGCTAAAGGATGGTTCTCCCTGGTGTCTTCCTGAATAAGACCATATGATGTAATACATACAAACTCAAGAATAAACTCCTGAAATATATAAAGATGTGCTGCAAGGGATAATTCTTATAAAGTTATTCAATACGGGTTGTTAGTAATTCAGTAAAAATAACCCTGGTGGGAGGTGGGGAGAGATAAGAACAGGGTATGATCTAGATACTGGGTTCCCTGATGACTGCACTTGATCCAAGATCATTTTTGGAATATCTAAAGAGGAAGAGTAAGCCTATCAAAAAAAAATCACACTTCACATGACTTTTTTCCCAATGGAACTTTTGATAAATATTAAATGGAAAATAACTGGGCAATAAACATCCTGGAGAATTTTCAGAGTATGATTATATAGATGCTGAATCATGTTTCTTATAGATGGCATTGTGGAAGTCTGACAATCTCTGTCCTTAAGATCTATGTTTAGACCTTTTGCATTTAATATAATGATTGATGTAATTGGATTTAGGTCTACTGTATCATTATTTCTTTGTAACCTCCTTTTTAAATTTCTCTTTTCTTTCTTGTTGCCTTCTTTTGGATTGTTTTAATCTATTTCATTTTAGTTTATCTGTTGGCCTTTTGGCATATATTTTTATATTATTTTTCTGTGATTGGTGTAGAGATTATTATATACCTACCATTCTACTTAAGTTAATATTTTACAGTTTCAAATAAAATATAGAAGGCTTAAAACCCTTGATATTATAGCTGACATATGTATACATGTACATACATTGAACACTCCCAAATAATATTATATTTTTTCCTTTGAACAATCATATATTTTAAAGATCTTAAGGGGAGAAAAATCGTCTGTTATATTTTCCCAGATATCTCTCACTTCTGTTGCCTTTTCTCTATTCCCGAAGTTCCAAAGTTGCCTCTCGTATCAGTTCAGAGCTGATACCTTCAGCCAGAACTTCTTTTGCCCTTTCTTTTATTTTTTTTTTTAACGTTTTATTTATTTTTGAGACAGAGAGACAGAGCATGAACGGGGGAGGGGCAGAGAGAGAGGGAGACACAGAATCGGAAACAGGCTCCAGGCTCTGAGCCATCAGCCCAGAGCCCGACGCAGGGCTCGAACTCACGGACCGCGAGATCGTGACCTGGCTGAAGTCGGACGCTTAACCGACTGCGCCACCCAGGCACCCCTGCCCTTTCTTTTAGAGATGTCTGCTGGTTAAGAATTCTCTTAGCCTTCCAAAGGATTTTTTTTTTTTTTTTTTTGCTAGGTATGGAATTCTGAGTCTATGGTTTATTTTCTTCCACAAGAGACGTTCCAGTGTCTTCTGGCCCCAAAGGTTGCTGATGAAACGTCCACAGTTACTTGAACTGTTGCTCTCTTTTGTGTACATGTAGTTTCTATCTGACTGCTTTAAAGCCTTTTCTTTATCTTTTATTTGCAGAAGTTTGATTAGATTACGTTTAGGCATAGTTTTCTTTGCGCTTATCCTCTTTGGGACTCACTGACCTCTTGAATCTGTTCACTTATGGTTTTTTTCACTTACATTTGGGACATCTTCAGCCATAATTTTTTATTTAATATTTTTTTCCTGTATCTATCTCTTACTCCCCTTATTCGGGACTTCAATGATAGAAATGTTAGATCTTTTATTATTGTCCCACAGTCTCTGAAGCTCTGTTCATGTTTTTTCAATCTTTTTTTTCTCTGTTCTTCAAATTGAATAATTTTTATTGCTCTGTTCTCAAATTCAGTGACTACTTTCTCTGTTATCCCCATCTTGCTATTAAACACACCTATGATTTTTATAATTTTTCTGATATTGTATGCTTCACTTATAAAATGTTTATTTAGCTCTTTTTTGTAGTTTCTATTTCACTGTCGTGAATTTCTATAATTCCATTTATTTCAAGACTGTTCAACCTACCTCATGGAGTGTAGTTCTAAAAGCCACATTAAAATCTTTAGTAATTCCAATACAGGGGTCATTTCAGGGTTAGCATCTATTGATTGCTTTTTCCCTTGAGAATTGGTTGCATTTGCTGGTTCTCGATACACCAAGTAATTTGGGGCTTTTAAAACATCGTGTTGTTAGACTCTGGGTCCTGTTAAAATCCTTTGGAGAATGGGGGTTTTGTTTATTTTGCTGTTGTTTAAATTTAGCAGACAATCAACCCATTTGAGTTCAGATCTCGAGGTCTGACTTGCCTTCGGGAACAAGAATTTCAACTTCAGTCCAGTTTTCAAAGACTTTGCTCTGGTGTTTGGGTCTGTGGCACTCATCTGCCACTTAAGTGTGGGTCTGGGACTCGGGCAGTGGTTTAGAGTATCTTTCAGCCCTCAAAACCTTTGCTACATCTTATTCTGTGTTTTAATGTGTGTTCTGTGCCTCGCAGGCTGAAGATAAGTACTTGTGTCCATTCAAAGCAAGAATTAGGGATTCCTCTTCTCCCTCTCTTTCCTCTTGGAGATTTCCCCTATATCCCCTGGCTCCCAGGGGCCCCTGCTTCTTGTCCTTCTGGCCAGAAAGACAAGGTTCTATTAGTCTTTAGGTTCCCAGACTGTCACAGCTGCATGTGACTGGACCTGCCTTCAGGGAGAAGACATAGGAAATAAATATTTAAAAAACAACAACTGTGGAACTTCTTCCACACTCTTCAAAGCATGGGGCCCCTTCTTCTATCCAGATGGACAGGTTTTTTCTCTGGTTCCTAGATGCCCGGTGACCACCAGTGCCATCATCTCAGTGTAGCTCCACCACAGTGGTTGGTCTCAGGGGGCAGGGCAGAGGTTAAAAAAGCAATTTTTAAAATCCCAGAGATTTCCGACACTCTCTGGCTCACAGGAACCTTTTCCCCTGATCCTATGGCCAGAAAGACAAGGTTTTGGATCTGTCCCACCGGCAGGTAAATGGGCTCCATATGACCACTGGCTCTTGGAGTTACCCATAAACTCTCTGCCTACTGGCCCCAAGCTTCTGTGACTTCTTGGGCCCCTGGTTCTGCAGGTGGCCTTAATGCTTAGAGGTGTTTAACATCACCCAAAGCAAATGCTAAGAATAGTTTTCTATTAATGATACATCTTATGGGTGCTGGGCAGTGCACTAAGCATTCTGCATATACAATCTCTCTCCACTCTCAAGTCAGTTCATTTTATGACGAGCAGTTGGTATCCTGCTCTGGATCTCACACCAGGGGAGTAGTAGATCAGCACCAAGCCCAGGCCCAAATGACCCCAGAGCCTGTCCTTACTTGCTGGGCTTCCTGCCTCAAACCCATGGGCTCCAGATAAAGCAGTTGAGCCCACTGGGAAGGGGTGATCCCAGCTGTTTAAAACTTCAAAAATAAAAAAAAAAGAAGACCATGTTTTCCTCTGTAAGTGAGAGTTCTAGGATCCAGGTAGGAATTAGGGGCTGAACTGGGGAGCAGCTGAAAAACATCCTATGATTGCAGCACCAGGCTGAACGGAATAAGACGTGTGTGACTCATCTGTTTGAACAGTTTGAAACCACTTCATCTCAAAGACACATTCTTCTGAGAGGCCAGGCTGTGCCAAGTCCTGTTCGAGGTATTTTAGAAAGAGCTGAGTCTGGGAGAGTCAGGCGGATGATGTCAGTGGCACGTGAGCAGGCTCGGACAGAGGGAAGCTTGCACGAGGGACATCCGCCCCAGTGGTTACCATCCATGGGCGCAATCCGGGGCCACTTAAAGGGCCAACGCCAGACCCCACCCGGCCGGCTGAACCAGCATCATGGCGCAGGGGGTGTGGGTAATCTTTTAAGCATCCCAAGTGATTCTAAGCTGAGACTCCTGGGCTCTCTGGAAGGAGGCGTCAAGATCTATCTGCCCATCCACCTGGGCTTGTGGGGTACTGAAGGCAGGTGGGAGACATGAGGCACAAGAAACAAAAGGACGTTCATCAAAATCAATGCTGGCAGGTAAAGCGGCTCCAAGTGAAGGTCAGAAAAGGGGACAGCACGAGGCAAAGGCCTCCCAAAAGAGACAAGACAAGGGGGGCCCAGTTCTGCGAGTAATTTTATAATCTCTGATGCCCTCCCGCAGCTCTGTAACCTCTAATATAATGCAATTGTCATGGTCTTACTTTGTGTATCATCTTTATCTATTAGCATCCTCCATGTTGAATGTACATCCTCAGATTCCTGAAAAATACCTTTGTGTGCGTGATGAATTTCCATAAAAATCTTGGTGCTATAGATTTGCTTCTGCTCCTTCTCGTGTTCAGGTGGCGCTGAACTTCCTCCATGTGACTATATTTGAGCATCACCTCTGTGCGCTATGTACCATTCCATCAGATGTCGCCTCTGTCTCCACTCCCACAACGGGCGGGACATCGGTGAGGGCATCAGGCCCTGTTGGATGACACCGTGCTCCCGAGGGGTGACCTCCATCACCACTTTCCTCACCTGTGATTGTGTCCCCAGAAGACAGACTGGCCCGTGAATCACATCTCCAGGATACACAGGTCCATTCACCTGGTGCCACATTCGGGTATAGTTCTTTGACGACAGAAGAAGGCAAAGGCAGTGTGACGTTGGAGGGGGAGGTGCGGTCCCCAAGACCACCCTCACTTCTGACACTCCTTTCTTTCAGGGTTCGGCGGTGCCCAAAACCACCCTCAGGTTTGCTACTTTGCTAGAAGGACTCACAGAGCTCACTGAAAGCTGTCATACCCAGGGCAATGGTTTAGGGCAGCACAAGGATGCAGAAGGAAATCCACCCTGGGAAGACATGTATGGTGGAATCCTGGGAGGCTCCAAACACAGAGCCCCTGGCCGTGTGGAGTCAAAGCCAGCGATAACTCCTGTTGGCAACGAGGTGTGCCAATGCACACAGAATATTGCTAGCCAGAAAAGCTCATCTGAACCTCGGTGTGCACAGATTTTATTGGGGAGACATGTCCAGTTGTCCACGTGGCTCACTTTTAGTCTCCAGACCCTCTGGAGGTGGGGCTGACCCCTTTAAGTTTTTTTAATGTTTATTTATTTTTGAAAGAGAGAGAGAGAGAGAGGCAGGTTGCAAGCAGGGGGAAGGGCAGAGAGAGAGGAAGACACAGAATCGGAATCAGGCTCCAGCTTCTGAGCTGTCAGCACAGGGTCCGACGCAGGGATCGAAACCACGAATTGTGAGATCGTGACCTGAGCTGAAGTTGGACGCTCAACAGACTGACCCACCCAGGTGCCCCTGACGCTGACCCTTTTAAAGACCCTGTTGTGTTAGGTGAGGTTTGGCTCCGCTGCAGAGACAGACAAACCCCGAATCTCGGTGGGCTGGCACAGTAAAGGTTTGGTTTCTCCTTTGTGTACCTACACGATTTGGAATGCAAGGCTGGGGAAGAGAAGGGTGGCTGGGGCACACTGGTCTTAGCTGCCTGGGCTCAGAAGTCACACGGTCATTTCCGGGGCACCTGGGTGACTCCATTGGTTAAGCATCTCACTCTTGATTTCGGCTCAGGTCATAATCTTGGATTTCACGAGATCGAGCCCCGCATCAGGCTCTGCGCTGACAGTGAGGAGCCTGCTTGGGATTCTTTCTCTCCTCTCTCTTATCCCCTCCGTTGCTCTCTCTCTCTCTCTCACAAATAAATAAATAAGCTTTTTTAAATAAATAAAAAGGTTTTTTTTTTAATTAAAAAATAGGGGCGCCTGAGTGGTTCAGTCAGTTAAGCATCCGACTCTTGATTTCGGCTCAGGTCACGATCTCACAGTTGGTGGGTTCGAACCCCACATCGACTCCACGCTGACAGCAAGAGCCTGCTCTGGATTCTCTCGCTCCTCTCTCTCTGCCTCTCCCCACATCTCTCAAAACAAATAAATAAACACTTTTTTAAAAAGTCACTTAAAGGGGCACCTGGGTGGCGCAGTCGGTCAAGCGTCCGACTTCAGCCAGGTCACGATCTCGCGGTCCGTGGGTTCGAGCCCCGTGTCGGGCTCTGAGCTGACGGCTCGGAGCCTGGAGCCTGTTTCCGATTCTGTGTCTCCCTCTCTCTCTGCCCCTCCCCCGTTCGTGCTCTGTCTCTCTGTCCCAAAAAAAAATTAAAAAAAAAAAAAGTCACTTAAAAAAACAGAGGTTGCACTGTCATTTTCTCGCACGGAATTGGCCACGGGGCTCCAACTTACTAGTGCAAGGCCTTCTGGGAAACGTAAGGCAATTCATGGAATACTTGCTGGGTGAGGGCCTCGTTTCCCAAGCAGCAGCGCCGCAAGCATGGGCCGGCCGCAGGGGAGGCAGACGGGCCCGAGGGGAGCAATTCACGTGGTGTGCCTGCCCGTGCCCCAGCCCCAGCCAGAATTTCTGGAGGAATCCCGGTGCTCCACGCCAACTCCAGAGAGTCTGGGAACACAGGGGTAATCCAGGCAGCCCAGAGAGCCATCAAGGGAAGGAGGCCAGCCCCCAGGGAGGACAGAGGAAGCAAGGGCAGAGGCCTGGATGGATGCGAGGGTGACACCTGGGCCACCAAGACTGCCAGATGAGGCTTCCTCGTGCTGGGACCAAAGGAGACTGACTTACACAGAGTCAGGGTTCTTCAAGGGGATTAGGAGCTTTGTCTTTGCCTCACTCTCTGGGTAACTCTGGGGGTACGGTCCTTCCAGGGCCATCACAGAGCTTGGGGCTTCCCTGGTGACCCAGGCTGGCGGAGGGGCAAGGACACCACTAGGATGAGCTCTGTGATGGGACTGGCTCTCCACTGTCCCCTTGAAGACAGTGAGTGGGGGGCTCCCAGGGATCCCTGCTATTGACCAGGTCCCTGCTCAGGGCAGAAGCTGGCAGGCAGGCTCTGTGTTACCTCGTGGGTTTGGGTTTTTTTTAATGTTTATTTATTTAGAGCGTGATCTGGGGAGGGGAAGAGAGAGAGGGAGAGAGAGAACCCTAAGCAGGTTCCATGCTGTCAGCATGGAGCCCAACTCAGGGCTCGATCCCATGAACCGTGAGATCATGACCTGAGCCGAAATCAAGAGTCAGATGCTTAACCAACTAAGCTACCCGGGCACCCCTGTGTTACCTCATTTAAAATCCTCACCAAGACCCTGCAAGCCCCAAATTATTGTCCCCTCACTTCACAGGTGAGGAAACCGGGGTCTAGAGAGGCAAAAAGAATTACCCAAGATTATCCCATAGGTAGTGAGACTGGGATTTGAACCCACAGAGGGAATCGGCGTCCACACTGCTAAAGGCATTATATGATGGAAAATTCTGTGAGAGCAGATCACAAGACACGGCCATCCCCACTGCAGTAATCATCAGCTCCCCACCCAGCTCATTTCATCCATACCCTCGGCAACCTCCCCAGCACATCCTGGGCTACTTTGGACAAAATTCCAGATCCACGTCATTTCATCCTTAGCAATTTCAGCACGTGTCTCTAAAGGATAAGGAAGAACCCACATTCTTAGGCCTGGGGTGGAGTCAATGTCAATACATGTTGAGGGGCGTCTGGCTGGCTCAGTCCAGTGAGTGTCCGACTCTTGATTTCAGCTCAGGTCACGATCTCACGGTTCGTGGGTTCAAGCCCCGCGTTGGGATCTGTGCGGACGGCAGAGAGCCTTCTTGGGATTCTCTCTCTCCCACTCTCTCTCTGCCCCTCCCTCCGTCATGCTCACACTCTCTTTCTCCCTCTCTCGAAATAAATAAATAAGCTTTTTTAAAAAAGGAAAAAATAAGTATCTGTTGAATAAATGAACGATCTCCAAGCGCCTGTCAAGCTGGAAGCATGTTTAGGAGTCTAAGGTTGGGGGCCAAGCTCCGACTCAGCCAAATGCCATGGCTGTGGGGCGCCAGGTGAGCTCGTGGGGCGCAGCCACACGACCTGAGGTTTTCTCCTCTGGAATTTGAGCGACAGAAACACCGTGAGTCGCCAGGGCGCCAGGATGGAGCGAGAACGTGGATGTGGGCCCCCGGCGTCTGCAGGATCAGAGCTCGGTCGGTGACTCGGCCAGTGTCTCTGTGCCTACGGCTCTTCATCTGTAAAATGGGATCATAATAACAGTTACTCCAGAGGGCTGCCGTGAGGAGTGAGTGAGTTCGTCTGTGTTGGTGTTTCACGCCTGGCACTGAGCAGGGGCTCGATATGAGTCACTCAGCGTGAGACGCCTGCCGCGTGGCAAAGTACCAGCCAGGATAACTGGTACTATCTTGTAAGCCGGCACAGAGAGGGGCCAGGCGACGTCTAAGATTAGAGTGCTGTTTCCCTACCAGGGGCGGTTTGGTGCCCCAGGAGGTGTGGCAGGCTGGCGATCGCTGTGGTGTCACAACTGGATGGGTGGCTGGCTCCGGGCACCTAGTGAGTAGGGGACAGGGATGCTGCTAAACTCCTACAGTGCACAGGGCCGCCCCTGACGAAGAGGTATCTGACCCAAAATGTCAACAGTGCCGAGGTCGAGAGACTCTGGGTTGGAAAATAATCAGGAGGGCTCAGCTCCGTTGCACAGAGGCCTCGGCCAGCCTCCGCTGCGTCCAGACTCGCCAAGTGAGCAGAACTTTCTTCACCTTCACCAGAGGCACAGTTGAGCTGGTCTTTCCGGAAGACAGCTGGACGTGGTTTATGAAGTGTCCTCTCCACCCCTGTGCAGCAGGCCTGGGAGTGGCCAGGTCCTGGGGGATGCACGGTTGTGCCGAGTGAGGGGCTCCCCTGCCCAGGCAGAATGCAGGGCCAGCAGCAGCAGGATGTGGCTCTGGCCCCAACCTGGAGACAAGGGGAGGAGTCTGCGGAGGGGGATGGACGCAATCAGAGTAGAAGCACAGCGGGAAGCGTGTGAGCTTTGGAACCACAGGGACCCATGTTCCAATCCTACCCCTGTCAGTTACCAGCGGGTGACCGTGGCGTGGGACTGAACCCCTCCAAGACCCCTCTTTTCCATCTATGAAATGGGTGTAACAGACCCCACTTCGCAGGAGAATTTATTGCAACAAATATTGAGAGCGAGGCCCAGAGAGGACAGGGGGAACGGTCCAAAGTTCCAGAAGGAACCCGTGGCTTGTGTTCATGCCTCTCGGTGCTCGGCCCAGGTTCTTCTCAGGATATTCATTCATCCGTTTGCTCATTCAGGCAGCCAATCAGTCATTCATTTGGGGTAGGAGATGGGGAGGCTGGGGGGGGGAGCCAGTCAAGGGCAGGGCAGGGGTTCCGCAGGTGTGTTCAGCCACGTGGGAGCTGAGAACTGCCTCGGGGCCCCGTGTGGAGACTGCACCGCCTGGAGACCGAGGAGCGTGGAGGAGAGGACCACTTAGGGAGCGAGTGAGGTAGAGACAGAAGAAAAAAAGCAAGCCAGGACTGGGCCACGCGGGCACTCCAGGCTTCAGAGTTTAAAGGGAACCCAGTGAAGGAACATGCAAAGGAGTGGAGGGGACGAGAGGAAAGCAGGGAACATGGCACCGGAAGTCAGGAGGGAACAAGCACCGGCCTTCAACTCAACTGGGTTCCTTCTTCTCCAGTGTGGCCTTGGGCAAGCACTGGAAGCCAGGAAGAGGGAGCGACTGGGGGGAGGGGCGGGGGCTGGTGGGACAGTGAAGGGACGGAGGCAAGCGTCTAGAACATAGTAGGTCCGCAGGAAGTGGTAAATGTCACTATGAAGGCTGAACCGTGCCTGGAAGGTTGCTAGGAAACTCCCCACCTGCAGACTGTTCTGGAACAGTGCAAATGCTCCTAGGGAAGACCTGTAAACTCGGGGCCCCGGGGGTTCCAGCTCCCCAGCCCCAGGATCCATTCCGGCTGAATGAGCCCCATGTTCTCAGACTCTCTCCGGAGCTGACGTAGAATTCTGCTGGGGATGAAGCAGGGGCGGACGCACCATGTGAACCCTTCCCGTCCGCTACCCTTGGGCTCACAGGCAGGGCTGGGATGGTCTCAGGCTCACGGGACTAAACACACTGAGGTCCAGGCCCCTCCCAGACCCGTAGAGGAGAACCTCTGAGAAGGGCATCAGGCATGTTTATTGTCACATTATTTTAGCTCCCTGGCTGATTCTGTCGCACGACTGGTATTGACAACCAGTGGGGAAACTGAGGCCCCAGAGCCTCATTCCTGACTCTCTCCTACCCCAGATTCCTCTGGGCTACCACAAGGCTGGCATTCTCTTCCCTTCGTAAAATACATCCAGGGAGGGAGTAGACTGGGTGGCTAAGAACCTGGGCATCTTAGTCGGCTTGGGCTCTGTAACAGATTTTACCTTAAAGCATAAATGATTCTGTCTCCCAGTCCTGGAGGCTGGAAGGCCAAGATCGGGGTGCCAGCACGCTGGGGTTCTGGTGCAAACACCTTGGCCTGGCTTGCAGATGATGGCTATTTCCTGCTCTGTGCTCACATGGTCTTTCCCTGGAGTGTGTGCATGGAGAGAGCCAGAGGACTCGTCTGTCTTTTCACTTCTTTTTTTTTTTTTTTTTTAATTTTTTTTTCAACGTTTATTTATTTTTGGGACAGAGAGAGACAGAGCATGAACGGGGGAGGGACGGAGAGAGAGGGAGACACAGAATCGGAAACAGGCTCCAGGCTCTGAGCCATCAGCCCAGAGCCTGACGCGGGGCTCGAACTCACGGACCGCGAGATCGTGACCTGGCTGAAGTCGGACGCTTAACCGACTGCGCCACCTAGGCGCCCCTGTCTTTTCACTTCTTATAAGGGCACTAATCCCATCACGAGGGACCCACCCTTAACAACCCCATCTAACCCCGATTACCTCCCAAAGTCTCCATCTCCAAATACCATCACAGTGGGGTTAGGGCTTCAACATAAGAACTGGGGGGGGGGGGGGGGGGGGGTCGGGGGGGGACATAAACGACCTGTAACACCAAGCACTGGCCTTCAACTCAACTGGGTTCCTTCTTCTCCAGTGTGGCCTTGGGCAAGTCGTCCCCGACCTGATTCCTGGGGAAGGTAAATCCTTAAATAACAACTGCATGGCTCTCTACAGCTTCCGAGGCATTTTGACTGACACCCTCTCTGAACACTCCCCCATAACCCTGTGACGGAGAGGGCAACTACTTTCTGAGGCTCAGAGATGAAGTCACTCACCAAATGACACCCAGCTTGTGTTTAAATGCAGATTTCCTTTTTCCTTTGCCCTAGGGAGCCTGGAATCGAGAGCGAGAGAGATGGATGGATGGATGGATGGACAGACAGACTAAAAGATGTGTAGTCAGTGCTCCTGAACAGGGTCCTGCAGGGACTATGGAATCTACCCCAGTGAAAGGAGAGGAAGAAATGAATCATCCAGGCAGCTGCCAAGAACACGCTAGACCTTTACATCTGGCGTGAGTCACTTGGAGCTGGCCCTTTCGCTGGAAGGGACCCATTTTACAGGGAAGAAACTAAGCCCGAGAGTAGGTGGATGGATAGAGTATCTAACTGTTGGTCCAGAACCCCTTCTGACATCCCAGGGTTTAAGAAAAGCCATAGAGGGGCACCTGGGTGGCTCAGTCGGTTAAGTGACTCGGCTCAGGTCATGATCTCGCAGTCTGTGAGTTCGAGCCCCACGTCGGGCTCTGTGCTGACAGCTCAGAGCCTGGAGCCTGCTTCGGATTCTGTGTCTCCCCCTCTCTCTGCCCCTCGCCTGCTCACACTCTGTCTCTCTCTCTCAAAAATAAATAAACATTAAAAAAATAAAAATTTTAAAAAGTCAACGAAGTGTTGAGAAAACTCTGGATGAAATTCCTCTGCGAAAGCAAGGTCACCATTTCTAGTTTTTGCCCCAAGGAGAAACTCTGTATCTGTGACCAGCACATAACAGGTATAAGCTGTTGCCACAGAAACCCTCCTTGGATGCTTTCCTTCTGGATGCTCCAACGTCCTGAAGTCCCCCCGCCTGCAGTGACTGCTAAAGAGGATGAAGGTCTATGGCATGTCAGACACTGGGCTAAGCGCTTATGTTATTTCGAGAATGGGCAAACTTTGTCTATAAAGACATATTTTTTGCTTTGCGGGCCATAGGGTCTCTGTCACAACTACTCAGCTCTGATGTGGTGTGAGAGCAGACACGTATGCAGACACGAGCTTGTCTGTTCCACTAAAACTTTATTTATAAACACTGAAATTTGAATTTCATGTGATTTCATATAAGTTCTTTTTTCCTTAACGTTTATTCATTTTTTGAGAGACAGAGACAGAGCATGAACGGGGGAGGGTCAGAGAGAAGGAGACACCGAATCCGGAACAGGATCCAGGCTCCGAGCTGTCAGCACAGAGCCCGATGCGGGGCTCAAACCCACAAACCGCCAGGTCACGACCTGAGCCGAAGTCAGCCGCTTAACCGATGGAACCTCCCAGGCGCCCCTCATACAATTTCTTTTGATTTATATTTCAACCATTAAAAAAACGTAAAAGCCACTCTCAGCCAGCAGACTGTTTAGACAGTGGCAGGTGGATTTGGCCCGCTGGCCGTGGCTTGCTGACGATAACCAGAAGTGGATTGTGTCTTTACCCCATTTTAAAGATGAAGAAATTAAGTCCCAGAGCAGTTTAGGGATCTGTGTAAGGTCCCCCAGCTAGGCAGGGGCAGAACCAGGATTCAGAGTCGAGCAGTAGGGATGGAGGCGGCGAGCTGTCCGCGGAAGGACACCCAGCAAGGGGGAGGGACGTCCTGCCTGGACCCCGGACCCAGGACCCCGGACCCAGGACCCCGGACCCTGGACCCAGGACCCCGGACCCAGGACCCAGGACCCCGGACCCCGGACCCAGGACCCAGGACCCCGGACCCAGGACCCCGGACCCAGGACCCAGGACCCCGGACCCCGGACCCCGGACCCCGGACCCAGGACCCAGGACCCCGGACCCAGGACC
>NW_024412388.1:13619226-13636604 GCF_014898765.1 Herpailurus yagouaroundi
GGACCCAAGACCCAGGGCCCCGGACCCCGGACCCCGGACCCAGGACCCCAGACCCAGGACCCCGGACCCCGGACCCCGGACCCAAGACCCAGGACCCTGGACCCCGGACCCCGGACCCAGGACCCAGGACCCAGTCCGGGGCTTCCTCTTCCACACTGTACAGCTTCCTCATTTCTTCCAACTAATTATCATTTGTTAAGTACGTCTGGAACGCTGACATGAGAGTCAGAGGCGGGGGGCGGCAGGCGGGAGTAAGAGGGGTCCCGGCATCCACACGCACGCACACGCACGCACACACAACGGCTTCCATTTCCTGAGATGTCCACCTGCTTTTATGAATATAAGTGGATTTGTAACAAGCATTGCAGCTGCATATAAGGCATTCAGACATGGAGACAATTTTACTAGATAATAGACTATCATGCAGGATACAATTTAAATTAAAAAATGCAATTTTCACCTTGAAATGAACAAATGATTACAATTTCTATACAAATTAAGGCATTCAGCCTCTCTTTCAGTAGTGGCACCAGCCCATGAAATATGACATAATTACCATGAAATACATTTTCAAATATTTTGATTTTTGTCCGCCGCTCTTTAAAAAACATAGGCCGCCTTCTAGGTCTCCGAGTGTGTGTTGGCATTTCCCACCTTCTGGGAAAAACACATTAAAAAGAAAAGCCAAAGTCTCCGAAGATGAAGTTGGCCCCCCTCCCTGCCCTCCCCTCCTCCCATCTCCTCACCCCTAGGAGCTCCCTGCCCTCCCCCACCCCCTCCCTTGGCTCAGAGATAAAATTGAAAAAAGGCAGACGGAGGAGAGGGACGCAGGCGACCAGCTCCAAAGCCCGAGATTTATCTAAATTGCTACGCTTATCTGAAGAATCACATCTGTTGGTTATCTCAACGGCAGCCACTCCAACCCTCCACCCGTCTCCTCTCTGGAAATCGCTTCCCCAGCCCCCAGCTCTCCCCCTACCAACACGCCTCCCCCCCCCCCACTCTTATTTTTTAATTATTTTTCCATTCTGTTGTCTCTTTATGGCTGGAGATGGAAGGATGAGTGGGGCCCGCTCCGGCCCTGTGGGCTGGATAAGAAACTTTGAGGTTCGGCAGGAGTGGACCGGGGAGGCGGCCAGCGGGTCTCAGCTCCCGGGGCGGGGGTCTCTGCCCACTGCCCAAGCTGGGTGACTTTGATGAAGGTCATTCCTAGACTAATCCGTCTCTTCCCTGTGTCTGTAAGCCCGCCATCGTGAATGACCCGTCCCTTTGCTCTGAGCTTTGGGTGGACCTCTTGAGCCATTAAATCTACATCCAGACCACCTAAAAGCAGCTTTGACCTCCCTCTTGGTTCTTGGTCTTGATTCTGAGCTTCCTGGGCGGGTTTCACCTCTCCCGGCCCCTACCCCACGCCCTCCTCAACTGCCACCCTCGGGACTTGACTCGGTTCCACTCTGTTGTGTGGTCCCACTTCCCTCCCTCAGCCTGGCCTGGGTTAGCTGAGAGGTCCCTCTTCCGTTCGGCAGGATCACCCTCCCAACTCTCTTTTTGAGATGTTCCCAAGCCTAAGGAGAAAATATATGGTAAAAAGCAGAGTGCAGAGCCCCTTGCTTTATACTTTGCCTGTGGGCTTTTGTGTCGAAGCATTCCCACCTGCTTTGGCTCAGTCCCATCTTGCTGCTGCCTTGTGCGGAGGACCTCCCTCACCAGGGAGAAACTCAACATTCTACGGAGGAAGTGACCAGATATTCCAGACCAACGCAGCGCATCATCATAGCAATTCCAGACCCAGCGGAAGGTGCTTCACGGGCCTTTGTGGACTTGAACCACTCCTACCTTATGCACTGCCCTCCCAGGGCCAGATGAAGACTGGGTCATTCTTCAGCTCCGAAAGCAACACAGGAGGAATTGGTGGAAAGAGAATGGGTTTTAAGATCAACCATTTGGTGTTGCAGAGTCTCGTCTCCACCCTTTTTGCTCTCTGACCTTGGCCGATCTGACTGGACTCTGCCTTCATCTGCAATGGAAGCTGTGAGAATTAACTTTGAGAGCACAGGGCAGGCCTTCAGCAGCTATGAACTTCCCCCTCTTGTGCTGTGGCTCCAACTTGCTAAGGGATTTTGAGATATTAAAAAAAAAAAAAAATCTCTAGTTCATCAAGAATAGAATCTAAGCTCCAAAATGTCTACCACTTAGGAAATCGTTGTGGGGAGCCTGGGTGGCTCAGTTGGTTAAGCATCTGACTCTTTTGTTTTTTTTTTATTTAAAAAAAAAATTTTTTTTACATTTATTTTTGAGAGACAGAGAGAGACAGAGCACAAGTTGGCGGAGGGGCAGAGAGAGAAGGAGACACAGAATCCAAAGCAGGCTCCAGGCTCTGAGCCATCAGCACAGACCCCAACGTGGGGCTCGAACCCACAAACCGTGAGATCAGGACCTGAGCCAAAGTCGGACGCTTAACTGACTGAGCCACCCAGGTGCCCCAGTGCCTGGCTCGTGATTTTGGCTCAGGTCCTGATCTCAAAGTTTGTGAGTTTGAGCCCACATCAGGCTCTGTGCTGACAGTATGGAGTCTGCTTGGGTTTCTTTTTTCCCCCTCTCTCTCTCTCTTTCTCAAAAATAAATGAATAAACGTTAAAAAAAAAAAAAAGGAAGGAAAAAAGAAAATTGTTGGTACTTGGGGGTGAGTCAAGTTTTGTGCCTGGCATAGACTCCAGGGTATTGAAAGATTCGTGTGTGAGGAACCAGGGAGAGAGTGGAGTGGAGGCAGGAAGGAGAGTTTATTGCTACAGAGTAAGTACTCTTGTAAACATCGTGTTGATGAGCACCTACTCAGTTACAGGCATTGTGCTAAGGGTCTTTATCTCATGTAATCTCCACAACAATATTACAAGGTTACTATCAACCCCACTTAACAAATGGAAGAACCCAGTCACAGAGAAGTTATGTCATTGGCCCAAGATCACACAGCTGGGATTTGAACCCAAGCTTCTTGGCCCTTAAAAACTGTGCTAAGTGTCCAAGGCAGACCAGAGGACCACCTTTTCCTAAGTATTTCTTTTCTTTTCTTTTTTAATGTTTATTTATTCTGGGGAGAGAGTGGGCAGGGGAGGAACAGAGAGAGGGGGGCGGCAGAGGATCCAAAGTGGGCTCCGTGCTAACAGCAGGGAGCCTGAGTCGGGGCTTGAACTCAGGAACCGTGAGATCATGGCCTGAGCTGAAGTCAGATGCTCAACCGACTGAGCCACTTGGTTGCCCCCAACTATTTATTTTCTCAGTGAAAAGGCATAAATAAGCTAGAACCTTGGAACCAAAGGCGTGTCAATGGCTAATGGGTTGAGTATGATGTGCACACAATTAGCTTTGCTCCCAAACAGAACTCACTGATGAATTCTAGTGGGAGAGGGGATGGGGAAGTCATAGTCAGGAGGTCTGATCCCACTCATGGTTCCGCAACGCCCCCCACGTGGCTTGGTTAGATCACTTGCTGTCCCCGGCCTGAGCATCTTCACCTATAGAATGAAGGGACTTATCTGAAATCAGCAGTCTGCACATGTTTCCACGAGGCTCCCAAGGAAGGAGAAAGGGGCCTGTGAGAGCCGATGCCCAGGGGTTCTCCGGGTGGGCAAATGACCCCAAATGGCCCACCCCAAACCAACATTCGTTGAAACCGTCAGACTTTCGTTGTCTTCTCTCCAAAATGCGTCCTAAATTTACATTCTGCTCCCAAGTGCATGCTATCCTATAAAAGCCATAATTACATAATATATACCTATTTACATATCTGTAACATATTTATAGACTTGCAATTATAAAACACATAATATAAAAATGGTGCCAGCTCGGCTCTGAATCTTCCCTCTTAGAATTCTATCGAAAACCACCATCGCCAACCCCCAGGAATGTTCTACTACGTTTTTGTTCCTGTGGCCTTGCACGCCTGCCGATTCAGCACAAGACCACATCCTCTTTAATTGCCCTCCCAAAGCCAAAGTTCTTCTGGTATCACATTCTATTATTATAATAGCCACACATTCCAACACTGAATCGTTTTAACATCGTAACGGTATGACATCGTCACTCTTGATTATGACATTATTCTAACGCTTGGGCACTGCCTCGCTCCAACATTCGAGGGCCACGAGTGTTCGGTTCATCTGTTCCCGGTGTCTGGTTCTGAGTCATGGGCAGAAAGGTGCTCCGACCCCGGTGGCCTCCTTGTCCCTGGGAGCGCAAGTGGGCCCCGTGAAACTTCCTGCAGGCACACAGATCAGCCTGTCCCCTACCTTCACAGCCGTTGCAACTTAATGCAATGAACTCATTTGGTCATCCTGGTAGTGGGGGCAAAATGATCCCCTTAGAAGTCGTATGTAATGTGGGGCGCCTGGGGGGCTCAGTTGGTTAAGCATCCAACTCGGGCTCAGGTCATGATCTCGTGGTTCGTGGGTTGGAGCCCCGTGTCAGGGGGGTCTGTGCTGACAGCTCGGAGCCTGGAGCCTGCTCCTGATTCTGTGTCTCTCTCTCTCTCTCTGCCCCTCCCCTGCTTGCACTGTGACTCTCTCACTCTTAAAAATAAATAGAGATTAAAAACAATTAAAAAAAATAAAGACGTTGTAGGTAATGGAATTACTATTACAGCTAATATTTGCTGAGTGCTTACTAAGTATTCTACGTGCACCATGTGGTTCAAGCTTCACAAAGCACCTTATGGGCTGCTGTTCGTGTTCCTAAACTACAGAAGAGAAAACAGAGGCTTGGATAGATGCGCTGACATCCCCAAGTGACGTGCCCAGTTCCCACTGCTCGTGACTGAGAGAGGCAGGGCTCTAGCCCATGACTGTCTGGCCCCAGCTCTTCACTCTGTTGCACCAGTGAGTATGGATGGAACCACAGAGAGGGAAGAATCGGACCCAGAGCCGGACACTGCGTTAATTAAATGCTTATTGTAAACGAGGGAGTGAATGGATAGTCTACTGTCCCAGGCTTCGGAAAACATCAGCCAACATTCAGATGAGTGCAGGGTTAGCCCTATTTTTAAAGCTCACCGATGCTCAGAGCACCTAAGATATTCTGAAAGGTCACAGAGCTACAAAGCGACAAGGACAGAGTGGTGGATGGGAACGGCTGAGAGCAGGTCTGTGGCACGTGGCAGGGTTCTCCGGGCTCCACGGTGCCGTTTCAACAGCCTCGCAGGGCCACCCTGGATGCCTTGGAAAGTCGCTCGTTCCAGGTCCTGATGGCCTTGGTTTCAGGAACCTCAGAGATGCTTTGGGGGGTGGAGAGGGGGAATGTGAAATTTGTGTCAGGGGCGCTTGGGTGGCACAGTTGGTTGAGCAGCCAACTTCGGCTCGGGTCATGATCTCATGGTTTGTGAGTTCGAGCCCCACGTCAGACTCTGTGCTGACAGCTCAGAGCCTGGAGCCTGCTTTGGACTCTGTGTCTCCCTCTCTCTCTGCCCCTCCCCTGCTCACGCTCTGTCTCTCTTTGTCTCTCAGGACTGAATAAATGTTAAAAAAAAAAATTTTTTTTTAATGAAATTGTGTCAGAACGCTGTCAGAAGAGGGAGATTTGCTAAGCCACATATTAAAACAAAGCTGAGTGGAGGTGATGGGGGCAGGTGGGGGGGGGGATAGAGATCCTTAAACATCTTCATAGTTGTTGGCCAAGGCTCTCTAGTCCGGGGAATCCAAGCCTCAGGGGAAAAGCCTCTGACGGGGGCAGAGCTCTCTCCACGAGGATGCCCAGAGAGTGAGATAAAACGAGAACAAGTCAAAGTCCAACGACAGAGGGATGGTTAAGGAGAATATGTTATCTCCACTCTATAAGCTGCTTTGCAGCCGTTTTAATGGACATTTACAACATCTTTCACTACCTAGGGGAAGGCTGATACTCCAGTGATGGCCCAAATAACTTAGGACGGAAAACTGACTTTGTGATATGATCTCAAGCGCATTAGCATTCCCAGAAGGTAGACCGGAAGGGGCAGGGTGAACGTTCAAGGGCCCACCACTGAGAAGGGCGTTGTCCTGACTCTCCTTTAACGCTCCAAGAGGACCCTCTGTTACTCCGATAAGTAGCCATTCATAAAACCAACCAACACAGGCAGTAGAGGCAGACGAGGAATAAGCGTGAGCAGGAAGACGAGACGGAAAGTGGCCTGGGCTGGCCGTCACCTCTATTAATGACGGCTGTCCAAGGAAAGCGGAAATGGCCCCAGGCCAGAGAAAGGAAAGGGATGCGAGGAATTTAACAAGATCCCCAAAGCTTCGAGCCTGAGTGCGTCCAGTGACTAAGAACCAGTGACTCACACAGCAGAGAAAAGCTCTCCGTGCGTCTGTCCCCACGGTGCGCAGGGAGGGTGCATGGGTTCATTCGGCGACCCCCGCCTCCCCTACCCCTCTCCGCACAAACGTGCCAAGCCCACCATTGACGAGCCATCGCTACCGCTAATTCTAAACAGAGGGTCCAGTGTCAACAGGACATTTCGCGTCATAGCCTCCCACAACCCTCACCTGGCTGAGCCATAGGGACTGAGCGATAATGCCTATTTTTATCATTTAAAATACTCACCATGGCGGCCACCATTTATCGAGCGCCTCATATGTAAAGAGCGGAGACTCCCACATGCGTCACGTTATTTAACCCTGGCGACAGCTCACGAGGCAGGGGCTGGGACTGTCCCCCTTTGGAGGTGTGCACTCTGAGGTTCTTCCGGTTAAGTGGCTCCCTCGGGGGCCAGTGCGGACCCGGGGATCCAAGCCTGGGTTTCTCTGACCTTCGCCACCACCAAGGACAGCTCACTAGGCACTCCACGGAAGAAAGCACGGAGAGAAAGCATGGAAAGATCTCCAAGATATCCAGGGAGGTGACACAAATAGTAATAAAGTGCAGAACTGTGGGCACGGTGGACCACATTTGTGTATTAAAGAGGAAAAGATGTATGCCGTGCATTTGCTTGTATAGGCATGAAAAACCTTTGCAGACCGTATGAGAAGCCGGTTACGTTGGTTACGTCCGGAGAGCGGGGCAGAGAGAGCCGCCTTTGTCCTTTGAATTCTGAATCACATGGATTCATAATCACATGGATTATGAGGTTAAAGAAACAAAACTTTGCATCTTTTGAAATGTAAGGGAAAACAAATAACACACTGCTCCTGAAAGCATGTGCAGGCAGGCGGCCATCCCCAGCCACGAGCTCTGAGCCACCTCTCCTGAGTAGCTTTTGGGTTTCACAGGGTTTGACTTGCCTTTCTTGTCTGTCGTTGTCTGAGAAGCTCTTTTGCACCATCAGACAATTCTTTTAAGGGAGCCTGGGTTAGGGAGAGCTACAGGGTTCCAAGGGCAGGGGTGTATTTGATGGCTAAGATCTAAACTACAGGAGAGCCCCGGGGGGCTCGGTCGGTTGAACGTCCGACTTGGGCTCAGGTCACGATCTCACGGTCCGAGAGTTCGAGCCCCGCGTCGGGCTCTGTGCTGACGGCTCGGAGCCTGGAGCCTGCTTCCGATTCTGTGTCTCCCTCTCTCTCTCTGTTTCTCCCCTGCTCGTGCTCTCTCTCTCTCTCAAGAAATAAACATTAAACAATTTTTTTTTTTTAAGATTTAAACTAGAGAAGCTAAAGAGAGAAAGGGAGAGAGAGAAGCTCAGGAACACTGGGCCAAAAAAGAACAAGAAAAAAAGGCAGTTAAATAGGAATTTATTCATTCAACAAATATTACATGAGCACTTACTGATCCCGGAGCTGTGTTGGGCACTGGGGTGCAGCAGGGAACCACATGGCCACAGTTCCTGACTTCAGAGTGCTCTCACTCTGGGAAGGGGAGACAGAGCAAGCAACTGAACAAAGAAAGACTGAAAATAATAAGGCAGTTGGGCTAAGCAGGAGTGAGGCTCTGCCACGGGGTGATGGCGCTGAAGTTAGATGCCTCCGGGAGGCTCTCTTGACGTAGAAACCTGAACGGTGCGGAGGAAGCAGCCACCCAGAAGCTGGGGAATTCTGTGCACTCGGACACGGAGAACAGTGAGTGCAAAGGCCCTGTGGTGGACACACACTTTCTATGTGAGTCTGGAGCAGTGAGGAAGGGGTTCCACATCAAACCTTTAACAGGAGGACGAGAACCATTTTATTTGTTTTTAACACACAGCTAACACTTCGATTCATTCTCTTCGTAAGAATTCAACGAGGTGACAGGGCTGTCCTCAGCTACCACTGAAATTAGTCTCCCCACCCAAGACCATGCCTGCTAGCACTTTGCCATTTACACGTCCAGACTCCTTTCCATGTGTTCAACATGTATACAGAGATGCAGTTTACGGGAGGTGAGTACCTGGGACCATACCATGTGTATTTTTCCTGCCATTTCGAAGCTTTACTCACTGTATCTAGATCTTTGTCAGCCCCTGTCACTTTAATTCCTTTGTTTTTTTATAATCCACTCCTCATTTCAACTCTGTGAACATTTATTAAGCACCCACCAAAAGCCAGACCCAAGATACGGAGATAAGAGTCAGACCCTGCTTTCAGGGAGCTGACACCCTCGGAGAGGAGGCAGACGTCCAACCGGGCATTTGAGCACCCCGAGACTGAAGGCTTGGAGGACGGATCGGAGTATTTGTGTGCAGAACAGAATTGTTATCTCTGTGCTAAAGATGAGAAACAGGCACAGAGAGGTTAAGAAACGTATCTGAGGGCACACAGCCAGGAAGTAGAAGACTCAGGACTCGAACCCAGGCTATCAGTGCTTGAAGTCACCTCATTTCGCCCGGTCACTAAGTAGAGGGTGGCACGGGACAGTGTCCTGGATGGCTGCCAGGCGCTCTTTCACTTACAAAGGAGCTGAGCTGGCACCTGATGCGTCACAGGGACTGGGGTCCACGTGGCCCGGTGACGTGCTAGGGGACAGGCAGGCATCACAGGTGTTTGGCAGAAAGCTGCTGCTTCCAGACCAGGGAAGGGGACACTGGGAAGCGGTGGGGGGTGGGTGGGGGGAGTTCCCTGGGGCCCGTGGGGAGGGGAAGGGACCCACTCAGGGCCCGTCTCCGGCGGCCTGGGGTCAAGAGGATGAGGATCTGTGGTTCTCACGCTCGAGTTCCCAACATCACCAGGAGGGCTGGCCACACAGACCCTGGACCCAGACCCCAGAGTTTCGGCTTCAGCAGGGCCCGGATGGAGCAGGATAATTTGCATTTCTAACAAGCTGCCGCCTGGGGATCGCTTTGAGATTCCCTGATGGGGTTAAGGGAGGAAAGCTGTAGTAAAGACCTTAACCCGGAGCCTGATGCCCCGTGAAGCTTGCAGCACTTGGTAGCTACTCTTAGCCTATTTCCAGGGAGGAATTTAAGACGCAGAGACGCTGGGTGACTTTTTGAGACCCCCACCACACCAAGGCTCACCATCTTCCACTGTGTCCCCAGAGACACCTGCAGGGCCCCCAGGAGGCCAGGCGGCTCTTTTGGGGCCTCCCTCCGGCCATCACCTGGTCCTCAGGCCCTCCTCTGCTGAGTGTCGGCACTGAAGGGGGTGCCTGTGAGAGAAGGAGTCAGCCCAAGGGGCCCTCCGCCATCTGGGGTGGGGGAGGAGCACCAGGGGAGGAGCAAGGGGAAGGAGGAGGCCAGAGACGGTGGAAGGGAGGAAGGAAGGAAGAAGACGGTGGCGGGAGGGGGGGTGGCGCTCCGAGTATCATTTAGCAGGTATTTATTGAGCATCCACTGTGTTTCGGGTTGGAAGAGATTTACGTTTCAGACGGAAACCTGGTGCCCAGCAGCAGAAGGGACTGGCCTAGATGTGCACCCGGTGTCTGTCCTGAGTTCCCCAGGGGCTGAGGGGCTCCCCGAGCCAGTCCAGGCCTTCCGAAACACGCTCCGGGAGGCTCATCACCCCTCCTTCGGCCACACAAGTGCAGGCAGAGATGCTGGAAGGCAGGAGAAAAGCACCTGCCAGTCGGTGAACTCCTACTATGTGCCCCTTCTCCCTGAAACCCTGAAAGATAGGCACTCCTATCTCCATTTTGTCGGTCCAGGGGATGGGATGACTCATCCAAGACTCGTTGGTGAACTCCTACTATGTGCCGGGCTCCTGTGCCAAATCGGCCCTTCACCTATGTGGTCTTGGAGCAAATGAGCACAGAGAGGCCCGCAGTCCACCCAAGGTCACACAGCCAGCAAGCCTGGGAACTTCCACCCTCACCTGGGGAGACTCTCTGGGGGAGGATGTTGCTGCCCGGACAGGGAAGCCCGCCCCGGAGCGTGTTCGGGCGTCCCTCCACTGACCCTGGACGCCGGGCCTCGTGCCCCTTCCCCGTCCTCTACCCCAACAGTGCCTCCAGCTCTGTTGCTCCCTCTGCCCCCCCAACTGTCACGGATTATCCCAGGGCGCCTGGGGACAAGGGAGGGAACATCTGGATCCTGTTACACGGCCTAGCTGGGGGTCTGGGGGCGGGGGGTGCCGAGGCAGCCCAGCACAGGGCCTAAATGAGTTTCAGAGCCTCAGCAGGGCCCTGGCGTGGGGGGGGGGGTGAGGGGCCGAGGGGCTGCAGGTCCCCGCTCAGCAGGAAGGTGGGATCAGAGCAGGCCTGAGAACCCTTCCTGAGCCGCCGGGGGCCAGGCAGGAGGCGGGATTAAGGAATTAGTTCAGGAGGCAGCGCTGGCCAAGGGTTGGCGAAGGTGGCCCCAGGCGGTGGCCCAGCCAGGCTCCGTCCCCTCGTCTCAGGGGGATACTGGGCACTGAGGGCTCGGCGGGAATATGGTTTGGTTTAGGGGCCAGCCCCGCGGAACAGGTCAAATCAAATTCAGCTTGAAATTCCAGGCTGGTCACGGCAGCCCAGGTGAGGGCCGAGTGCCAAATTCAACAGCGAGGCCGGTGGGGTTGTGCAGGGCATGGGTGGGGGTTCTCAGCACGGGGGCGTCACTGCTGCTCAGGCTGCTGTTCGGCAGACCCTGCTGTGTGCCGGGGCACTGGGGGAGGGCCGGGCCGAGAGCAGAGATCCCACGGTGACCCCCGTAAGTGCTCGGAGAACATTCTTTTCTCCTGGAGGCTCCACAAAGCTGGCACGGTGAATGTCCACTAAACAGATGAGGAAACAGAGGCTCAGAGAGGGAAGACAAAGGGCCCGCTTCCTGGAGGAGACAAAACTCACACTAGAAGACAAGTGAGGCTGAGAAAGGTCGAGAAGGCACTCCAGGCAGGGGAGAAGCAAGGGCAAACCCAGCAGGCAGGCCCACCCTCGTGTGGGCGTGGGGGCCTGCAGGGGAGAGGAGGGTTTGCAGGGAGGGCCACGTACCAACCAGACCGCACAGGGAGGTTGAGGACTGTTTGTGAAGGGCTTTGAATGCCAGGGCAAGTGGTTCGGTCTTTGTCTTGGAGGCAGTAGGGAGCTATTGAAGGTCCCTGGGGATAGCATTGACACGATCAGAGATGTGCCATCAGAGGAAACGTCGGGGCGGCTCTCATCAAACGGGCTAGAGAGACAAAAGGGCACACACAGTGAGGCAAGCAGCAAGGACGATATTGGCAGGGCCCAGAGGGAATGGACTACAGGACCGACAACGGCGCGAGGAGAAGGGAATGCCATCAGCCTTATTAGACTTCCAGCTTGATGCTTCCTGAGAACTTTCCAGGGTCCGGCACGGTTTTGAGCACAGGAAAAAACAGCATTATTACGCCCTTTTTACAAACGAGGAAACTGAGTCGCAGAAGGTCGTAGAGCTAATAAGCGGCCGAGGGGGGGCTGGGATCAGGGCCTTTTTGTTCCCTCAAGGGTGCACTTTCCCTGGATCACGCCTCTTCCCCCAAAGCACACAGTGCAGATTGCAAAGCCAGGGGTGGTGAGTTCTAGGCCAAGGGTGCTGGCGCCTCAGGGGGCGGGGCTGGACACGGAGGCGCTGACACTCAGCTCCCACCCGCCCTCCAGGCACGCAGCTCGAAGGCACACCCCCGAGATAAGCCTTGCACCTAGTCTATGTAAGACAAGCCTTCGACCACAAACAACTGGATTTGGATGATGGCCAGGGGACAAGGAACATTCATTCCTCCTCTGTCCTTCAATCTCAGAAGGCTTCTTGGCTGCGGTGGAAGTCCAGAAACAGGAGGCAGTGGTGGGCGGGTGGAGGGAAGGCAGGGGTTAAGATCATGGGCTTTGGGTTCAGACAGACCCAGGTTTGAGTCCAGGCTCTCCTCCTACCTGCTGTGTGACCTTGGGCAAGTTACTTAACTTCTCTGGGCCCCAGTTTCCTCGTCTATATTATCAGGACTAATGAGGCCTTCCTCTCAGGGTTTTTGCAAGCATTACATGAGGCAATAAATGCAAAGTACTTAGCCCCGGGACTTGGCACATGGTAGGTATTCAATAATCATCAGGTTAGCGCCTGGGGACTGACCCCATTGAGCATGTAACTCTGTGGGTGACCCCAGCCAGCCTGAGTCCCGCACAGCTCGACATTCCTGGTGGCGTGGAGTGGGGTCGGCACATCCAAGGCAGGCATGGGCCATGGCCTCGGCCAGATGGGGCTGTAGGTATCCCAGGCCCCTGCATCGGGTCCCAGGTCTATGCTTCCTGGGGACTGGACAGAGAATACAATGATGGGGGTGGGGGTGACCTTGAGGGTGGTGCAGGTGAGGATAGTGTGGGGGGTAAGAGGTGATGAAAGGTGATGATGAGGCCATGGCGGAGCCCTAACCTGAGTCCCACCCCCATCATGCTTTTTAAAACTTTTTTTTAAACATTTTTATTTATTTTTGAGAGAGAGAGAGAGAGAGAGAGACAGAGCATGAACAGGGGAGGGTCAGAGAGAGAGGGAGACACAGAATTCGAAGCAGGCTCCAGGCTCGAGCTGCCAGCACAGAGCCCGATGCGGGGCTCGAACTCACGGACCGTGAGATCGTGACCTGAGCCGAAGTCGGCCGCTTAACCAACTGAGCCACTGAGGCGCCCCTAACGTTTAAATGTTTAAATGTTTTAATGTGCTTGTAGCGTTGCCCGGAGGAGGGCAAGGCATGGTCCCAGCATCAGAGTGGCCTTCAAATACCAGGACCTTGGCTCTGGAAGGCAGGTGCCACCCGGCTGGGGCAGACCCCTCGGAGAGTCGAGACCCGGGCCGTCAGCAAAGGGGCTGTCATCCCAGTGTCTGAAATCCGCACTCCTCCCGCCAGGAAACTTCTTCGTCATTCCGCACCTGCTTGTCGACCACCCGCCTCATCCCTGGCCCTGGAGATCCAGCCGAGAACAAAGTCCCTGCTCTGACAGAGCTCACCTCCCAGGCGGACGGTCGACAACTGTAACCTGACGTGAGATATAATCGAGGCCGGGAGGACCCAGCAGGAACCTAAAGAAAAATAAAGAGGGTCAAAGGGGTGAGGAGGAAGGAGGGAAGTTTTTGCAAAAAGAAGGTGGTAGACATCTAGGAAAGCAATTTGTAAAAACTCACCCCTCTGTGGGGCGCCTGGGTGGCTCAGTCGGTGAAGCGTCCGACTTCGGCTGAGGTCACGATCTCGCGGTTCGTGGGTTCGAGCCCTCATCGCGCTCTGTGCTGACGGCTCGGAGCCTGGAGCCTGCTTCGGATTCTGGGTCTCCCTCTCTCTCTGCCCCTCTCCTGCTCACGGTCTGTCTCTCTCTGTCTTTCGATAATAGATAAACATTAAAAAAAAATTAAAACAAACAAACTCACCCCTCCGTTCTTCCACTAAGCATTTGCTCAGTGAAACAATAGAGGCGCACAGATTCACAGTGAAGGTAGAAACTGAATTCTCCAGAGGAAACACTTTGTAAAGCCAAGAACCACTTGAAAAATGTCCTTCCTGGCCGCCTCCCGAGGCGCCGGCCAGCCAGGGAGGAGCTGGGTTCTGCCTCGGCCTGCCTTACCGAGCCCGAGATGAAGCCCCCACACGTCTAGGCCCCAGTCTCTTCTGCTGTCAAATGGGGTCACTGCCTCACAATCCCACCTGATGGAGGGGCCGGCCAGACTCAGCGAGGTGGTCTCGGAAAGCCTTCACACAGCCCTCCCCCCGCCAGGCCGTCACCGTTCCCCAAGCTGCACTGCTGAGCGCCTGCTGAATACACTGTGTGTATTCACCACTGAGTCGGGATCTGGGGACCCCTTCACGTCCTGGGTCTCAGTGGTGCCCGACCCCCGGCCGGCAGCCACGGCCGGCCCAAATCCCCAGGCAGGAAAGGGCAGGCGGCTCCTTTAAGGCAGGCCCCAGCTGGGTCGCCTGGATATTGGAGCAGGACGAGATTAGGTGGCAGGAGGCTCGGGCCCAGGCCAGATGCGCCTGAGCGGGGCCTCGTTATGTATTCATGAGCTGTGAGGAAAGAAATAAGAGGATTCATTATCGCCCAAACTGTTACTAATGACATGTACCTGGAGCCTGAGCACCTCTGGAAATCTAATGCGACACACTCCGAGAGAAAATGTATTCCCGGGCTCTGCCACGAGGCCGATGGAAAATGTCCCCTCCCCGCCCGTCCTCATTGCCATTCACTCAGGGCGACATTTACAATTCTTCTGCCATTATGTCCGACCAGGGCCTCTGAGCCTCTGTCACGACCCGCACATTAGCTGAAAATTGGAAATTCCACAGCGTGGCCGTGGCCATGGCCATGGCCATGGTGGGCTGGGACGCAGCAGGGCCCGGGAACCAGAGGCGCACTGGACTGGATGAGAGGGGTACCGAGGGGCAGGGTATGGGGACAGGAGAAGGGACAGGGCTGCTGGCCTTCAGGGTCTCCCTGGCCCTCATCTGCCCCCAGCCCGGTCACACCCTCCACACCGAGCCCAACCTGGGTGCCAACCCCCTTGGGTGGCCAGGGCGACCACCGGCCCCGTTCACGGCTCTGCTCTCCCTCCCACCCTTTTCCTCCTGTGGGTCTGCTGCTTTGTGCACACCAATCCCCAATCCTCTGTTCCCTTCCAAGGCTCGATAAAAACAGTGAAAACCGACCCAGCCAGAGACATCAGTCCAGATCTTAGTTTGCAAGCAGCACCGGGTCAAGCCGTCTGCACGACCACACCGTGAGGTGGGTTCTGTTTGGATCCCCACTTGACAGATGAGAAAACCCAGGCTTGCAGAGGTGATGGGATTTTCCCAGGATCGTGCAGCCGGGAAGGAACAGACCTGGGATTTGAACCAGGGCTGGGGGGGATTCCGGGACTTGGGCCTTGCCCTGGCACCAGATGGAAACCCCAAGTTCAAGGCTCAGCTCCTCCAAGAAGCCTTCTCAGCCACTGCGACCAGGCCTCCAGGGCGGGCACCTCTAGGCTGCCCTCGGTCCAGCTGTCCACCTGACAAACCGCGACAGACCGCGAGCCTCTGTCTGCTGCACCTCCGTGGGGGAAGAGGCAGGTGCCTGTCCCGGCTGCCACGGCCCCGGGAGCAAGCACGGCATCCCCCACATACGTGTGCAGCATTGGCACGCAGTAGGTGCACAGTTAAGTCTTGCGGGCTGGCCATCTGTCCCCCGCGCCTGAGGAGGCTGACGGAGGACATAGTGGGAGATCCGGGGAAGGCTAGCTTAGGCAAACCCCCAAGGAAGTTTTGAATAAGGATGATGGATAAAATATAGTATTTCAGGGGTGCCTGGGTGGCTTAGTCAGTTAAGTGTCCGACTTCAGCTCAGGTCATGATCTCACGGTTCGTGAGTCTGAGCCCCACACCGGACTCTGTGCTGACAGTTCAGAGCCTGGAGCCTGCTTCCGATTCTGTGTCTCCCTCTCTCTCTCTGCCCCTCCCCAACTCACACCGTGTCTCTCTCCTTCAAAAACACACATTTAAAAAAATGTTTTTTAAATATAGTCTTGCAAATAACCGATAAATAACTTTTTAGCATAAATACGTCCCAAATATTGTTGCGTATCTGAAATTCTAATTGACTGGAGGGCCTGTATCTTCATTTGCTAAATCTGGCAGTCGTAGCCTCGAGATACCCCAACCTACCTCACAAGGGGCCTGGCTCACCTGGGGGATGTGGAGTCAGTGCCCCCAAACCCTAGTTCCCAAGTTCCTTAAAAAAAAAAAAAACAAAAAAAAAAAAACACAGCTAGAGACTCTATTTCCCAGACCCTCTTGGGGCTAGGTGTGGTCATGCAAGTAAGTTCTTGTCAGAGAAGTCCAAGGAAAAGTGATAATTGGACCCTTTGGAGGCATGCCTTAGAAGGAAAGACAGATACTTCCCTTACCCTTTCCTACTTCCTGCTTTGCTGGGTTGCAGATGAGATGGCAGGAGCTGCAGCAGCCAGATTGGACCCAGAGGTAGAAGCCACACATTGAAGTTGGCAGAGTTGCCCTCAGAGGGGCTGAACTGCTTACTCCGGGAATGTTACTCAAGGTAAATTAATTGATTAATTAATTAATTAAATTAGTAAATAAATAAATAAATATAAAAACAAAAAAAATTTTTAACTTGTTTAAGTCACCCTATGGTGAGGTTTACACATCCTAGTAGCTTAGCCTGGACCCCAGATAGTACACTCTGTCACCAAAATGCCAACCCTGTGAAGCAGGTACATGGTCTCATTCACTGTTGTAACACAAGTGTGTGTCCCCAAGTACGTCTTCAATAAATATTTGTAGAACAGATAAATGAGTGAATGATCTGGATACAATCATTAGCACCTAATGAAAGTTTACCAAGGTGTTTTCTATACATGAACTCCCTTGATCCTACCCGGCGAGCAGCGTTCTTACCCTAGGAGGTGGGAACCATTCACACCCCGATTATCCACATGAAAAAAACCCAAGGCTGCTTGTCCTCTTTCAGACAGCGGGCGAAGGGATGGAATCAGGATGCAGTCTGGCTTTGGGGTCATCCTGACTCCCAGTACAGAGCCAACGAGTGAAACGGCAACACTACAACTTTAGTCATACCTTTATTTTATTTTTTTAAAACAGGATCCACGCCCAGAGTGGGGCTCGAACTCATGACGCTGAGATCAAGAGTCGGGTGCTCCACCAACTGAGCCAGGCAGGCGCCCCTTATCCACACACACATTCATCAGATCTGTTGCCAGCTACGTGCCAGGCACTGTTCTAGAAGCTAGGAATTCGGCAATGAGCAAGACACACAAAAATCTGTGCCCACAGTGCTTATATTGCAGCTGGGGAGACAGACAATAACGATAAACGAGTAAAATATATTTTGTTACTGTCAGGTTCCATTTACATAAAGCCCAAGAACGGGTAAAACTTTGGTGATAGAGGCTGCCTCCGGAGGAAGGATTGGCTGGAAGAGGCACGAGGGGGCTTTCTGGGGTGATGGAAATGCACGTCTCAATCGGGGAGGTGGTAACATGAGTGTATCCGATTGTCAAAACTCATCAAACTATACGTGTAAAGTCTGTTCATGTTACTGTATATAAAGTAAGCCTTAGTAAAGAATAAATAAAATGT
>NW_024412388.1:13641604-13642232 GCF_014898765.1 Herpailurus yagouaroundi
GAAGGAAGGGAAGGAAGGAAGGAAGGAAGAAGGAAGGAAGGAAGGGAGGAAGAAGGGAGGAAGGAAGGAAGAAGGAAGGAAGGAAGGAAGGAAGAAGGAAGGAAGGAAGGAAGAAGGGAGGAAGGAAGGAGGAAGGAAGAAGGAAGGAAGGAAGGGAGGAAGGAAGGAGGAAGGAAGAAGGAAGGAAGAAGGAAGGAAGAAGGAAGGAAGGAAGGAAGGAAGGGACTTTGGGAGGGGAGGGGAGAGGAAGGGAAAGGAGGGGAGGAGAGGAAAGTATAAAAGGAAGGAGGGAGAAATGGGTGAAGAAATAAGTGAAGAAATGAGTGAACAAGTAGTAAAAGCCATATCTTGTCCAGAAAGGGGCATTTAACACAGTACGAATTCATTCACCCAGAGCTTCAGGGTCTTGGGCAATCAGGCTTCTCCAACAATGGAGTGGCAGTGGCAGTGGCAGTGGCAGTGGCAGTTTCTATTGGAGAACAGACTCCTGCCTGGGGCTCTGATAAGGAGGAGTTTAAAGACAGACCCTGCGTCCCAAGGTTCGGAGACAGAAATCATGCCGCAGACAGAGCAAGGTGACGGCCCTGCTAACTGGGGAAAGGGAGATGGGGGGGGGGGGGGGGGGGGG
>NW_024412388.1:13642332-13698380 GCF_014898765.1 Herpailurus yagouaroundi
GCTACCACCACCCCACACCATCCTCCCCAGCTAGAATCAAAGGACCCTGGGACAACTGGAAATCCGCATGGAAAAAATGAATCTTGGACCCTTCCTCACACCGTAGACAGTCAATTCCAGATGGACTGCAGCCCTAAATGTAGAAGGTAAAATAACAAAACTTTGACAAGAAAACAGGAGAGCCTCTTTGTGACCTGGAGGTAGGCTAAAATCTCTCCATCAGGTCACAAACTAGTGCTAACCACAAGAGGAAGCAATTATAAACTAGGCTGTATTACAGTTGGGAACGTCTATTCATCAAAAAGGCAGCCCTTAGAGAGGGAAGGTATTTGCATGCGTTTGACAAAGGACTCCTCTCCAGAACACGGGAAAATCTTTTTTTCTACAGATAAATAAGAAATAGAGAAACTCCTAGAAAAATGATCAAGAGACTTGAACAGACATTTCACAAAAGAAAACATCCAAGTGCCCGATAGTCACGCAAAGGGGCTGGATTTCATTCATATGCCTCGTGCTCCCCTGCCAGGGGTGTGAGCCAGCGTGACCCCTTCGGAAAACCGGCTGCGTCTATAAAGCTGAACGCGGGCCTCTCTGATGATCGAGCAATTCCACTCCCACGTGTGCATCCAACAGGAGAGAGATGTTCATCAAAAGCCATTGACTGGCACGCCCACAACAGTGCTTTTCACAGTAGCCACAAACAGGTAACCATCCAGACGTCCATCAACAGTAGAATGAGTCAGGGACGCCTGGGTGGCTCCGTCGGTTGAGCGTCCGACTTCAGCTCAGGTCATGATCTCGCGGTTCGTGGGTTCGAGCCCTGCATCGGGCTCTGTGCTGATGCCTCGTGAGCCTGGAGCCTGCCTCGGATTCTGTGTCTCCTCTCTCTCTGCCCCTCCCCTGCTCGTGCTCTGTCTCTGTCTCAAAAATAAATAAATCTTAAAAAACAAATTAAAAAAAAAAAACAGTAGAACGAGTCAGTAAGTTGAGACACATCCTCGCAGTGATGGGATGCCCAGCAGCAATGAGAATGAAACAGCCTGGTACGACCACACGCGTAACGGTCAAGTGGAATGCGAAGACGCCTCACACCGAGGATGCGTGCCTTTCGGGCCGGGGACCGTGAAGGGGCTCCCCGGGAGCAGGATGGCGATGTTCTTGTTCTGTTTCTTTTTTCTTTTTCTTTTTTGTAATTTAATTTTCAGAAAGAGCACTGTCAGCCCAGAGCCCCGCGTGGGGCTCAATCTCACAAACCACGAGATCGCGACCTGAGCCGAAATGGAGCGTCACCAACCGATGCTTCCCCAACCGACTGAGCCACCCGGGTGCCCTCATGTTGTTTCTTGATCAGGGTCCCGGCTGCACAGGTGTGTTTACCTGTGGGCAAGCTTGTCAGCGGTGTGCTTACCATTTGTGTTCTTTTCTGTATTTATGTCACAGTGGTGTGGTTTTGGGGGTTTTTTTTGTTGTTGTTTGACTTTGAAGTCAAAATTTGGCCACGTAGAGCCGGGGCCCACCTCACGAGCTCCTGGCACCTTGAGGCGATATCTACTTACTCAAACATGCGGAAGCTGAGCTTCTAGCGAGAACCTCTAGGGAGGCTCTGTCAGAAGTACTTTATGAAGCCAGGTAGTGACTTTTATAATAGTTGGCCCCAAATGCCAGGAGGCTGTGGATGCCTCTGGCCAAGGGGTGACGTTTTCCAACCAGTGTTGCTTACCCTCCATCCTGGAAGCCCACCTCAGTAGCGAGCACGTAGAGGTGCTCCGGAGGTGAACAAGTACATCGAAAAATAAGCGAATGCGGGACAAGCTGGGTGGCTCGGTCAGTTATGTATCCGACTCGTGATCCCGGCTCGGGTCGTGATCTCACGGTTCGTGGGATCAAGCCCCGCATCGGGCTTTGTGCTGACAGTGTGGAGCAACTCACCCCTTCTGGAGGGAGCCTGACCGTGGAGAGCTCCAGTTGTTAGAAGGCTGTCCTTGGACGGAGCCCACCCCCCACCCCCCATCCGCCTCCTCCCGTATCCTCAACCCCCTTCCAGAATCAACTTCCCCCAGGGACCTGGGTCCCGGCCCCTCCCTCCCCCACAGACGCGCCACCGGTCAGAGCCGGGGATGGGGAGGCTTGCTCGGGCCCGTGGGAAGGAGAAGGAAGGCAGAAGTGGTTGTGACGCCGCACGGTGCATCGGGCACTCGCTCGTGCCGTTTTTGTGTCGACTCTGAGGGAGGCATTAAGAACAGGGATGAGTGAGAAGCTGCTTTTGCCCCCAGTTCAGTAGGGATCAGGCTGGCAGGTAAGGGTACTTAACCTGGGCTGTACTGAGGGCCAGGGGTGGCTCAAGGGGAGGGGTGGGGCCCGGAAATGACAGTCTAGAGGGGAGAGAGATCCCTCAGCAAACCACCCCCATCCACCCTGAGGCTTGTCGGGGTGGCGGTATGATGACAGCGCTGATAATATTAATATATTGTATTATTTATATTCACTACCTTCCATTCTACAGATGAGGAAGCCTCGCGATGAAATCACTTTGCCCGGAAGATACCCTCTGCTGAGGAGAGGGAGCCACGGGATTCGAACCCGTAACAGTCTGAATTAAGAGCCACGACACCTCCGTAAGAGTGGCGGAATATGTGGGCCCGGAGCAAGGGCACCTGTGCTGATCTTGGGGAAATCTGGGAAGGCTTCCTGGAGGAGGTGACCTTTGCTCTTGTTCCCGCGGGCTGCTGAGAGACTGACTATACACAGGGACGATTGCCAGGCCGTACGTGACGGCCGAACGTTGACCCTCAGCCTGCAGCAGCCCTGCAGGAAGTCAGCCCCTCATCTACAGACCGGCCAGGAAGTCAGCCTGCTACAAGTCAGACTTGCTTGGCAGCCAGATGGCCATCTCCAGTGACAGCCCGGAAAGCTAAAGAATGACTTGGTCACAGTCAGCGTCAGATGGCTCGGACTTGATTAATAACCAGCAGCTCCCCGATTGTCCCCACCTCCAGTTTAGGGCCAACCACAGAGCGTCAAAGACGCATCCCTAACCAGTCAACGTGGGACCCCCCCCCTGCTTCCGGTCAGCCCCCCTGCAGCTGCCCCGTGCCGGTGGCTTCCAATTAGGACACACTTGAAGCCTTCCCTGTCTCCCCACTCTAAACCTCTCCCACCTCTCTGCCCGCCCGTGAGTCTCTGAAACACGAGTGACGGTGCCTGACCCCCTCGCTACAGTAAGCGCAGAATGAAAACCTTGGCTTTCCTCATTTGGCTTCTCTCGTTTATTTTTGTAGGAAGGGGTTTGCCAGGTGGCCCCGCAGGGGAGGAAGAAGGCGGAGAGGACAGTAGGTGCGAAGGCGAGGAGGTGTGAGTTAGCCAGCCACGGCGGGGAGGGGGGAGGTGGCAAGACGGGCGGGCGGTGGGGGTGAGGCAGGAAAACTCCTACTCGACTGACAACACCCAGCTCAAGAGGTCTCCTCCACACACATGGAATAAGGGCTACTTCTGGGGTCTGCAGAGACCGAGGGCGCCTGCTCAGCCAGCGCTCCGCCGGGAGCCCCTGGAGCCGCATGCGTCACCAGGCGAGGGGGGCTGGCGGGGGGAGCCTCTGTCCGGGGGGGGAGCCCCTGTTCCTGCCCCCTCGAGGCTGCCCAGCCCCCTCTGCCTGGCCCTGCACCCCGGCCCCCCTCACGCGTCAGCCCCCTCCCTGGCCGTGCTGACAGGTACAGACCGGCAGAACGTTCTGATTTAATCAAGGCTGCAGACAGGGTCCCCCCGCTGCCGCTGCTTGTACTGCCCGAGGCCCAGGACGCTCAGGTTAATTCGCAGGATGTCACACGCACTATTCTGCCGGCTTGTCATTTTCCCCAGCCAGGTGTGAGGTTTCCCAGGGCCCCGGACACAAGGCCTCGGAGTCCGGGCCCAGGGTCTCCACCCCGCCCCCGCCCCCACCGCCTTCACACAAATCACCTCCAGCTCAGAAGAGGGGCCCCAGAGATGTCTGGATCTGGGACGGGCCGTGTGGTGGGGGGAGAGAGATGCTGGACCGGGGACGCTGCAGCGAACAAGACGCTGTCCGGCTCTCAGGCAAAGTTCTCTGGGCCTCAGTTTTCTCACCCGCAGAATGGGGCGCCCACGTCTCCCTGGGCCGCTTCACAGGGCAATTGAGAGGATGCTGGGAAGCTGTTAATGTGGTCATAGCGGGGCCTCAGTGGAAAGAAGACCCAAAACAGGGTCAGGGGGTCTGGGTTCAAGTCCTAGGCAGCCACCAGCTAGCTGAGGGGCTTCGGGCAAATCACTGCCCCTCCCGGAACCTGTCTGCTCAACTGAAAAATGGAGAAGAGAAGAATCAAGCTAAGAGCTATTTGTCAAGCACTTTCTACGTGCCAGGCACTGTTCCAAGCTCTTTACAGGTATGACTTGAATTTAATTTAAGCCCCACCGCCTCCCATTTTCCAGACGAAAGAAGCTAAAACACAGGTCAGATATCACGTTCAAGGTCACACAGTGCGGGTACCTGCAGGGCCAGGTACAAAGCCAGGCAGTCTGGCTCCAAGCCCGTTCTCTTAGCCCCCCCTGCCCGACAGCCTCTCTCCACGGGTCAGGCGGATGAGCAACTCGGCCTGAGCGAGCACCTGCCGCACTCGTGGAAAACCAAGGCGCCTGCGGTGCTCCCTTGGGGTCCTCAGCAACCAGGTCTCATTTCTTCCATAAATTTCTTGGTATGTGTTTTTACGTTTATTGGTTTAAAATCAGACCAAGAACCGTCCCAGGGTTAAGTGCCCCACCTCTCCCATCAGACACTGTGTGCTATGTCTCCTCCATCAGACAGAGAGTTCCCCCAAACAGGGCTGTCTCTCCCCACCATTCTGGAAGTTCCCGGGGTGAGGACAGGAGGGGAGCGTCGGTTCTCACCGCAGGTTCACACCTGCCTGTCCTTATCTCCCCTCTGAGGGCCAGCCATTCCTGGAGACATCTGGTCTACCTCCCAAGGGCTCCCACCCTGTCCACCTGGGAGAAATGAAATACCCTTTCCTAAATTACTGCGAAACTTGGCTGAATGTGAGAAACCTAGAGCCGGGGCCTTGGCTGCTAATGTGCTAAGAGTTAATTTAATTAGCCGGGGCGTGTGAGGCTCAGACGTCAAGCCTGCCTGCAGCCAGAGCCCAGAAGGCTTCCGGCTAGACTTCCCACACCTCAGCCAGAGCCACCCAGCTCCCAGCTGCCCCTTCCGCCGCCCCGCTTTGTGACCCTCAGAGCTTTCACAAAAGCTAAGGCTTGAACCAACCCCATCAGGATAGCGATGGCCTTACCCAAGGCCACGCGGCACGTCGTGGCAGAGTCTGGCTTTGAACCCAAGACTTGGGCTCCAAGTTCTGCCTTTGCAGTCGCTGTTCCCTCTGCCCAGAATGCTTTTCCCTCACATCTTTGCTTGGCTCCCTTTCTCAATCCTTAAGGTCTCCGCTCAAATGTCACCTTTCCTCAAGCACAATACCAACCCCCCCCAGAAGTTGCCATCCCCTTGCCTGCTGTATTTTCCAAGTGCACTTGTCCCAGCCAACATCATCTCCTCTGCCAGTTACCATCGGACTCTGCTTCTAGACTGTCGGCCCCCTGAAGGCAGGACACAGTCGTCTGCAACACGTCCTTGTGTCATTGCCACCTGGCAGGTTGGTACCCCCATATATCTTTGTGGAATGAATGGATGAAGGTCCACAAAGACCCTACAGCCTGGGACATGCATTTCTTCCGTGGCGGTGGCGGGAGGGATAACAGGGGGACCAGCACTGCGGGCGGCACCCTTCCCACAACCCAGCTGTGGCTGCAGCCACCTCTGGTTAGGCCCCGATTGACAGAGAGGCCTGTCAGCCATCAGCTTCCATTCGTCACTCAGATTTCGGCCATGAAGTCTGGCTAATGGCCAAGAAGGTGGCCTCCAGAGAGGCCAGTCGGGGAGGAAGTTTGGGAGGTCTCAGCGGTATGACTTATCTGAGCTCTGGTAGAAAGGCTGGGGGTGATGTGGGGAGGGGTACAGAGCGAGGGGCGGGGCTAGGTGGGGTCACCACCCCGGGGTGTTGCCTCGGTCTTCTGTCACAGGGCCAGGAGCTCACTCAGGAAGTCTCTTTAATTACCGCCATTGTACATAGGAGGGCCAAGAGAAGTTAAGTGACTTACCCAAGGTCACCCAGCAAGTGGATGGCAGAGCCGGGATTTAACCACCAAAAGCCTGGCCCCAGGGGAGGATCTCCTTTTGAGAATGGCACATGCTCTTCTGTGCTCTGAACCAGTTGCTGCAAAAGAGGTTACAGGAGAACTGGGGCGGGCTGTGTGGAGAAACCTCCCAAAGGACCGCTTGGGGATGCGTAGCAAAGCCTTGAAAATAGTCCACACTCTTTGACCCAGGCATTCCACTTCTAGAAGTCTGCTCTAGGAGAGTGACATGGCACGGGGACCATGATCTATGCAGTGATGTTCATCACGGCATTATGTATAACGGGGAAAATAGGAGAACAGTGAGATCGAATCTGATGAAGCGGCTATGCAGTCACCACGAATGACGTTTTCGGAGTTTGCGGTAACACAGGCAGGGCTAACTAACGTCGGGTAAACCATCAGGATTCAGGACGGCAAGCAAGCACGCGAGAAGATGTTCAAGATCACCGGTCGCTGGGGAAGTGGGAATGGAGACCGCAGGGAGCTCTCTGCGTGCCTGTTAGAACAGCTAAAGTGAAAACTAGCGACAATGCCCAATGCTGGTGAAGATGAGGGGAAACCAGATCTCTCGTCCATGGCTGGTGGGACAGTTTGGCAGTCTCTTAAGAAACTAAATATACTCTTACCATACAACCCAGCAATTACCACCCTGGGCATTCATCCCAGAGATACGAAAATTGACGGCCACACAAAAACCTGTGAACGCATGCTCCGAGCGGCTTCATTTGCGAGAGTCAAAGGTTTGAAACAACTGAAGGGTCCTTCCGCACGTGAACAGTCAGTGGTCCTCGGGGATACCATCCCCTTGGGGATAAAAAGGAAAGAAGTTTCGATACGGGCAACGATACGGATGAATCTCTAGAGAATTATCCTGACGTGGAAAAAAAAAAAAGAAAGCCAAACGCAAAAGGTCACGTACTGTAAAGATTCCACTTCTATAACATTTTTGAAACCACCCAAAATTATAGAGGTGGAGAAGAGATGAGTGGTTGCCAGGGGGTTAGGGCTGGTGGGTGAGAGGGAGGTGCCTGCAGCACAAGGGAGACCCTTGTGTTCTGTGCCTTGATTGCCGCGGTGGTTACACAAACCCACACACATGATAAAGCGGCCGAGAACCACAGCACACAGCGCATCGATGTGAGTTTCCTGGGTTGGCGATTCCGCCACATCATGCAGGACGTAACCATTGCAGGAAACGGCTGAAGAAGGGAACACAGAACCTCTCTGTCCTGTCTTGGCAAGGTCCGGCGGATCCGTAAGGATTTCAAAACGAATGTATTTTTATTTTTTTAATTTTTTAAGTCATCTCTACATCCACCACGGGGCTCCAGCTCACTACCCTGAGATCAGGAGTCACACGCACTACCCACTAAGCCAGCCAAGTGCCCCCAAGAAGTTTTTTGGTTTTATGTATTTATCTTTTAATTTTTAAATGTTTATTTTTGACAGCAGGGGGAGGGGGTTGAGGAGCAGAGAGAGAGGGAGAGAGAGACCCACGCACAGAATGCGAAGCAGGCTCCAGGCTCTGAGCTGTCAGCACAGAGCCCAACGCAGGACTCGAACTCACGAGCTATGAGATCATGACCCAAGTTGGACGCTTAACCGAATGAGCCGCCTCAGCGCCGCCGACCCAAGAAGTTTTTTAAAAGCAGGATTGAAAAGTACATACAGCATGATCTTTGTGATGGGATATGGTTGGGGGGGAAGGAGCCCCCTTTCTGTAGTGACGCCCCAGGAAACAGAGCTCCGATCACGTGCCCTATGGAAGGTGCTTTCCAGTCATCTCGTTCCCCGATCTTCCCGTGAGGTTGAAAGGGGTTATTATGGCCATTTTACGGAAGAGGAAACTGAGTCGCAGGGAATTTGAGTGCCTGTCCCAGGAGCAGAACAAAGATACGAACCCAGACTATCTGGCTCTCAATGGCTCCCAACTGCCTTCCGTCTAGCGGTGTGCATCACTGGGTGGTGGTGTTTATTTTCTTCTTTCTACGTTTCTCTCTTTCCTCTAATAAGCATGTCTTACTGTGATAATCAGAAGAAAAAACAAGCAAACACTGGAAAGTGTTCCTTGGTGGGTTGCCTGTTTGTTCTGGAACCCGCGGCACGATCTACGGTTTCTGTCTCAAAGACACTCTATCCTGACTGCTGGCATCATCGGACCCGCGTCCAGGGCGCTCTGGCCTGCGTCCCACCCACGTCCGCCCTGCAGACAGCGAGGTCTGTGGTGAGAGCCCCGGCTCTGCTCCACACCAGTGGGGAGCCCTGGGGCAAGACTGTAACCTGGGACCTCAGTGTCCTCACCTACAAAATGGGAATCGGTCACCCTCGGCACTGCTCGGGGTTGTTCCAAAGACAGATGGAGTATGAGGCTGCATCCCACCTAAGTGCCGGCTTACTGCACACCTACTGTGTGGGAATACTCCATCGCTCGCCAAATGGGACACCGACGTAACGGGCCGGCTCACATCCCGCCTGGAGCACAGCAGGGCAGAAGTGGCCACACAGACAACATCACTATTGTGATCTCGCCGTTGTGTTATTGTCTCTGGCTGGCTGGCTGCAGCCTCGCCGTCCCTCCAGACGGGCGCGGTGCCTTGGGAACTGGGGTGGAGGCCCCGGGTGGAACAGAGCCACCCTGGGAATGGCAGCCCCAGAGGACCGAGGGGAACGCACCACAGCCCACAAGCTCCAGAGAGCCCGGAAGACCCCGCTTCACCCGCTGGCCGGCCACACTAAGAATCGATTTTGAAGGGTGTTTCCCAGAAGTGGTCTGGCCTCTCCGGTGTTGTTATTCATCCTTCCCTGGCCGCCCGCCGCCTCCCGGCCCAACCCTCTCCACCCTCACCGCCTCTCGCGTTTGGGGCTGAGAGCCGGGAGGGCAGCTGGGGCAGGAAGCTGGTTTCCCGTAAATACCCCCCACCATGGGTCTGGGTGCCAGCACCCCACCCACCCACCCGCCCCATCTCCCAGCCTTCACCAGCTGAGCCCCTTGGCAAGGCTGGGTCAGGAATGTCACGCCGGGGCCAGGGCAGTGTTTCCCAGGCTGGGGCTTAGATGAGAGGGGTCCAGGCCAAGTGGCCAGAGCTGGGGCTGGGGCGGACTTCCTGCCCCCAAGGGGGAGATGCGACCACTGCCAGCTTCCCATGCCCATCCCAGCTTGCAGATGTTCCTGGGAGTGTTCAGGAAGTGCAGGGATTAAGGCAGGAATGGGGAGCTGTGCCCAGGGCAGACGGGGGAAGGGTCCTGGGGAGGTCACAGGAAACGGGGGAAAGGCCTCTGTCATTGGCCTGCTGTGCTACAGGACATGTCCCTCTCAGGGCCTCACTCTGCCATCCATAACCCAAGAGGGTTGGACAAGCTGCTTTTCCCCCGCAGTGTTCACTGAGCAACCGGTCCCCCCAACCCGTGTTTGGGTCTCTGGGCCACCCCTGGGTGGTGGGGAGGGAAGAAGGAGAGAGGCCTTCTCCCGCCCCCTGGGAGCTGAGGGTCTTCGGGGAGGGCAGACATCAAAAGGGTTTCAGTAAGAAAGGGGGGACCGAGCAATGAACGGACAGGTCTAGGTGCTGTGGTTGTGAATGACGGGAGGCAGGGCCTCCCTGGGGAACCACGGTGGGCTTCCCTAGACGAGCAGGGCCCAAAGGAGGGAGCAGGGCAGGTGGGACAGGGCATGACTTCTTTGAGGACACAGAGGACACCATGAGCCCGGGGCAGGGGGGTGCAGCTGGCATGGGGTGAGGATCAAAGGCTCCCTGGGAGGCAGGCCTGATACATCCCTGCAGGCAGCCTAAGGATTCTGATCTCTATCTTTAAAACAGCCAGCAGCCATTGACGGTAAAGACAGGATAAGGTCTGAGTCTTGAAAAGTTCCCACCCAGAAGCCACAAGGATAAAGCAGACAACAAAGGTGCTGCTGTGCCCGAGGCTGGAGATACCTCGCAGGGAACCCCGGGGCCCTCAGGAACCCAGTTTGGGAACCACTGGGCCGATGACCACACCCACCACCCCCCCCCCCGACCCCACCCCTTCGGTGCCCTTCCAGCACTGACATCCTAGGCTCTGTGAGGGTTTTAGGACATCCCCAAGCGGCACAGTGGCCCAAGCTAACGCCCACGAGGCTTTGGCCGAGCCCTCAACCCCACCCCACCTCCCAGGAGGGCAGCTCCCCGCACCTCGGGCCCAAGACCTCCACCCGCAGTCTCGGGAAGGGGGAGGCGGAGGAGCGAGGGCGGGTGGCTCCAGGGGAAGGTTGCTCCTTTACCACAGGGGACGCTTCTCATTTTGCGCACAACCATCGCCTCTCAGGGAGGTTTCCCCAGAGGCCCTAGGAGGCTCCATCCCTCCCTCACGTTCCAGAGTCCCGAGTCAGACTCCCACTGCACCCCCCCAATCATCTTGGCGGTCTGTGCACTCCCTGAGAAAAGGGACTTCGTCTGTGTGTTCATTCGTTCATTCATTCATTCATTCTTCAACAGATGCTGGGAATACTGTGACCAACAAGGTAGCCAGCCCCTGCCCCCGCCACACGACTTCCCCTCTCTCTGTGACCTTGCAGGCGCCAGGAGCCCCCTCCAGAACCCGACTCGATTGTGGGCAACCCAGGCTGGAGTTTTTCAAAAGGAAAACAAGGCAAGGTAAAGAAGGCCAGATGCCGGAGCACAGAGGCATTGGCTGCAGGGCACCCTCTTCACGGAAAGTCTGGACGGAGTAGCTGCAGAGTCGTCGGCCACTGGGCATTGGCTCAGCCCAGTTGGGCCCGGAAAGCAGCAGCATCTCCCAAGCCACCACCCCCAGCCACAGTGTGGACACCAACATCATCACGTTGGCATCGCCATCCGGCCACTACTGCCGCATCAACCTGCCACTACCAGCCTCTACGCTAACAGAAAACCCAACAGCACATTAGCGTCAACAGCTCACACCCCCTGCCCACACGCCACGACCACCGTGGCACTCCACCCTACTCAGGATTGCAACGAACGCTCAGCCCGACTCCACACGGCACCTGTAGAGTTACCTCCGCTTTACCCAAGAGAAGACGGGGCCTCAGGGAGGTTAGATAGAGCGTGTTACAACAAGAGTGCCCGCTCCTGACTCCCAGTCCGGTGCTCTTCCCGCCGTACCCTCGCCCACCTCCTTTACCCGGAAATGGTCCCTGAGCGTGTTCCTGGCCCTCTGTGAGGTGGGCCTGAAATCTCGTCTCCCTGGCACACACTGGCTACGAGGCCTTAGGTGAGACTCGACGAGTCTCAGTGTCTCTCCTTCCTCACCTGTCGAAATGGGACAGTAAACCATTACATTCTGGAGCGCTGGGCAGAGTCCCAAGGTAGAGTAAGTCACCAGGCAGGGCACCCGGCACTCAGAAGGCACGTTGTGGGTAGCAGCTGTCATTGTTACTAGAGTTGGCAGGAAAAGAAGAATGTCCTCATTCCCCAAAGGATGCACAAGCTGTTGGTAGCAACAATCATCATAATGGCCCCTAGGGCTTACGGAGGACTCGATGCGTCTCCGGGCAGTGTCTTAAGGGTGGCGCGTGAGGAAATCGAGGCTCGGGGATGGTCGTTAATTAACGCGCAGGAAGCGGCAGAGGTGGGATTTGAACCCAGGCAGCTCGTCTGGGCCTGTGTTCCTAGTCACTACCTATCCCCCCTCCGGGAACATCACGATCAGCCGTGAGCACCTACTACGTGCTGGTGCTTCCCATAGAGCATCTCCAGTCTTCACAACCTTGCAGAGCAGATGATACTGACCCGGAGATGAACTTGAACTTGGGCTCCCCACTTTGGTTGGCTCCAAAGTGGGGCTCTCTCTGAGCCTCAGGGCCCTCCACCTCCCTGTGGCACCCTGGCTAACCAGGCGAAACCTCGGCACCTTGGGGCAACGCCCTCAGTCCGCCACGCAGGGCGGGTCTACACCAGGGGCCGTTCAGGCACAAACTCCAAGCCTGCCCTCCTGGAGGCCCCCCCCCCCCCCGCAACCCTGACACAGCCCCAGGGGAGCCCCAGGGGCCTGGCCTCTTGGGTTCTTGGCATCCTCGTGTGCAGCTGCCCGGGCAGAAAGGTTTCATCTTTCCAGACTGGACGGGGGAATCCTGCCCCCCTCCCAAGTTCTCGTTCCCAGCAAAAGACCTTGGCAAGACCCCCGATCCTCTCTCCTTCCCTGGGACGGATGGCTTCCAGCTGCCTGCCGCCCCGGCCTGGGAAAATTCGTAGGAGCTCTGCAGGTCCCAGGTCATCTGAAACCTGAGTGGTTCCTGCAGAACCCCCAGGCCTTCCGGCTCCCCCCCACCCGGGGCTCCCACCGGCGGCACCCCCTCGCTTCCCCAGCAGGCCCCCCTGAAAGCAATCACAAAAAGAGTCATTGCAACCTGGGCGGGGCTGAAGCAGAGGACCTCTCCAGTCGCTGATCACCTAGCACATGCCGGCTAATGTGGGTCTCCTTACAAACGGCCGGCGGGTGCTCCCCACACCCACGCCACAAAGAGGGCTCAGAGACGTAGGCTGCTCGTCCCCACTGCCGGCAAAGCGCACAGCTGCGGAGTGCCTTGGGCTGCTCTAAGGTCCCCACACCTTGCCCGTCCGACGCCCTCGTTCCAAAGGTGGGGAAACCGAGGCTTGAGCGGAGGTGGCTTGCCAAGGGGAGGCTGCCAGGAGTATGGGGGTTGGGCACGAGCCCAGGTGTGCCTGACCCTGGAGACGGCTCTCGGTCCGCTCCGCGCCCCCGCCTTCGAGTCGGGATGCATTTCTGGCTTCATCCACTGCATCCGGCTCTGCCTCACGGGCCGGCCTCGACCCCTCCTCCCCCCCCGCCCCCCGCCCCCCCACGACGGCACAGAGGTTCCTTGTGGAATGCAGGTCCGCTCCGGGACCCGCGGTGACTCCCATCGCCTTCAGGACCAGTCCGAGTGTGTGGCCCGTGTCTGTGATCTCGTCGCCGTGCCCTGCGAGATGCTCCCCGTCCCCCCGGCCTCACGCCCCACACACGGTTCCCCAGACACGTCCAGCCACACTGTGCCGTGGGACACTGTTCCTTCAGCCCGGCTCGCTCTACCCCTCCCTGCCGGGGCTCCTCGCCGCATGGTGACGGCCTCCCCTACCAGGCCCCGGCCGGCTCCGTCCCCGTCTGGGGACCCTGGGGGACCCGCCACCTCTCCTGGAAAGAAAGCACAAGAACACAGCGGCCAGAAGACCCAGGCCTTGGACAGACCCTCACTCTCATCACAGCCTCGCCACCCCGGGCGATGTCACCGGTGCCCAGACAGCCCCTCGGGCCACCCCCCCCGCGCCCGCCCCCAACACCTCACAGCCTCCACCAGGGGACTAGAACAACCAGCTTAGGAAGAGTGAGAGCAGCAGGTGTCCCCACCCACCCCCTCCACAGCAGGGCCTTTCCCACACGCGGCCGCCAGCTGGGAAAGATGGATGGGCCCTCCCCGGCCAGGGCCTCGGAACAGAGGGCTCATGTCACAGGAGGCTTCACATCCTCGGCTGGAAAGGGCCATAAAACGTTCTGGAGCCAGACATGGGATTCAGGCCATTTTTCCAAGTCATGGGAGATTGGTTGTTTGTTGGAGGGTTTTTTTTGTTTTTTTTTTTTTCTTTCTAGAAAGAAAAGAAAAGAGAGGGAGAAGGAGGCAAGGCCTTCCGTAGCACCGTCCCCGACTCCGGCTGCCTGTCGTGGGCACAGCCCAGGAGACACCAGCCAGCTCCCGAGGTGACTTCTGGCTCAGGTTTCGTTGACGTGCCCTGCCTCCACCGGCCCGTCTAGCGGAGCGAGCGCGGGCCAGGCCCTGGCGCTCCAGGCCTCACTCGCCCTGCCCGGCGGACAAGACGGGCCACAGACCTTGACGACAGGCCCCTTCCAGCTCTGCTTCCTGCCAGCCTGGGTTTATCAGAAGCAGGGGCGGGGTTCTGGTGGGTTTGTCAACAGCCTAGCAGAAGGCAGAGAAAAGAGGCAGAGTGGCCACCTGCCCTGACACCCCCACCCCCGGGTGCAACTTAGTGGGGCACTCAACTCTGTATTTCTACTTCTTTATTTATTTTGAGAGAGCGTGAGGGAGCACAACGCGGGGAGGAGCAGAGAGAGAGAGAGGGAGGGGGACAGACTCCCAAGCAGGCTCTTTGCTGTCAGAGCAGAGCCGGGCGCGGGGCTCAAACTCACAAACTGTCAGATCGTGACCCGCGCCGAAGTCAGACGCTTAACCGACTGAGCCACCCGGGCGCCCCGCCCAGTTCAATATGAGATAAATGCAGGACCTCTCTCTGGGACTCACTGTTCCCTGCTGAGATATGGGTATGAATATTCTTTTGATGGTGGAGAAAGACAGACTGAAGTGAGTGCTGACAATGTGCAGGCAGACACAAGACGTGCCAAATGCTTACCTGTGGCACCCCACCCCCACCCCCGCAGGGTCACAGACGGGGCGTGAAAGGATTAGGAGCTTGCCCCAGGGTCACCCAGCAAGTGATCTGAACCTGAACCTCATCCCATGGCCTCAAGCAAATACTAAAAGCTCTAAATGAAAGTGGGAGACTCTGGCACAGCAGGAGGGGAGTCACCTGGGTCCTGCTTCCGGAACAGACCCTCCTCGCTCCTGCCAAGCCCTGGGCCAGAGGCAGAGATCCGCCCCTGCCCTCCTCCTCCGCTCCCCTTCATCCCCTCGCCCCTGATCCCACTCTGTGCCCCAGGCCACCTCCCTCCTCCTCCCTTCCCGGACTTTTGCTCACTGCTCAGAATTAAAGTACTTTGGGACCACTCCCCCACCCGCATCAGACTTTAGCTCCTTGGGGACAGAAGCTCATTATGGTTTTACCAGGCGGAGGGCCCACCATCAATTCATGCACACAGCAAGCATTTACTGAAGACCTACTATGCGCCAGCCATTGTGTAGGCCCTGGAGCTACAACAGGGTCTCCCCGCCCACAGCCCCTGCCCCCCTGGGCTGCCCTTCTCATGGGAGGGACGGGCACCGAGGGAGTCGCTGGGGACGGCGCTGAGCGCCAGGAAGGCGAGCAGATGGCTATGCAGAGTGAAGCAGTGGACAGCACGCGACCGGGTGGTTGGAGGGGAGAGGCGGCTCTGAAATGTTGAAAAGGAGACCCGAGGCACCAGGAGGAGTGAGCCTGCCTCTACTTAACAGAGAGGGAAACTGAGTCCTAGAATTGGGAGAAGGCACCAGATGTCTCCGACACCTGCCCAAGGCTTGGGCGCTTATCTTCCCCCCCGGGAGCCCAGGAAGGGGACAGGGGAGGTGTCTCCAAGCCTGAGGCACAGCCAGGGGAAGAGGCAGGGAGGGGTGACAGGGCTCTGGAACCGTAGGGGGGAGGGGGGCTGCACTCCACCTGCCGGGCACAGACCACCCCCCTCCCCATGCTGGCCTGAGGCTCCCCAAGGCTGCCTGCCCACCCCCCGACTGGGCTTCAGAAAATTGATTTTCTAACAGCCATCCATCAACCCGGCACGTCCAGCTGCTGGTGGGACACAGGGTCCCCAGAGCCTCATCCACCTGAGGAAACTGCTCCTGGAGCTCGCCCCTCCTCAGAATGACCTCTGTGATTCCAGAAGCTGGTAACCGGAGACCAGAAAAGCACCTCTCTCCCCACCCTCTGCCCACCCCCCCCCCCCCCGCCAAGATGCCTCTCTGGCCTCACAACCACTGGTCTGCTTGAATGCCCCTCAGAGATGGGAGGCTCAGCCCTTACTGGGGCAGCCGTGGTGATAACTCTGGGGGAGGGGGTGTCATTATTTTACTCAAACCTCTAGACAGGCAAGTTCAACAGATGACAAAAGTGGGTTAGCTCTCCAAGGCTACCCGGCCAAGTTTCCACCCGAGGACCGGCCCACCCCAAAGCGGGGATATCAGTCTTGTTGCTACCAACAAGTTCCTTCCCCCACCAAAGCTTCTCTCCCCAGCCGTGGGTGGCCTCGTGACTTGGGGCACCTTCCCACTGAACACCTGTCTCTTCTCCTTGGCTCTGACAGCAATCCAGGCCCCGGGATGGCCCGTTTACAAGGAGAGAAGGAAGGGAGAAGGGAAGAGGGGTCTAGTCCTGGACCGGACAGCAGAAAACCGGAGCTCCAGCCCGATTCCCGCTGATGCCCGGGGTCATGGACCTCAGTTTCCCTGTCTGCAACATGGAAACCCGAGTTCCTGGGAGAGGTTATAGATACACTGTCTCCAGTGGGGAAGGGCCAATTCTAGAGCCAGAGGGACCCAAAGCCAAGAAGATAAGCAGGGTGCTGTTAGGATTCCAGGGTTGGAGCTGAGGAGTGGAGCCCAGAGAGGGGATGCCACCTGCCTGAGGTCACACAGCCACAGTGGGTAGACCTGGAGTCCGGAGCCCAGGTTTCCCGAGTGTTGGGCCAGAACTATGCCCCGATCCACAGGCCTCCCTGCAGGTCCCCGGCAGCTGTCGGGACATCAGAACACCTACCCTCCTCCCCGTGAGTCCCTCCATCACCCCTGAGGGGCTCAGTTTGGCAGGGCTTGTGGGGCAGACGAGCCAGGCCCACAGCTGGTAGGAGCAGGGTCACAAAGAGTTAAGGCTTTTCCGAGTCTGCCTTGATCCTCCTAAGCAGGCAGGAGCCCAGGCAGAATGGGGGGCTTGGGTTTCACGCCACCCCCCACCCCGGCCTGGCTATAAAATACGATCGCGTCTCACCGCTGATTGATGGTCCGGGGAGAACCTTGGGGAGGTGGGCTGGGGCGAGATCAGATTTTCAAGGGCTCAGCCACTGATATTCTATCCGAGGCCTTCTGGAACCCACCACGGGCCCGTCTCCACGGACCCTGGAGGAGGCTGGGTAGTGGAGAGGCCAGAGGGATCGCCACAAAGCAGAGGGTTGGTTGCCGGGCCCAGTACCCGCCCTGGGAACGGCCCTCAGCGTCCCCTCCGGGACCCCCGGGAGCCTCGGCCTGGGTGGCCGCTTGTCCACTCATTCATCACCCGTTCGTGTCCCGGGTATGTCCTATGTGCCAGGTAAAGGTGCTGCAGAAAGGAACGGTTCCAGGCACAGTCCCCGGTTCCATGGAGTTTTCAATCTAGCAGGCCCCCAAAAGAACGAGTCTAGAACTTCCTTCCCACCCGTGGGGTGCAGGACTGAGGACGAGGTCAAGGGTTAAGCACCGCCTGGGGCTTGCGCTCTGCCTCCAGGCTGGCCTCAGCTCGAACTTCGGACGGCCACCCTGCCCCCTAGGACTGACCCCTCCACGCCTTATCTGTGCGGTGGGCATGAGAACAGTGCCCACCGTCCGCCGTGCCGGGGTGGGGCCAAAGAGGTCACGAATATAGAGCTCTCAACACGGGGCCTGGCATTGGGTAATTAATTCTGCCCGTTAGGATTCAGATCCTGGAAGATGGCCTGGCCCCGTGTGTGAAGGAAGGAAGGAAGGAAGGAAGGAAGGAAGGAAGGAAGGAGTAATGAAGCCGGTGTGCAGGGCTTTATTAGGTGCTTTCGCTGTGATAGGCCATTTGGCTCCCGCCATGATGGTGTGGTATGGGGAAACTGAGGCTCGGGAAGCAGCCTTCCCTTCCTCCTGCCAGCCTCCATCACCGCTTGCACCACTGACGTCCCAGCCTGATAAAGAGGGTCGGCGAGGGTCGGCAGCCCGACAGCCTTTGCTGGAGGCAGAGCTCAAGGAGGAAGTCTTGGCAGACCGGAGCGTTCCTCCCTCTTCTTGTCCCCGGTCAGCCCTGGATGCGCAGAACCCAGCATGGGGCCACCCTGGGAACTGGCCCAGCTCCTCAGAAATCCCTGGTCAGGTCAGCCTCCGGGGAACCGAGCTGGGAGAGAGCCCTTTGGACACAAACCAGACCCCACCGAAGACCCCTCGGGGCCCACGACGCCCACAGGCTCTCGCGGGAAGCTCCTTCCAGACCCCACTGACGGGAGCCCGGGCCATGCCCCTTTGGTGTCCATCACTCTCGTGTTGTGCCCCCAGTGTCGGTCCATCTGACTGCTCAGGAGTTAAGTGTGCAGGTTTGAGCGCCTGGCTACCCAGATTCAAATCCCACCACCGGCTAACAGCCATGTGTCCTTGGGCCAGTCATCTCCCCTCCCCAGGCCTTAGTTTCCCCCTCTGTTATCTGGGGATAGTAGTGGTGAGACAGACCAGACTGTTGCTTTCCTGTTTACCCCTGGCACATAGAAGGTGCTCAGTTAGCATACGGGCCCAGTCTGGTCTCACAAATGGACTCTGAAGGGAGAAGAACGCCCAGCTGACAGCTGGCCCTCAGCCCTGCCCCAGCCTCGCCGCCTCTCAGCACCCCCAATCCCCTGGCCCCGGGGACCCTAATCCACCCCCGAGCGGCACGCAGCAAGTGCCCCACCCCAGCGCCCGCCTGCCGCGAGGGGCTGGGGATCACACAGGCCAAGAGAAACCTAAGCCCCTAGACCCAGAGGAATGTCAACAGCAGATTAGACCTCATGCTGTTCCCAGGATCCAGAGTTCTCCCCCAGCTTCTGCTCCAGGCCAGAGCCTCGGGCCCCACCCACCCCCAAAGCCTGGAAAGCCGGGACTGTGGGGAGAGGCTCAGAGAGGGCGAGGGCCTAGCCCAGAGTCACACAGCAGCCTTGTCCTGAGCCAAGGCCAGATCCCCAGCTGTCCACTCCCAGGCCTCGCTGCTTCCAGTGACTTGGGCTGACTGTGACCTTGACCTGGTCAGCCAAGCTTTTCTCCCTCGTTAACTTGTCAGCGAACACTCACGGCCTCAAACCCCTCCCCACGCCCCCCACCCCAACCTCAGAAGGTCCTCCCCAATTTCTTCAGCCAGGCACTCTGCAGAGGGTTTGCAAACTGGCAGGCTTGGGGCCCACGGGCATTTTGTTTGGAGAGGAGGGGGATTCTCGGAAGATGTCACATGAAAATCCCTATTTCTAGCCTCTCGTGAAAACAGTGGCAAGGCTGTGTCATTCCCCATAGTCCCTTACAGGATCAGCCTGGCGTCCTTGGGCAATTCAGTCTGCGGACCCTGAAGGCCGGACTTCCCCTGGGGTACAAAAGGGAGTCGCAGAAACATGGAAACGAATCTCTACTGAGTGGGTGATGCTGGGCCGGCCACTGTTCTGGGTGCACGACACACAGTAAGACTTCAGTTCTCTTGGGGCGCCTGGGGGGCTCAGTCGGTTAAGCGGCTGACTTCGGCTGAGGTCACGATCTCACGGTTTGTGAGATCGAGCCCCGCGTCGGGCTCTGCACTGACAGCACAGAGCCTGCTTGGGATTTTCTCTCTCCCTCTCTCTGTTCTTCCCCTTCTGTCTCTCTCTCTCAAAAATAAATATATATAAATTTAATTTTAATGTTTACTTATTTTTGAGACAGAGAGAGACAGAGCATGAACAGGGGAAGGGGGAGAGAGAGGGAGACACAGAATCAGGCTCCAGGCTCTGAGCCATCAGCCCAGAGCCCCACGTGGGGCTCGAACTCACGGACCGCGAGACTGTGACCTGAGTTGAAGTCGGATGCTTAACCGACTGAGCCACCCAGGCGCCCCAAAAATAAGTATATATAAACTAAAAAAAAAAAAAAAAAAAGACTTCAGTCTTCTAAATGATGGGAATTCCTGTTATCCTACTGATGAAGCATCTGGACTCAGAGGCACATCTGGCTTACGAAGTTCACAGCCCAGAATACAGCGTTGGAGTTCAGACCCGGGTCCGACAAGCCCCAAACCCAGAGCTCCTGCCACTGTGCATTCAAAGCAGAGGGCCCGGCCCTGCACCCAAGTCTCAACATTCAATTCCCTCCAACTCACGCCATTTGCTCGTTGGGCTCTCCCTTCCCCCCCTTGCTCCCCCCAAAACCCCTCAGAGAGGCTCCCTCCCCGCCCCAGTGGTTAGTCCTCTGGATCTACGGGCTGGGAACTTTCCAGGGTTCAACTTCAACCCCGCATTTCCCTTTGTTGCCCCGCAGTGTCGTCATGATGCTAAAACAAATAACGAGGGGCTGGCCCAACCCCAGGCTACCTTTCTCCCTCGGTTCCCTCCCTCCTTCCTCACGCTGCCCTGTGTCCCCCAGGGAAAACCAAGCCACTTCCTGACCCTGTGACCACCCCCCTTCCCTGCCTCCCTACCTCCCTGCCTCGCTGCCTGAGCTCACCGTACCCCTGCCAGGAATTCACCCCCCCCACCCCTGTCTCCCCACTCCCCCCAAACCTTTCCCTACTTCTAGACTCAGCTCAGTCGTGTCCTCCGCCCCTCCACCCCCCCCGCCCCCCCTTACCGGGTGCACACGACCTCCTGCTGTCTCGTGCGCATGGATTCCAGAGTCAGACAGATCTGGATTTGAACCCAGCTCTGCCCCTCACCAGCTGGGCGTGTTTGGGCAAGTCACTGTCCTCTGCGCGCCTTACCTTCCCCGTCTATAGAATGGAGGTGACGATCCTCCACCGGGCTGGGACTGTGTGAGGATTTATCCCGTCTTCTGCCAAACAGCTATGGAGTCCGTGAGGAGTCAAGGTAACAATGTTTGCAAAGCACCTACCCCATAGTATCTGCTCAATAAATGCTTCCGAGCTGGTGTTAGAACGCTCTGTCTCTCTGATCTTAGCACCCTGAAGGCAAGAACTCACTTTCGTTCATCTCTGTTTACTTCTGGGCTTGGAGGGTCAGCCAGCACATAGTAAGGGGTCCATGATTCGAACATCAAATGAAGCAGCTGGGGTCCCAGTACACTAGGGTTTGGGCCCAGAGGGTCCTGTCGCCTCTGACAGCAGCAGGGAAACAGGGAGAGGGGTCGCAGTCTGGGGGTCAGTGTCACACGGCAGGTAGGTTGGCAGAGAGGAAACACGCTACATCTGAGCTCGCAACAACCTCGGCCGTGCAGTCCGTCCATTGGCACTGATATGTTGAGCACCTACTGTGCGCTGGTTTGGTCTAGAAGCGGGGTGACAGCAGGGAAGAGAGCAGATGAAACCCCTGCGCCCGGAACGTCTGCATCTTAGCAGGGAGAGACCGATCACAAACTCAGAAACCAAAGAGAGAAGCAAGACGATGTCACATGCCGGAGAGCGCTAGGGAGAAGGTCAAGCCCGGTGATGGAACAGCAGAGACCAGCTTTAGCCAGAGCGATGAGCAAACGTCAGCTGAGCTGGCCAGGAGACAGCTGTGCACCGACGTGGGGCAAAGCACTCCAGGCAGGAGCAGGGACATCATGTGCAAAGGCCCTGAGGTGGAAACAAGCTTAGTGGGTTCGAACAAGAGGGAGGAGGACCCTCGTGTCTGAAGCACCGAGACAGCGATGACGGGGAGGAGAGAACCACGGGACATGAGATCGAGGCAGCGGGGGGGCAGGGCCGTGGCGGGATCTTTGGGCTGTCTGGGAAACCTGGAGCTTCTTCCGGGAGGGTGGGAGCCACTGAAGGGTTGCCAAGGGGCGAGTGATGTGCTTCCCACCGTGGGAAGCTGCTGGCTGCTTTGTGGAGAACGGGCAGGGGCGAGGGGGCAGGAACAGAGGCAGAGATCAGCGAGGGGGGCTTCGGGGGCCGTCCAGCCTCCAGAGCATGGCAGTCACTTCCAGCACGGCCCCGGTGGCAACGGGGCCAAGGTTTGGGGAACGAGTGAGCTGTGGGGTGCGGGAAGGAAGGCCCGGAGGCGGACCGCGTGGCTGGCAGGGACCCCTGCGTCCCTGGAAGAGTTCGCGGTCCGGAGCCTGTATTCAGTAAGCGCCCGTAGAGGCTTCCTGCTGTTCCCACTCTGGGCGTGACTAAGTCATTGCAGTTCCCTGAGCCTCGGTGTCCACGTCTGTGGAATGGGAGCCAAAACATCGGCTCACGCAGAGTGCGGTGAGGACCAGATGAGGCGAAGGGTACAGAGAGCCCGGGAAGCCGTAAGACAGCACAAACCATAAAATCAAAAGCTCCACCGTGTCCTCGGCGCCGTCACGACTGCGGTTTCGGGTGGAGGCTCCCGGTCGTGGGCGGGCACACGGTGACGGAGGCGCCTTGGTGCCACCAAGACGAACTGCCAGCTTCTGCGCCCGCCGCCCGGTGGGAGCCACGGGACGGAGGCACGGGGGCCAGCCCGGGCGGTCTGCTCCCAGCTCGGTCGCTGACCCCTGCGTGAGCGTGAGCTGGCGGCTGCCCCTCTCCAGGCCTCGGTTTCCCCGTCTGTAAGGCAAGGGGATTGGGCCCGCTGACCCCCGCCGTGGGCCTTCCAGCTGGGACCCCGCGAAAGGCCTGTTCTTCCTCCTTCGAGAGGCTCCGAAGCGAAGTCTCCCGAGCCTCTCTGGGAGGGCCAGCTGGCCGCACCTGGGGCGGGCCCCCCAACCGGCCCGTCTCACCCCCAGCCTTCCTCTCCCACCTCCCGGCTCCGGCCCTGCCAGGGTTAATCAGCCAGCGGCCCCCACCTTTGCAGGAGAAACAGAGAAGGCGGGGGGTCCGGGTTCCCGGAACCTCCTTCCACCCTGCCCCCCAGCACACCCTGTGCAGCTGTCTCCCACATCCCCGCCCCGGGATTCCCAGGCTCCCGGGGGCCCAGGAGGAAGTGGGTCGCATTCTTGAGGGCCTGTGTCAGGCTCCTGGCTTCCCGCGCTCCACCTCCCCTCGTGCACGTCCCCCTGCCAAGGCAGCTTAGTGGACAGGGGGCCAGCCCAGGCTGGCACGACTCCCGAGGCTTCTCTGAGCCTCAGCTTCCTCATCTGAAAAATGGGGACAATCCCTACCTCCAGGAGGACATTGGAGAGGCAAGTCCGTATGTAGGATGGGCAGGACACAGAATACTGGACACGAACACCACTGTCCTAGGGGCTCTGTACGGACTTACTTAATCCTCACTAGAAGCCCGGGGGAGGGAGGGAGGTCCTACCATTGTCTCCGTTGTATAGACAAGGAAGCCAAAGCGCAGAGAGGTCGAGTGGACGGCCGGAGGTCACACAGCTAGTACAAGGAATTCAAAGCTGGGATTCAAACCCAGGCCTTTCTGGCTCCAAAGTCCACCAAAGGGTTAGTTCTGTTCGTCCCTAATTCTCTAGACCTCACTCGCTCTCTACCCTCGTAGTCAGTTCAGTACGAGGAGCCCTGGGGAATCCAGGGCCTACTTCGAGGGAAAACACCCGTCCGGGGTCACGCGGACGGCCGGGCAGTGTGGCAGGGCTGGGACCAGAGCCAAGGCTCCAGATCGGAGACCAGGGTTCCTCATGTGGCACCAGATACCTCATGGGGACACAAGGGACCATCACCCTTCGCACCTGGCCACGGCTCTCGTCTCTCTGAGCCTGTCTCTCTTCCTCCTTCTCCAGGGCTCCTCCCTCCTCCCTGCCTCCCCTGGGCCTTCGAGCACCCGCCGTATGTGTGTTCACACCTTTCCTGGGATGTCCAGCCCCGGAGCCACCTCCGCCGGGCTGTCCGCCCTGATCCTCTAGCCCCTGCATCTCCTCTGATGCAGAACATCTACCGACATCCGGTCACCTGCCACTTCGCGTGCGTGCACGTGTGCGTGAACTTGCTATTCTACCCATGATTCCTAAAGATGGAAAGGTATATTTATTTTTTCACAAAAACGTGCGGCCCCAAAGCCGTGCTGGTTGTTTAGCCGACAGACTTGCGTCAGTAAATTATAACCCTAATCTGCTCCTAATCTGCGACCTGCCCCGGCCCCTGTGGGGCGAGTCCTCTTACCTGCTGTACCCATTTTACAGATAAGGAAACTGAGACACCGAAGGGTTTCTTTCTCCCCCCTCCCCCCTCCCCCCCGCTTTCTGTTGATTCATTTGTTTTGTTTTCTAGAGTCCACGTATGAGTGAACTCGTATGGTGTTTGTCTTTCTCTGACTGATCTCACCTAGCACCCTGCCCGCGAGGACCGTCCGTGCCGTCACAAATGGCACGATCTCATCCTTTTTTAAGGCCGCGTCATACCCCGTCGTGCATGTATATGTATAGCCAGCACCTCGTCCTTACCCACTCGTCTGCTGATGGACACTGAGGTTGCTTCCCTGAAGGGTTTCTTGAATCCTTAAAGTGATGGAGACAGGAGAGGAGCCCGGGCTTGTCTGACTCCCGTTCATCTCCTGAAATGCTTTACTCGCTCACCCAAAACCACAGCAAAACCGCCATCATTTTCACCATCACATAGGCCACCAACCTCCAGGGTTAGCAGCTGCCATCATCAGCCCCACAGCCACTAACCCTCTGGCCACTAACCTCCCGGTCCTCACCTCCGCCACCGCCCCCAGCTGCATCATCGTTCTTCAGAGCCTGCTCAGAGATGTCAGCCCAAGTCAGAGGAGCAAGCCTGGGCCCTGGCCTGGGGGAGCGCCTGCCACCAGAGCCACCCCTCCCGCCCCAGGGTAGCCACCTCTATACACAGGGTGCCCCGGAAGGAAATTTTCCTGGCCAAAAAGGTCGGGCCTTTGTTTGAATGACTGCATTCGGTAAGCATTCATGCAATTCAATCTGCATTTATGGAGCGCCACTGTATGAGCCAAAGGGACACAGAAGCAAACAAAAGAGGAACAGGGCCCCCTCAAGTAAATCATTCTGAAAGGGACAGAGCACCAAAGAGGGGGGCGGGTTGTAAAATCCAGTGGAATGGAATAACCTAATTCAGTCTGGGAAATCCAAGGGAACTGCGTGGAGGAAGTCACGGTTAGGCTGAGACATGAATGTCAAGTGGGAGTGAGCTTAGGCAAAAAGGAGAGTATGTTGGGACTACCGGGCAGGAGTGCTTGGTGGCGGACACAGGATGTGCAAAGGCCCTGAGGTGGGAAAGGTACCTCGTCTTAGACGATCTGAAGGGAACATAAGGTCATGCTACAAGAGGACGGAGGGCAAGCTGGGAGCGCCCAGAAATCGAGGATGCCCTACCAACCTCGTGGAGAGTGGAGGGTGGATGGTGGTGCAGACAGGGGGTGCTTCTTTCTGACATTTGGAAAGAGAGCGCCCGGTCCAAGAAGAGAGGGGCCGGGCAACCCAGCGTGAGGCCCAGAGGAAGCAGCCGGAAGGGCCGACGGGGCTGAGGAAATGTTATGGATGGTGCTTAGCGATTATGCAGGGAGAATCAATTGCTCAGGCTGGTGCCTGCCTGGCACAGAGACACAAACACCGAAATGTCAGGCCTGTGATCTGAAAGCATCGCCCAGCAGCCGGCGAGGGAGGGCACAGCCCCACGGGTGCAGGCAGAGACGGGGAAATGAAAAGAAACCCCGGCACCCCCCAACAGGAACGGGGCATCCCAGATGGCGCTGGCGTGAAAGGGCCGGGCGGACGTGCTTTCCTGGGCTCTTGTGCACGCAGATAGCTCAGCTCCCAGAGACTCGGGCAGGGAGAGACGGAGGCCGGGCCAGAGACGCAAGATGCGCCTGCAGATACGTTTTAAACATGCAAATCGGGAGAAGGGAAGAGACTCGGAGAAACTGCCAACCGCCTACTCCCTGGGGCGCACTGGAGGGTGGAGAAGGAGGCCGCAGGGGAGGGCAGGTGGAGGGAGAGCCCGAGGGAGGCAGAGGGGGGCCTGCGGGCCCCTTCTTCACCCCAGCACCCCTGGCCACACCCCTGGCCCCCACCAAAGCCACCTCCCTGCAGAGCGCTCATGGTGCCCGCCTCCCAAAGCCAGCAGCCCGAAACCACACCTTCTGAGCACCTGCTCTGTGCCACGAACTTCCCCACATCCCGTGTGAATTTCTGGCTACACCTCCCCCAAGCGGGGGGCACCTGCAGTGGGAGAAACAGCAGTCGCACCCAGGCCATCCAGGTCACGAACTGAGAAGCCACCGCCAGAGCAACGCGAATGCTTACGAGCCCTGGCCACGGGCCTGGCACCCACGGGAGCCCTCTGCGGGCTCCCGCCATCTGGGGCTCTGAGAGGCGTCCCCCGTCCCCACTCTACAGGCAGGGAAACTGAGGCTCTCAGAGAAGGAACTTGGCCAAAGTCACCCTGCCGATAGGAGACGAGCTGGGAGTTGAGCTCCGTGCGGGGAGCTCTCACCTCCACAGCGGCCAAGGAAACATGCCAGGCATAGGAAAACTTTTGGCTCCGGGAAAGAGCCGGAAGTCCCAGGACGCAGGGCACGGAGGGGAAGGAAGAGACCAGGCGGAAGGCTTGCCCAGGACCGGAAGTGCTGTGTGCAGCTTCCCAGGCCCTGGCGGCTTTTCGCAGAGCCCCTGACTTTGGAAGTTTCTTCTTGCGTCCGGGTGTCCGAACTTTGCCTGCTTAGGCCTTCCTGTGGCTTCCCCGGTGACCTGGGAATAAAATCCCCAGAGCTTGGTGTGGCCTGGGAGGCCCTGCCCTGTCCACTGCTACCCCTACCCCTCAGCCCTCTTCAGGCACCTGCTGCTTCCCCTGCCCCCCCCCCCCCCCCCCCCTGGGGCTCGCTGCCCCCGGAGACACCCTCCCCGACCCAGCCACCCAGCCACTGGCACATTCCTCCCAGCCCTTACCCCAGTCTGACGGGTCTCATTCGTGCTTTCTCTGTCCTCTTTAGTGTCCCTCTCGTGTACAATGCAGGGAGCTCGTGCTGCCTGCTGTGCCTCCAGCATCTAGAACCAGGCCAGGCACATAGTAGGTGCTCAACAAACATTTGTCGACGCGTGGGGATGGGCAGCGCCCAGCCAAGTGTCCTGCATAAGGTCAGGGCCCTCAGCACACAGGGCAACTGAGGCTCCCAGAGGCTGTCCCACGGCTGAGGGCAGGGGCTCTGTGGTGGTCTTGCCAGAGCTGGGATTTTTCCACTGCCCCACGGGCCTGTTCCCAGCCCTACAGAACTGTCTCGTCCTCCTGGATCCGGGCCGGCGTCTCGGGGCCCCGCGTCCGCCCGCCTCCGCCCCCACTTTCCCAACACAGAGGCTGATCGATCCTTCCAGACTGTCTGTCCACACGCCCTCCGTTCCGCAAGCCCCATGTCCTTCCTTCTGCCACCCGTCCGTCCCCCCAGCCTGGAGGCCGCGACGCCCACGAGAGCACACGTGCGCCCAGATGCGTGCGTGGGCAGCCGTGGACACACACGTCCTCGCACACACCGTGAATAGCTGTGCCCAGAGGGACACAGTGCTGGGGCACACACACACACACACACACACACACGAGACGCCCTCTCACGTGTCCACATGCACGTACACGGACCCCAGACGCGAATGTCTACACACACACGTTTATCCACAGGACCCCACAGCCACCGCCCTCTGTTTAGGCCTTCTCTGCCTCATGCCCCACCCCCCCCAGCCTGGCACACCCTCGTGCCACGTCGGTTACGTGCAAACGCACGTGTGATCCGTGAACACAGCCGGGCTGGGCCCTTGTACCTCACAGATGAGGGTGAACAGCCTGAGTGTTCTCTGTGCGTCTCCATGGGCACGTGTCTACACAGCCACGCACCCCCCTCGGCTGGGTCTCCCCCCCGGGGCCTTCCCCCAGGGCAAGTGATGGGCCCCAGAAGGTGTGGCTCTGAAGACAGGGGACCCCAAGTGCTGCCAAGCCAGACTACCAGACCGCCAGCAGCCCCAGAGACCAGCGGCCAGCGGCCGTGGCTCCGGGCCCACCCCTTGCCCAGGACTGGGGTCAACAGCACCATCTGCTGTCGGCTTCTGGAACTATCCTCCAGAGGGCCTCTGCCTGGCCCTCCACTGGTCCTCCCGGAGGACCTGGGCCTGGGGGCGGGGGGGGGGGGGGGGTCAGGATCCTAAAAACAAGCTGGGTTTGAGGGGGCGCCCCAGCACCAAGGTCTAGAACAAGGCTCATCATCGGAACCTCTCAGGAAGGCTCGTACCCAAGTTGGGCCCTACTCTCCTTTTACGAATGGGGAAACTGAGGCCCCAAGTCAGGGGGTGACAAGAGGACTGGTTGTCCCGGAAGAAGGGAAATTTCACACATGGAGTGCTTTCTCAAATTTCTCTTTTTGTTTCACATCTGAGACTGGGCTCCAAAGACATCTCTGGGCGAGCCGTGTGGTGGCACTGACAGGCGGGGGGCAGGGGGCGGTGGGGGGGGGGAGCGACAGGAGGCCCACGGCGGCCTCACCCACACGGGTGCACACACACTTACCCTGTGAAAGGTGGGGGGCCCAGGCGGGGAACCGCAAAGGGACGAGGGATGCGAGGAAGGCCAGGCCAAAGTCCCATGTCGCGGGACTCCGGCCCAACGCAGGCGGGAACATGCTCCTCCCTTCTCCAGGTGGGGAGCCTGAGACCCAGGGCGAGGAGTGGTCCCCGAGGTCGCAGAAGCCGATGGCTGGCTAGCAATCGGTGCAGGTCCTCTGACTCCCAGCCCCGACCTCTTGCCTTCCACATGGGCGGCCCCCTCCTTCCCTCAGGTTCAGAATTACCCTTTCCGGGGGGTAGGGGTCTCCCTCCTGGACCAGAGGGCTCTGACGAATCTGATGGTGCAGGAAACCCGGGGACAAGGTGGCTTCAAACAGGTTCCCAAGCCCAGCCCCAGGCCAACCCATATCCTTGTCCCTGGCAACGTCTTATGAAGTCAAAAATATCATAGACTCTCAGGGGTTAAGGGATTCTTTTTTTTACGATTTTTTAAAATTTTATTTTTTAAAATTTACATCCAAATGAGTTAGCATCTAGTGCGACAATTTCAGGAGTAGATTCCTTTGTGCCTCTTCCCCACTCAGCCCATCCCCCCTCCCACACCCCCTCCAGGAACCCTCAGTTTGTTCTCCATATTTATGAGTCTCTTATGCTTTGTCCCCTTCCCTGTTTGTATATTCTTTTTGTTTCCCTTCCCTTATGTTCATCTGTTTTGTCTCTTAAAGTCCTCATATGAGTGAAGCCGTATGATTTTTGTCTTTCTCTTACTGACTAATTTCGCTTAGCATCATACCCTCCAGTTCCATCCACGTAGCTGCCAATGGCAAGATTTCATTCTTTTTGATTGCCGAGTAATACTCCATTGTGTGTGTGTGTGTGTGTGTGTGTGTATTCACACACACACACACACACACACACACATATATACCACATCTTTATCCATTCGTCCGTCGATGGACATTCGGGCTCTTTCGATACTTAGGCTATTGTCGATAGTGCTGCTATAAACATGGGGGTGCCTGTGTCCCTTTGAAACAGCACACCTGTATCCGGTGGATAAATACCTACTAGGGGTTAAGGGATTCCCAACAGCAGTGGTCAGATCACAGTAGCTGCTGGTTATTAGGGAGTGTGGGGCCATCTACCCGCAGGCGGATTCTTCTTATCCCACTTGCAGATGAGGACCGCGAGCCAAGTGGCTGTATCAGGACTCGCCGTTGGGACCCTGGCCCTAAGCCCAAGCCCCTCTCCCCAGCCCCCTCTGCCAGACACAGGCCAGGGCACGGTTGGCATCTTTGAATCCATTCAGCAGCGTTGGTGCCCCACTGCCACAGGGGTACACAAACACAGAAGTTCATTGGCAAGTGTTTATTAAGCACCTGCTGTGTGCCCAGCACAGTCCTAAGTGCTGAGGATACAGCAGAGAATTAAACAGACAAGGCTCCCTTCAACTGGGAGACAGACAGACAAGCTGAAAGGGCAAAAAACATGCCCTGCCGTGTTGTGATGGGGGCGGTGGAGAAAAGCAGAGCAGGGAGGCGGGATAGGGGGTGTGTAAGGGGTGCAGGGTGTGACCGTAAACAGGAGGAGGCTGAGGAAGGTGCAATTGAGGAGGGAATGTTTGAGCAGGGACCTGAAGGAGGTCCCGCCAGGTCCTCCAGGACCGGATGAGCCTTGCAGGTTGAGGAAATAGCATGTGCAAAGGCCCTGAGGTGGGCGGGGGGGGGGGGGTGGAGCACGTGTGGTGAGTGTGCTCGAGAAACAGCAAGGGGGCCAGTGTGGCTGGAGCAGAGAAAGCAGAGGGGAGAACAGGAGGTCAGAGGGGGATCAGGCAGTCTTGTGGGCCCCTCTCACGACTCTGGCTTCCACTCTGATGGATGGGGAGCCATTTTGAGCAGGGAAAGTGACAAGATCTAACAGAGGCTTCAAAGGGCACTTTGGACATTGTGTGGTTAACAGAGTACAGAGAGGGCACAGTCCGAAGCCGGGAGACTGGTGAGGGGCTGCCCAGAAATCTAGGTGTGACCTGAGGAGGGGGGGAGCCGGGCTGGAAGAGGTCGCATTTGTGACCTGTTCTGAAGGTAGTCACGTGCGCGATCATAGGTGAAGCCATGAGCGAACCCGCCCTCAGCTGTCTGGGGGCCAGTCACACCACCCCGCTCACGTTCTCCTGCGTGGTCCTCAGGTCGTCGAGCCGCACACAGGGCAGACGCCCAGCCGGGCAAGCTGACGACGAGCCCAGGCAGGGCCAGCAGGGGACCGCAGTGTGGACTTCCCGCCCCACTGCTGCCCCGGAGACAGTCTCGTGCCCCTGCGAGAAGCCGCTTAACCCCCAGCTCTTGTCCGGTCCCCTCATTATGCAGGTGGGGACACTGCAGCACGGAACCGCAAAGGGATTTGCCATGCGGGGAGTCGGAACCAGTCTCCCGGGACACGGTCTCCCGGCTCCGTGTCCCGTGCTCGCTCGCTCGCTCGCTCTCTCATGCTGCAAGCCCGAGGTCTGCCCCGCAGGACTGTGGTGACAGAGGTCAGGGGCTTGGTCAGGCCTGCCCACCCTTTTCCAAAGAAGGGGGCCGCGGTGGGGGCTGGGAAGGAGCACAGCTTCGTCCACCAGATTCATCCGCACACTATCCCATCCTTGGTGTGCTTCTTAACCACCCAGATCTGCGTAAGAGTGAAGTCTACACCCTGCTAGCATACGAAAAGACAAAACAGGTGATCTTGGCCCTTGGCCCCCAAAGCGGAGGCTCAGTGGAGCCGGAAAGAAAAGGATGGGGATTAACAGGCCCTTCGCCGCCCTTCCCGCCATCGTTGTCGAGAGGACCTAGGCTGGGTTGCACCGGGGAGCCCCCCGGGGCTGACGCTGAACCTGGACATGTAGCTGTAGAGAGCGAGAGGGCTGGGTGTCAGCCCCCAGGGCGGGCCACACGGCTCGACTGGCGGGAGGGGACGCGGATCTGGGAGGACTGGAGGGGCCTAGGGCTGGAACCGGCGAGCAGAGGCGGCAGACGGGGCCCCTCCAGGGCGGGCGTCAGGCTGACCACAAGGAGGGGGGACCGGGAGTCTGAGCAGCTAGAAAGCAGGTGACGGCGGTTTAGGGGGGGGAGAGAGAGGAGCAGCCCCACGGGAGCCTGCTCACGAGGCAAGGGCTCGGGGGAGGGGGGGGAGCGGCTCCCCGGCTGGGATTCGACGGGTAGGGGAGCCTACCCCAGGGGAGCGGATGCCCACCTTGCTCCACCGTGGCCTCCTGCTCCTCTCGCCACCGTGCTTCGCCACGACTAGTGACAGCCTCCCGGACAGCCCCCCCTGGGGCAGGCCGCTGCCGGCCCTCCGTACCCCCTTCTCCCTTCTTCCCTTAAGGGCACGCTCCCTCGTGCACGTGATGGGTGCCCACGAAGGTTGGGTTCCCAGGGAGCAGAGGCTGACATGGACACAGCAGTGGGCAGGTTTGCTGGGGACACCTGTCTTCAAGAAGGGGAAGAAGTTGGGGTGGGCCCAGGGAGAGGCTGGGCTGCGATGCGGGCACGACAAAGGTCTCGGCCGACCCCACGAGGCCCTCCCCACAGCTGTCCTGCATTGCGCCCGAGAAACTCGGCCTTGATGTTCCTTGGAATCCCTGCAGCATCCAATCCCAGGGGAGCAAGCCATTCTGGAAGCGTCTGAGAACAATGAGCCAGCAGCCCTCCCAGCGGCTGCAGAAAGAAGTCCTTCAGTCCTAAAGGGGGAGCCGGGGGGTGCGTTACCACGTCCAGCACAGATGCCCCCTACATACTATGTTCCCACCTTCCCTCGCAGCCCGGCGTGGCAGGGGGATTAAATTCTGGCCAATGGCACGTGAGGGGAAGTTACGCGTGCCACTTGCGGGTTGTGCCCGGTGTCCTGCCCTTCCGACTCTCCTGCCACCAGCTGGGATGCAGCTGTGAAGATGGGAGCCAGAGCAGCCACTTTGGGTCCAGAGTTGGATGCTCCATGCGGAGGGTAGCAGAGTTGCCCGCCGTTTCTCAACCGCACCCCTCCAGGTTGTTACCTGCGAGAGACTTCAGTTCTGTTGTGTTTAAGCATTTGGAGGCCCCTTTGTTACAGCTACCGTCCTTTACCCTGTTCGAGCAGCCACCACCTCCGTCACCGTCCTGACCGCAGTGTGACCAGCGTGTTACAAGGTTGCCATCAGGACGAGAGAAAACAGTGCACGTATGACAGGAGCAACGAGGTTTGCCCGCCTCCACACGGCCCCACCCTGTCGTCCACTGTCTCCTTGACGGTGACCGTTGTGGGGACCTTATTATGTCGCCTGTTGCCACAGCATCTCCATGAAGCCTACTCCATTGGCATCCCCGCCCTAGTGACTGGAAGGGTCGCTGCCGTTTTCACTTACAATCCTAGCTGGATCCATGACCGAACGGGGCCCCGGGACTCCCCTGAGCCTCAGCTCTCTCACCTGTCAAGTGGGGATAACGACAACCCCCCAGCAGGTGGCTGTGGGGACTAGACGGGAGGAAGCAGCACCTGCTCATGGGAAACACTCATAAATGGCCCCCACCGGCACCGTCCCGGTCGCCCTTTCCCTTCGCAAAACACCTTCATCCACCAGAAAGCCATGGGCCAGGAGAGGTGGGAGACCCAGCATCCCATGGCAAGCACCCAGTCCTTTGTGCCACATGACCCCCCCAGCAGGTCACCTCCCGAGGTCCCTCCCACTCTGAGCATCCCTGTGACTCCTGGCTGCCCCCGCCACAGCCACTGCCGGGAAGCCACCCGCCCGCCACCGAGCTCCCTCCTCAACGTCCGAGCTCGCGTGGGGAGCGCCGGGCCCCTCCTCGGTGCGGGGGGGCACAGGCTGAGCCGCATCCGCCCGGGCGCCTCAAAGCTCTTTGACACTTGTTAACGTCTTCCCGCTTCCGTGCAAGCGGGTCTGGTTCGCATTAGCACCCCAGGCCCCGCGGTGGTCGGACGCAGGGCTTGGGCTCCGTCCAGAAAGTGTCAGACTCCGCTGGGGTTCTTTTGACTACTTATCTAACGTGGAACATCGAGTGGTTTGATCTGCCAATTAGGCTCACCCAGAGCTGCTAACTGGAAGCAGATGGGCCGATACGTTATCGTTCGGAGACCGCACACTTCCCTCGTCCCGACAGAAGGGGAAGGCGGTGCCCTGCGCGTCTCCCCTGGCCCACCCTGGACACCCCTGCGGCGGCAGCGGGTCCGAGGGCCTCCCCCCGGGGGGTCCCGGATGGGAGGCTTGGCCCGGGGGAGTCGGCCTCGTCTCCCCTTCCCCGAGAGCTGGAGGAGGCTGTCGAAGCTGGATAGGCAGTGAGCCGGGGTGAGAACCCACCCACGTGGCCCCAGAGTCCCAGGGCGTCTACAAGCTGCTGCCGATTCCCTCCATCTAGGGCTCCCGGGCCGGCCCCGGGAGCCCTTTATGCAGCAGCTCGACACCCGCCACTGGGCTGGGCCCAGGCTGCACAGAGGCAGGGGTGCTGTGAATGAAACGGTCCCTCTGGGGTCCCCTCCGACTCCTAGGTGGCCCCAAACCCACCCACAGACAGCTTCTCCGACCAGTCCCACCCAAACCAGGATCCCTCCCCTCACTCCAGGGCCAGCCTGTCCCCAAGGAGCGTTGATGCCCCAACTCCACGGCACCACCGGTCCGGGACATCATCCTCACTCACCTGCTGGCTGACACCCCAAGGGCCTCCCGCCTCCTCCCTCAGACCCACGCACCTGTCTCCCTTCCGAAAGCTCTCCGAGTGTCTCTCTTAGGACAAAGGCCAAGTTCCTGATAAAGATCGTAGCTAAGCCTTGGCAGTTGCTCTGTCCTAGGCATCCTGTAAGTGTTCGCGCGGGACGGCACACGTACGTCCCTGGGGGGTGGGTGCTGTGACCTTCGCCCCATTCTATGGAGGACACAGAACTGCAGCCTGGGGCGGGGAGGGGCGTAAGTGAACATCCCCAGAGTCAAGCAGCGGGACGCCTCTTTCCCTCCTCTGTCCTTGTCTCCCCCCCGCCCTCTCTCCTTCTCTCTCTCCCTCTAGACCTCTTCCTCCTCCCCCCCCTCCCTTTCTCTCCCTTCATCTCCCCCTTTGGGGGTCCTGAGTCCTGCACCACAACATGAGCTGCCTGGACGCAGGGACCGTCCTCTCGGGCCATCCCCGATCCCCGGTGCTGGGGGCGCCTGACCCTCATAGGGCTCACTATTGTTAGTGAATGAATGCCAACTTCCCACGCCCTTCCCTTGCTCAGGGACCTGAACGGCTCACCCTGACCGTGACCTTCCACCCCTAGAGACCTGCGCCTGGTTCTCCCGGCTTCTAGCCACATGATCCGTTTGTAATCCTGCCTCATCCATTGACTCAGCCACTCAGCCGGTATTTGTTGAGAGCCTGCTCTGTGCCAGGCACTTTTCTAGGTGCTTGGGCTGATGCATCAGTGAACAAAGCAGACAAAGCTCCCTGCCCTCACGGGGCTGACGGTTTATTGTGGGATAAAAGCAACACTCAAGCCAAAGAGGTAAAATGTATGGGGTGTGTCAGTGGTACGTGTGAAGGCGAAAAGCTAAGCAGGAAGGAAAAATAAACGAGGAAACGAAGGAACCAGCCAGGTGACAAGCTGAGGAAGAGCATTTCAAGAAGAGGGAACAGCCAGTGCAAAGGCCCTGGGGCACACACGTGGCACGTTTGGGGATGGAGAGGAAGCCCAGTGTGGCTGCAGGAGGCGTCGAGGGTGGGGCGTCCACAGCAAGGTAGGAGGGGTGGTGGGGAGCCCTGGGGGGGTCTCACGCCGGCATAAGGACCACGGCTCTTCATTGGAGAGAGAGAGGGAGCCCCGGGACTGAGCAGAGGAGGGATAGGAAGTGACCTACTGCAGTGGGCAGGGCAGAAGCAGGGAGAGCAGCTGGGAGGCTGTCGCTGGAACCCAAGTTCACCCCAGGTTTGGGATCTATTCAGTGTTGCTGACAGATCGGATGCAGGGTGAGAGAGAGGAGTCAGGGGTGACAAGATCGGGGACGTCGTCAGTGATCCTACTGCCAACCTGTCCTTGCCTGTGAGGCCAAAGTCCAGCTTTCTGCCTTCCCTCTGTCACCCTCTCCACACCCCTGCAGCCCAGCCGCCATGGAAGGTAGCCCACTCAGCCCGGCCTGGCCCCAGGGCCCCAGACCACACCCAGGTCCCACCAGGTCCCAGCAGGTGGGGGCCAGCCCCTGCAAACTCCCCCCCCCCCCACCTGCGTTTCACTGCCCAGGCAACAAATGCCCAGCGCCTCGAGCAGCCAATGCATTGGAGGTGGCTCCACAGGCGACAGGAAGGCCACACAGAGACTGGCCTGCCTCTGACTCAAGGGCTCACAGACCGGAAAGGCAGCAGCCTGTCACAGGCCGGGACCAGGGAGGGTGAAACTCAAGCAGCTCTGGACGGTGCAAAGGACTCCTCTGCCCCAAGGCAGGGAAGCCTTCCCCAGGGACTGAAGTGTCTCAACTGGGCCTCAAGGGATGAATGCAGGGACAAGAGAGAAGGGACAGCTTGAGCACAGATGCGAAGCCAGGCCTGTGTTTGGGGAATCGCCGGGATCCCACGGGAGCCGCTGGGGGGTGAGGCTGGAGAGGCGAGCAGGAGCCAGATTCTGAAGCACAAAGCACCTGCCTCTTCCACGAAGGAGGCCAGGCCTTGGGGAGCCACAGAAGGGGTCTGAGCCGCAGAGGCCTGCGACCGAGACTGGGTCAAGGGGGCGTCGCTCAGCTGGACTGGTATGGGAAGGGTGTCAGGCTTCCAAGAGGGGGAAGCTTGAGAGGTGCCCTAAGAGGTCGGAGAGAGTGTGTCCAAAGGAGAGGACGAGGCTGGGATTCAAAATCCGGTCCCCAGAGCAACGGACAAACCTCGAGACAAAAAAGGGATGATCTGAGATCACAATAGCCGGACCCCACCCCCAATTCTCCAAGTCCCAGCTCCCCGACCTGTAAGCTGGTTGACCCCGAGCAAGTTAATCAGCCTCTCTGAGCTTCGGTTTCCTCTTGGGTAAGACACAGATGTGTTGGGCTGCAAGTGAGAGAAAACCCAACTCAACTCGCGGGAGGTTTCGGAGGAAGGGCCGCCTCCAAGTAAGATCCATGGGCTCAAACGGTTCCAAGGACCCAGGTTTTCCATCTTTGCACTTGGCCTTCTGCAAAGTCCAGCTTTCCTCTAAGGCTCACTTGCCCTGTGGTCCCACAAGCGTTGCCCCGAGCTGCTGTGTCTCAGCCTTGCCGGTTTCTACAGGAAGAACCTTTGTCCCAGGAAAAATCCCGGGAGTCCCTCTGCCTGGACCAACCTTCGGCCAAGGTCACCTGACTCCATTCCCTGGAGCCAGGACAGAGTCAGCTCCCCTAGAACAGCAGAGATCTCTCCTAGGAGCATGGGGGCTTCAGGGGGTCACTGGTACCCATGGGGCAGTCATTGTGGGGATTAGAGATCCCACGTGTGGCACCCTCCTCAAGAGGCCACTATTCATTTTTTTTTTAATAAAAAAAAAATTTTTTTAATGGTTATCTTTATTTTTGAGACATAGAGAGACAGAGCAGGAGCAGGGGAGGGGCAGAGAGAGAAGGAGACACAGAATCGGAAGCAGGCTCCAGGCTCCGAGATGTCAACATAGAGCCCGACGTGGGGCTCGAACTCACAAACCACGAGATCATGACCTGAGCTGAAGTCAGAAGCTCAACCGACTGAGCCACCCAGGAGCCACCCCCCCACCCTTTTAAAAATTTTTTTAGTGTTATTTATTTTTGAGAGACAGAGACATGGCACGAGTGGGGGAAGGGCAGAAAGAGAGGGAGACCCAGAATCCGAAGCAAGCTCCAGGCTCTGAGCTGTCAGCACAGAGCCCAACGCGGGGCTCGAACTCACAGACGGTGAGATCATGATCTGAGCTGAAGCCAGACGCTCAGCCAGTTGAGCCACTCAGGCACCCCTAGAGGCCACTATTCTTTTTGTCATTGGGTATAAAAGACCATCGTGAGCAAGAAAAATGAGATTTAATGTGCCGTCCCCAAAGATGAAACGGATGTCCGTAAACGGAAATCCCAAGGGTCGGGTGTGAGTCAATCTAAGAAACATTTCTAACAGCTGGCGTTGTCTTCCATGGGCCTCCCGTCACTGGAGGGGAACAAGAGAGGACCAACATCTCAGCTCAGGGCAGCTGTAGGGGGAGGTGTGGAGCGGATGCCTCCGAGGGCAGCGGGGTTCCAGGATTCCCTCTCTAATGGGGGTCCATGAGGCAGAAGCAGGAAAAGGAGGTCATTATCTCTTAAAAAAAAAAAAAAAAAGTTGTAAACCAAGGCGTCAGAAGCATGCAAGGAAAGAGAATTAAGAGCTTAAAACTCCCTGAGCTTGGCAATCTGGTCCCGAGGGTGAGGGGGATGGGACATGGGCACCTCGAGGAACAGACGGGGCACAGAGCTGCTCCCTGGAAGCTGGGGACTGGGCGGGGTCTCCCCTGGGAGGCAAGAGCAGGGGACAGGGAAGGGGTGCAAATCGTTCTCCCCTGGGGGCTTCCCGGGCAGTCTCCAGCTGTCGGGGCCAGGCCAGCGCTCAGGACCGTAGGAATAAGACCAGAAGCAAGGGGTGGCCAGGAGCCCCTCAGGGGACCCCGGAGGGAGCGAGCCAGCGTGCGCACGGGTGCCGGAAGTGGGTACCAGGTGGGCAAGGTCAGGGTCCGCACCGTCTAGCTCTGGCTCTCTTTCCAAGCCCGCTTATTACACCGGCCACCCCAGCCACGCGCTCCTACTCGGGCCGCCCCCCGGGTCTCCTTGCACCCACCTTAGCTCCTGCCGCCCCCACCTTCTGTCTTCACACTGAGACTTCCTGCCCCCGCCCCAAGCACTTCTCCGCCCTTGGTTGCTCTTTCCAAACGCCAGCCTCCCCCCGCCCACCGCCCCAGAGTCCTTCCCAAGGGGAGAGACTGTGCCCTTCCCGCCATGACCGGGTTCCCCGTAGCAGCTCCCCGGGCGAGGCATCTGGGCCCGGCTGTGAGGGGCTGGGGAAGCTCCCCCCACCCGTAAAACAAGGACAGGATAGTGGATAATGCAGTAAAGCCTTCGGGGAGGGTAATTCGTGTTAGCTGCCTCCTCATCGATGGTGAGCGCAGGTGTTTATCTTATATTTCTTTTATTTATTTGTTTATTTTATTTTAGAGACAGAGCAGGGGGAGGGGCAGAGAGAGAGAGAGAGAGAGAAAGAGAATCTTTTAAGTTTTTTGTTTTTTTTAATCTCCTTAATGTTTATTCATTTTCAAGAGACAGAGTGCAAGCAGGGGAGGGGCAGAGAGAGAGGGAGACACAGAATCCAAAGCAGGCTCCAGGCTCCGAGCTGTCAGCACAGAGCCCGATGCAGGGCTCGAACTCATGAACTGTGAGATCATGACCTGAGCCGAAGTCGGATGCTCAACTGACTGAGCCACCCGGGCGCCCCGAGAGAAAGAGAATCTTCAGCAGGCCCCACGCTCAGCCCAATGCGGGGATCCAACCCACGATCCTCGGATCATGACCCGAGCTGAAATCAACAGTCGGACTCTCAGCCGACGAGCCACCCAGGCGCCCCTGTCCTGTATTTCTAGATGCCTCTCAGGGTCCAGCACGCAAGGCCACGGGACATGAATGGGATTCATGATGCAGTGGCCTGAGGGAACAGTGGTGGAGGAGAAGGGGGGACGAGCAACGTGACAGTCCGGTCGATATTCATGGAGCACCTGCGTGGGCCGGCTCTGGAAAGATGCTCAGGAAAGGGGAACGGGGACCGTCCCTGCCATTGCTGTTATGGAGAAGCAGCTCCCAAAATACGGAGGCTGTTTTCCCAAACTCCAGGTGATTCAAAGCGAGATCCCATCACCCGCCACCTTGAAGCACGAAAGACGGAAACTCAGGACCAGAGGGAGTCCTGCCTTCCCTGCCGCACATGAAGCTTCCGGAAAGTTGCTCCTGCCAGGGCCGGTGTTGGGCCAATCTAGAAATCACTCCCAGGGGAGTCCTGACACAGTCACGAGGTCACGCCAGTAACTGATTCCTGAGCCCGTCACTCAGCCTCTCCAGGCTGCAGCTCGGAGGCGTCGGCAGGGAAGTTGGGGCTCCCTGGTGAGCTGTGACAGGCCGGCTCTGACCCCTGGACGGCGAAGTCAGGGCTCCTCCCGCCATCGAGGGTGATGGGCACAGGCACAGCTGAACTCAGCATGGCAGCGTCTTCCAGGTTCAGCGGTGCCGGGGCGGCTCCGAGCACATGGGGGGCCCAAGTACCGCAAGACGACACCCAGAATTTTCTGGGGGCAAAGCCAGTTGCCGCAAGAGGCTGGTACCACGGACTCGAACATATACCATGGACATTTGGGTGTAAAAAGGAGACACAGCCTCCTTTTGAAGCCTGATGGTTCGAGGGACATGTGAACTTGCAAAATGGTTGGCATTTATTGACTACCTACTGTATGCACTTCACGCCCATTCTCTCCGATCCTCCGATGTCCTGGCGAAGTAGGTATTGTTCCTATTTTATCTGATTTATTTTTAATCTTTTTAAATATAATTTATCGTCAAATTGGCTAATACACAGTGTGTCAAGGGTGCCCTTGGTTTATTGTTCCTATTTTAGAGAAGGGGCCGTGTAGGCTCCGAAACAGTAAATAGAATTGGCCCAAAGTACACAGCTCAGAAGTGTCAACTCGGAAATGGAAGCTGAGGTCTCCGATCCCAGTCTTCTTTCTTGGGGGGGGGGGGGGGGGCGGAACCTCTGGAAACAAGAAGGAAACGCCTTCCTTTCACCCAAGGGAGGTTTATTCATAAGCATTTATGAAGCAGCCCCTATGCGCAGCCATGACTCAGAGAAGCTGGGTCCCAAACTGGGTTCCAAGCTGGGCGGCGGGGGAGTCTGGGAGGTGAGGTGCAGACACGTGGGCAGGGAGTGAATGATGCCGGGCAGATGTCCCCCAATACCAGCCCCAGCCCAGCCTTCCAGCATGGCTGCCCCGAGCCGGAACCTGCGGACACCCGCTGTGACCACCAGATGGCGACTGTGGGCTGCTTCGATCCATCTCTGTCTTGGAGACCAATAGGGAGGTCACCCAGGATCCTTTTCCTAGCATGGGTGGCAGTGCCTGGCAAGCCAAACAGCTGCAGGGAAAGCGTGAGTATTTTTAAGCATCCACCAGCGGGTGGGTAAAAACGGCCAGGGTGCAGAGAACCTGGAGGGGGAGGCCAAATCAGAGAGTAGGGCGGGGTGGCGTCCCTGCTCCCAGCAGGGGCTGAACGAGTCACCACCACCCCCAGCCCCACCCCCGGTCTCCATCTCCCAGGGCGGAGCCCTCTGGCCCCCCCTGGGCAGCCAGGGGGCAGTGCTAGTCCTTCCCGGTGGTGTAGCCCTGAATCATGCTGCTGAAGTAGACGGGCGTGTTGCGATCCGGGTAGAAGAGGACCATGCATCACTTGGGGCTGAAGTAGCCCAGGGGCCAAAGCGCCCAGAAGGTTGAGCACTGCGACCACGAGGTGCAGGATGGTGACCAGGACCCCCTCGTAGACAGACATGAAGGTATGGAGGGAGATGGAAGAGGTGAAGCAGAAGGTCATGCGGAAGGTGAAGAACTTGGCCTCGTTGTGGGTGGTGGGCAGCTCCTTGCCCACGTAGGCGAAGCTGAAGCCCGCCACGGACAGAAGCGGGTCCAGGCTGGTGTTGAACAGCAGCACGTTGTGGTAGTTGCAGGCGAGAACCGCGATCTTGGGGTCATCGGGGTCGGGGCGGGCGGCGGGCTCGGCGGTCGTGGCCAGCACGTTGCCCGCCACGATGACCACCTTGAGCACCGTGAAGGACGCCACAAATACACAGGGCCCGTGGTAGCGGACCCAGTAGCCGTAGGCATGCGGGAGGTGCCTGGCCATGTTGAAGACGCAGACGATCTGGAAAGAGCGCACGGTGACACGGGAGATACAGACGGTGAAGCAGAGGGTGAAGAGGGTCTGGCGGCCGAGGCACACGAAAAACGTGGGCTGCCCGACGTACATGGGGACCGTCACCTATGCCAGCAGCAGTGGCATCGGGAAGCACCTGGGGCCCCCGGCCGAACGAACCATGGGCGCGTGGCGGTGCCTCCAGAAGATCACCAGGATGGCCAGTGTGCGGAGGGAGCCCAGGATGGACAGCACGGCCACAGCGACGGCGGGTGCCTCGCGCCATTCAAAGGAGGCCAGCCGCCGCTTGAAGCAGGAAGCGTCGTTCCTCCGGGACCATCCGCAACTCGGGCAGAGCCGGCAGCCAAACTCGTCTGCAAGAGCCCACAGCAGTTCCCGTCAGATATACCCACCTTCCCGGCACCCACATCCTCTGCACCTGCACCCGGCCAGGCTGTAGGGGTAGGGAGGGGGCGAGCCAAGGGCGATGCCTGCGGTCGTAGCCACCTCTCACTGCGTCCCTCGTATCCACCGGCCCATCAGATCCTCACTGCAACCCCATTTCACAGATGTGGCATCTGAGGCTCCTCCAGGCAGTTACAAAACCAGACAGTTACAGAGGCAGGATGTGGTCCAAGGTCCCCTTGACTCAGAGCCTGGCAACCATAATGCCTCCCTTCCGAGACCGTACCCTCTGGTGAGATGGACATTCGACCGTTTATTCAAGTTGCTTTTTGAGCGCCATCCACTGTGATAGGCATCTGAGATGGGAGAGCACAGACGTGGAAAAAACCGAGCCCCCTGACTTCCGGCTACTGACCAATTGCAAACAACCTTTTGTTGAGCACCTACTCTGTGCCCTGGGCTCTGCTGGGCACGTCGTAAGTACTCTGATCGGTAGATGTACAGAACCGCGTAGTTACTAATCTGTGAAGTCATGAAAAAAAAAATAATTCGGCCCCAACGGTGAACTGTGCTAAACACTGGAGGGATGACATTGTCGCCCCCTTCCTGGAGTTTATGATCTATAGGGGGAGATGTCAATTCTTCTCATCAAGGATGTCACTCAATAAACATTCACCGAGCAAACATTATATCCTCCGAACTACACGAGGCACTCGGGAGGCCATGGAGAGAAATTAGATCCTAGCCCTGTCTGCCAGAAACATTTCTTCTACGGACAGAGACATTCATTCATTTGTGTGTTTGTTCGTTCGTTCATTCATTCATTCATCCAGTGGACATTCTCTGGCCTGACCCCCCTGGGCCCTCAGCTACATGTGTGTGCAGAGGGGATCAGTTACAGCCTCGCCTGGTTGAGGGCTGTTCCTTCTCCAACCCCCACGCCCTCACAGCATTGAAGATTTTTCTTACACCAGCGGTTAGGGAGATACAAGCGGAATCAGACATGGTCCTTGGCTTTGGACACCTGTGTCCCCTGGATGAGACTCCAGGGACCCTGCCAAAGATGAGGGCCCTGAGAACCCCAGGGCGGGGCAGGGCAGGGCAGGGCAGGGCAGGGGTGTGGGTCTGTGAGTCCCATCTGCAGTTTGGTTGAGAAAGGTGCCTGGAAGGCAGTCGAGACACTCGAAGCAGCAGGGATGAATACCCACGGGCTTCTTCCTTTGCCCAGGCTGGCAGTCCTTGGAACACATGGACACAGGGATCTGGAGGGAGGAAGGCAAAAGATCCTGAGCCCAACCAGCAGGATGCTCAGGAAAGGGAGCCTGGCCCCTGTCCGGGATGGGGAAGGAGCAGGGATTGCTACTAGAACGGGACCGTTGTAGGGACCCTCCCCCCCCCCCTTCGTTTGGCCTGCCTGAGACCTGGTCCACCTTCTTCAGGTAACAGCGCGCGACTGTCGAGACGGAGACTTTCTGAGATTGCCGGGCAGATAAGATGTGGCTCTGGGGCTGCCAGCAGCCATCGTGTCTCCATAGAGGGAGGACATTCCAAGGAAGGACCTGAGATCTGGAGGGAATGAGACCCTGGATCTATCCGTGCCTGGAGTCTCATGGGCCACTCCTGGAGTTTTCGGTGATGGGAGGGAACAACTTCACTTTGTAGAGTGGGGCAAAACCCATCCTAAAATTCAGATGGCATCTCAAGGGACCCTGAGTTCCCAACGCAATCTTGAAAAAGAACAAAACTGGGGATGCACATTTCCTGACTTCAACACTGAACTGCGAAGCTACAGTAACCCAAGCGCTGTGGTGCTGGCATAAAAACACACATACAGGGCGCCTGGGGGCTCAGTCGGTGGAGCGTCCGACTTCGGTTCAGGTCACGATCTCGCTGTTCGTGGGTTTGAGCCCCGCATCGGGCTCGGTGCTGACAGCTCAGAGCCTGGAGCCTGTTTCGGATTCTGTGTCTCCCTCTCTCTCTGTCCCTCCCCTGTTCACACCATGTCTCTCTCTCAAGAATAAAGAAAGATTAAAAAAAAAGAGTTTTGTGTTGTTGTTGTTTTTTTAAAAAGACACACATACAGACCAATAAAATAGAACAGAGAGTCCAGACACAAACCCTCACACATACGGTCAAATGATTTTTGATGGGTGTTCCAAGACCATTCAGTGGGGGAAAGATCGTTTTTCCAATGAATGGTGCTGGGAACGCTGGATATCCACGTACAAAAGAATAAAGTTGGACCTAATGCCACGTGCGGGTACCTCAAAATGGATCCATGACTTACAGGGAGACCTAAAATCATAAAAGCTGCTACAAGAAAACACCGGGCACAAGTTTCAGGACACTGGACCTGGCAATGACCTTCCTGGCTAGGACTTCATGAAAATGGAAAACGTTTGTCCACCAAACGACAGAGAGGGTGATGTACGGAGAGCGTAAAAAGGCATCCCACAGAATGGGAGACAGTATCTGCATGTTGTTCATCTACCAAGGGATTAATATCTAGCATATACAAAGAACTCCTAAAACATGATAACTGAACTCGGAAATGGACAAAGGACCCGAACAGAGACTTCTCCAAAGAAGATACACACATGGCGAATCAGTACTTGAAAAGCTGCTCAGTAATCATGAGGGAAAGGCAAATCAAAACTACAGTGAGAGACCAGCCTACGCCCATTGGGATGGTTGCTATCAAAAAAACGGGTCATAACCCGGGCTGGCAAGGATGCAGAGGAACCGGAACCTCCTCATTCACTGCCGGGAGTGTAGCCTGGGATGGCGGTGGTGGAAAACGGTATGGCAGTTCCTCAAAAAATTAAAAACAGAATTAACACACGATCCGGCTTCCACTTCTGGGTGTCTACTCAAAAGAATTGAAAGCAGAGATTCAAAGAGACATTTGTACCCCCGTGTTTAGTGCAGCATTATTCACGATAGCTTAAATGTAGAAGCGACCCAAGTGTCCATTGATGGATGAACGGATAAGCGAAATGTGATATATACCTAGAATGAATTATTCAGTCTAAAGAGGGAAGAAAATTCTGACACACGCCACAAAACGGATGAACCGTAAGAACATGATGTGGAGTGAAATTAGCCAGTCACAGAAAGACAAATGCTGTGTGGTTCCGTTTATATGAGGTTCTGAGTCCAATTCATAGGACCAGAATGTAGAAGGGTGGCTTCAGGGGCGGGAAGGAGGAGAGAGCGGGGAGTTAGTGTTTAAGAAGTATAAAGTTTCGGGGCGCCTGGGTGACTCAGTCCGTTAGGCGTCCGACTTCAGCTCAAGGTCATGATCTCACTGCCTGTGGGTTCGAGCCCCGCGTCGGGCTCTGTGCTGACGGCTCGGAGCCTGGAGCCTGCTTCGGATTCTGTGTCTCCCTCTCTCTTTGCCCCTCCCCGGCTCATGCTCTGCCTCTGTCTCTCTCTCTCTCTCTCAAAAATAAACATTAAAAAATTATTTTACATTAATATATACCCAAACTTATAGAAGGCAGTGAACGCAGTACTTAGAGGGGATTGTGCAGCTCTAAATGCCTGATTAAAAGAGGAGAAAGCTCTCAAATCACTACCATTGCTGTCTTATTACAGTTAAGTTTACTCTTCTATTCTCTGTCCACATGGAACTGGATCACTCTGACATTCGGCAGAACATCATGCGGGTCCAGTTTATTCATGGCATCGTACCGACGGGATCTGGTGAGTAGGAAGCAGGAAGCACCCTTCACGCCCACGCGAGACACAAATACTTAGGTACGAGGGTATGTGATAAGGGCCCTGCCACACCAGTGATGTTTTCAGGGCTCCTGTGGTCTGGGAAAGGCCAGGACATCCTGTCTACGCGACAGGGCGACTTGTGACATCTTCTGCCTTCTGCCGTTAGAGACGTCTGGCACTTGGCGAACCTCTCGAGATTGGGGGCGACCGCATAAATCGCTCTTGGAAAGACTGCTGCAACCCGCACTTATCAGGTGGCTCGGACGACGTCCGGTTTCCAGGCAAACGATGACAAGCCCGGAGGAGGACCCTGAAGCAGGCTCTGGCTGTAGGACGTGCTGTCCTTGCCACTCGGGCCATGTGGCCAAGCAGATTTGCTGATGCCAGCGTCATCTGCGGGGGACAAGAGGGTCCAGCCCCAGTTCGAGAGGTTGCAAAACGTAGCTACAACATACCTTCCACCAGAGCACGACTCGCTATTTGAAAATCAGCTCCTGGTGTCCTGCTGGGCCTTCGTGGAGAACAAGCACGTGGCCTGAGGACATCAAGTGACTCTCAGAGGCACGGAGCTCGTGGTCAGGCAGGAAGAGTGGCAAATGTCCACGCAACGGAAATGGCACATTTGGGATCAGGCCAAAGCAGGCCCCGGGGGTGGGGGGGAGGGGGGACGGACATGTATGTTTCTTAGGTCAGTGATTCACAGGTAATCTATCCCCAGCTTGATATATTAACGTGAGCTCAAAACGGACCGTCGCCACACTAGGCTCCTCTCGGGGACGCCCCCGAAGGGCGGTAACGAGGGAACGTGTCCCCAGGGGGTAGAGTTGAGAGCACAGCACGTGTTTGTTCGCTTGGTGTGGACGGACAAAGGCCCCGGAGAGTGGATATTCTTGGACGGCTGGGCAGCGACGAATGGCTTGGCCGGCTGCTCGGTGGGCCTGGAAAGAACAAGACCAGAAGAGTGGAGAAGACATCGTCTGGGCGGAAGAGTGTGTGCATGGATGTACGAGAGTGAGCGCAAAGCCTGATGATCTTTGTGTCTCGGGCCCATGCCCGTCGAGAACCCAGGGAGCGATGAAGAACCAGACGGAAAGGACGAAGCTTCCAGTACGGGTCAGCCGCCCCGGGGCTTGCACGGAGTGCCCGCGGTGGCGAGGATGGGGGCTGTGGGTGGGAGCTCAGCGGCTTGGGCTTCCTCTCCGTGGTCGGCATAGCTACTGCCACCGCTGAATACCTAACCTTCCAGCCCGGAACCCACACTGAGCCCTTGATTTGGTTCCATTCTACATGGATGCTGGCCCATCTATCAACCGCAGGTGCCTTCTTCCCTGGAGGGAGCACTGACTCATCCGTGTAAGAACGTGCCTCCCCTGTCTGCCACGCAGCACCCCCATCCCAGGGCATACAGAGTGAATAAGTTAGTGTCATGGGTCCCCCCACAAAGTCACCCCAGACAAGAGACCCATTGTGCGGCAAAGGGGGTGTGATGTGGGCACATGACCACAGGATCCACTGATCCCAACACATTCCACACCACCATCGAGAAGTATCCCGTCTGATAAAACGATGGTATGTTGTATTAAGCGTTCAGGTAAGGTACCAGCTGGGAGACAGACAACACCTTGAGGGTAGGGACACTGCCCTTCAGGGTGAGGTATAAGCATTGAATGAAAGGCGGGTATGTAGCACTGTGGCCCCAACAGCTAGAACACGTGGGTCCAGCCACAACGGGGCAGAAGAAGGCTCGGCCACGCTCACCATTGTTCTCGGGGGCTCGTTGTTAGAACCGGTGTTTCTTGTCCCCACAGGCTGGACTCTTCTGGAATCCAGGGTCCGGCCCCCAAAGAGGGAACATGTGTACGTATCCCCAGACAAAATGGGTGCTAGGTTACCTCCTGGCTTTTCAGGGGCCGCACGTCAGGGAACGAGAAGGCCAAGAAAGGAGGAGGTAGTTAACTTAGCAGGAGGGGCCAGGTCCCCACCACACTAGAGGGTAGGAAGGAATCCAGAAGATTCACCGCAGTGGCCGGGTCATTACTGGACACCTGCCACAACCACGGACCGGCACAGACAAGGCGACTACGGGCTCAGACACCCGGGGACAAATGTCCAGAACACCCCACCAGCCAAGTGGCCAAGGGCGAAGGACTCCGGAATGGATGGTGGAAGGGAGGGATGAGGAACAGCAGCTCCACCTGGCCCCCACTGCAGCTACAGGGCCTGTGATGGTGTCCACTCGAGTCCCCGTGAAGACGCCGGGCTGGCTGCTGGCCCAAACGCGCCAGCCCACCAGGCTGTGGGGAGGACGTGAGCACAGCGACGGGTGGCCATCCATCTCTGTGGCTTCTCTCACGTTTTCTCGGCCCACCTTCTAGTCCTGCCCCTGCCATAGCAACCAATCCACGCAGGGGTTACCTGTCAGCACCTCCCCTAAGCTGCACTCGGTCTCTTTTGCTCTCTGCCCAGGGGGCTGTCGTGTGAGATGCTCGTGGGGAGCTGCTGGGCACCCACATGTGTGTGACCTGGAGGCACAAGGGAGTTAATGCCCCGTGCGGTGACCTTGGGCCACAGCGGGCAGGGGGGTGGTACAGACCAGTGGATCCATTCCACCCTCTTCCTTCCCCTGGGGACAATTCTAAAGTGGTCCCTCGGAAGGTTCCGGTAAGATCGAGCTCACAGTCGGTGTCCAGCTTAAGAACATTCCCTGCTACTGACTTTCTCTCTATCCCTAATGGACTCTCCCCCATCACCCACTCCTGCTCCCATGGAGTGTATCCTGGAATAAACTGCACATAAACCCTTGCCTCAGGCTCTGCTTCCCAGGAAAAACCCCAGGCAAAGACACCGTTATTTGTTGACTTGCGTCCCCTCGAAGTTCACTGAAGTCTGAAACCCCAGGACCTAAAAATGTGAACTTATTTGGAACTAGGATCATTTCAGAGGTAATCAGTTAAGACGAGGTCATCCTGGAGTAGGGCGGGCCCCCACTCCAATATGACCCATGTCTTTATAAAAGGGGAGATTTGGAGACAGACACCCCCACAGGGAGAGTGCCCGTGGAGGTGACCACAGAGGTCGGGTGAGAAAACCCCAAGCCAAGGAAAGCCAGCGATGGCCAGCTAACCACCAGAAGTTGGGAGAGAGGCCTGGAACATCCTCCCTCTGGAGAGGGTTCCAGAAGGAACCAACCCTACTGACGGCTTGAGTTGGACTTCCAGCCCCCAGACTGTGGCCCTTTGTGACAGCAGCCCTAGCAAACCATTAAAGACAACAACCCAACTGACTCCATAAAAACCCCCATGAAGCATAGGAACTAGAAGCACCCGGGACCACAGAAACTGTGGATAAAGTGTGCAGTCCATTGGGAGGACTGGTGAAGGCAGGCGGAGCTTTTGTTTTATTATTATTTTTAAGTAGGCTGCGCGCCCAGCACGGAGCCCAACACAGGGGTCTAAACTCACGACCCTAAGATCAAGACCTGAGCTGAGATCCAGAGTCGGATGCTTAACCGACTGAGCCACCCAGGTGCCCTGGCTCTTTGAACTGTTAGATCCCCCTACCTCCCCCCCTCCCCACGAGGCTGGGTCTCTACCCTTCCCCACATCACGGCCATTCTGACAGCTTGTAAGCTAAGAGGGTAAAACAAAGGAGCTTTCAGATTGACAGATGTCAGACACAGGTGAAGGCACAGCTACTGTCCCCAAAACGCGAGTACTAATCGATGGGATGTAGACTGAATGCTGCGTATAGAGACGTGCGAAAGCTGTGTGGCCTTTTATGGGTCACGCGACCCCCTCTGTGCCTACAGTTTCCCAACCCCAAAGACAGGAGGAACAGTACTCTCTATTTCCCGGGGTTCACATGAGAATTAAAGTCCTTAGCACACACGTGTCCACCTAACGTTCACTTTGCGCAGCCCCCTGAGCCCCTGGGTCCCGAGGATCCAGAAATCTCTAGACTTCCACAGTGCTTAGTCAATGGGAGGAGGGACACCCACAAATAGGGACGCCATCAGTGCTCGATAATGGATCTCAGGTCTACAGGGCCCTTGCCACGCCTGCACGAGCCAGTGCCCAGACCCAGGTCCCAGCCCCCCACCAGCCCTCCGAGAGCTGACCGTGTTTTTGGCCGTGTGCCAGGAGACGTCACAGATGGCCCTCAGCCGTCGTAGCACCGGGCAGTAGGAGGCGATGCTCCAGAAAGGTTCTGGCTCAGGTCCCACCGTCCCTGGATGATCTCCAGGCGCATGAGTAGGTCCCCTCGCTGGTCAAAAAAGATCTGGTGGCCCAGGAGGGTGAAGTCGACCTTCCAGATTTCCTGAAGCAGCTGGAGAGGCCACAGGGAAAGGAAGCGAAGCTGGCGTCAGAAGTCGGGCCCGATCTGGGGGAGAGTCACTACCCCACGAGAATGGGTGTCTGCATCCCTACAAGGGGGCAATGAGACCGCAGATGTGGCCACCCGGGAGGCAGCGGCCGGGAGCCCCGGCTCTGTAGTCGGACACACCTGGGTTCAGGCACCAGCTCTGCCACCTGCTCTGAGCCTTGGGCCTGTCGCCCAACCTCCATGAGCTCCGGTCTCCTCTTCTGCAAAGTAGGACAACAAAAACCCTGTCTCCCGGGCTCTGAAGCAACACATGAGTTTCCCAATGTTGGGAGCTTAGCACAGGGCCTGCAAACTAGGAAGTGCTCCCCTCCGGCCGAGGTGTCGACATTGTTCCTGCTCCCTGGAAGTCACCTCGGCCATCCCGCGGGGACCCAACACCTGGGCTCCAGAGTCCACCGTCTCTCTCACTTGCAAGGGTCAGCTGCCCTCACCCCTGCCCCCTGGGTGCTTCCGGCTTCCCCACAGTTGCAGGCGACCCTCTGGTCTCTCCCCCATGCCATCCCCCGTCACTCTGAGAATGCGGAAGCTGTACAAACTGGAACACACTTTGGACTGGGCATCCTTTGGCCTGAATTCCAATCTGAGCTCCTTCCTCAATTTGCTGTGTGACTTTGGCCAAGTCACTGAACCCCTCTGGGCCGGACCACCCCCCCACCCCCCGCCCTCGAAAGAGCTTCCAACTTAGATACCCCATCAATCTGACTCCTCGGCTTTCCCTCCATAAATGAGAGAGTCTATTGGGCTATGTCTTGGGGGTCCAGAACTCACCTCGCCTCGGGGACCGACAGACAGACAGCCAAGTGCTTCGGGCCCTAGCCTTCTTCCTGCTCTGCCCAGGGAGTGAGGTCTCCAGAAGCCTCTTTGGAATTTGCACATGTTGCTGGGACTGAGGGCAGTGGTCTTGGGAGCTGAGAGGAGGAAACTCCTCCCCTGTGGCGGCCTCTGGATGGGGATCCGGATGCTGTGAAGGGCCCACAGGGAACCAGGTCCTGGTGTCGGATTCCAGGGCTCGAAGGCAGGGGGTCAGAAAGTATTGTCCCTGCAACCCTCCTGAGTGGAGGAGGCCTGGACTATTATTGTCCAGACACTGGTGCCAGCAATGAATGAGGAGAAAGAGGAGGACATTCGGCTTCTACTCGGCAGCAGGTAATGTGCGCACATCACTGCTAATCCTCACAAAAACTCAGCAGGGTGCGTATCATCCTTTCCAGGGGAAACCTGGGGCTCAGAGATATTAATTAACTTGCCCCAGGTTGCACCGCTAGTGGGGCCAAGCTGGACTCAAACCCAGGTCTGCCTGAGGACAAAGCTCTGCCTCCCAACGGACGGACAGATGGGCCACAGCTGAGACGCTGGGGTGGACAGAGGCAGAGAGAAGGACGCAGCGAAGAGCCAGTGAGGGTGGTGAGCAGGTGGCCTGTGGTCCCGGCCGGCTGGTCACTGTTAGAGCCCCAAGGGCCCCAGTCCCAACCCCATTAAGTAAAAGGATTGGACCCCAAGACTCTGAGAACCGCTTGCAACTCCAACGCTCTATGATTCCACGACCTGCTGAAGATCTTCCCTTGGACTCCCAAAGCCCCCTCTCATTTGCCAGCCTGGATTTTCCCCAGCCTCCCCCTAATCGCACCCTCCCCATCATCACGGGCGGAGCGTCCTCCTGGCCTCTATCTCCAAGTCTCCCCTTCACCCGGGCCTCCCCCTCCTCCCCGCCTCTCCGAGGGGCGCCCTCCTCCCCATCCCCACTGCCCCTGTCCTGGAGCATCACCACCCCCTGGCCACTCCCTAGCCGGGTGACCATCACTCCTATGAACCTCCATCTCCCCTCTGTATGGGCAGCAACCATCGAGTAACAGTGGTTAGTCACAGGGCATCTGGGGATAGATGATAATTCACACAGAGGGTTTAGCACAGTGCCGGGACATAGTAGGGGCTCATTCATTCATTCATTCATTCAAGAAATATCCACTGAGAGTCAACTCTGAGCCAGATCCGATTCCAGCAGCTCAGGATACAGCACAGAACAGGACGGTAGGATTGAAAGGTCCCTGCTCTCCCCGGCCTATGTCTGGGAGGAGGAGGGTGGTGGGGAAGAGCCGATAAACAAGAAGACAAGTAAATAGACACAACAAAGACACTTCGGGGTAAGAGTTACGACAAAAATCCACAGGCTGGCGTGGCATGACCCAGCATTGGGGGGAGGGGGCCCTGCACAAGTGGGGCCTTTGGGGTAATGGAGAGGGACAGCCGGAGGTCAGCTCGTCCCCTCACCGGGCCGTGTGCCCGCGGTAGGGTGGCATCTACCCCCGGGCAGAGGGCATCATGGTCTAACGCGTCTGCACAAAAAGGCATCATTTCCACTGTTCACGCCAGTGGAGACCCTGGGTGACGTTGCCATAGGATGGTGCGCTGGGGTCCCTGCTTCCTGTCCCTGTCACCCCTCCACCTCCACCCTAAACTGGCTTGTTGGATTGTCTTCAAAACAGCAGTTTCGGTGCTTGCCTTGGAACTCACTGTGGGCTCCTACTGTGTCCAGAGCAAAGCCCCAGCTCCTTCATCCGGCACTTAATGCCCTCCAATGTCACCTGCAGCTCCCCTCGTCCCCCATCCTTTGGTCACAGTGGCCTGATCGCACGACCCAGACCACCATTCTCCTCCTGAGATGTCCAGTGCCTCCCTGGCCCTTCTCACTCCCAGCGGTGCCGCCTCTCGCGCGCGCGCGCGCACACACACACACACACACACACACACACACACATTGCAACTCTGACCTCCTGCAGCACTCAGCAGAGACAGATCTTCCCGACTGTCCTTGTCCTTCCCAGGGTGAGGGTCTGGGGCACCCGCAGTGCCCAGCCTGGGCCTGGCACGTCGCAGGTGCTCAGGAAATGAGTTGCCACAGTTGTCTAGGAAAGCTGAACAGTACGGTGGGAAAATCGGTGGGTTCAAAGGGCCGACCTGGGTTCAAAGCCACGAACCACTGCTCACCACTAAAACCACCACAGACAGGTCACTTTGACTCCCTGTCTCAGCCTTCCTATCTGTGGATTATCGACCTCGTAGGATGGCCACGAGTTAGGGTGATGTATACCAGGCACTCATGGCCCACTGGATGCTCAAAAGACAGTAAAGCACCCATAATAATTATGCATATTATTAATGTAGCAGGGCACACAATAAAATATAATATTCTGCTGGTTGAGGCTAGAATTCCTTTAAAGAATCATTATAGTTTTAGAAAAAAATAAGCACTTAGGGTTGCAAGGTTAGGCGCTGAGATTATGGGGTAGAGAGGTTACAAATAAATAAAGGGAAAGGGGGAGTTTTTGAAAGGGCTAACTCAATGGCTCTGTGGAGGAAGCAGACAAGCATATGGGGAGGGGGGATCGAGAAGAGGGGAGGAAGGCGAGAATAAAGACAAAATATAGACAGCGTTAGGGGAGTACCTAAGCCCCAAACTTTAAAGCAAACAAACGAACAAGGAAGCATCCAAGCACAGTGTGCATCTCTGATGAAATTCCCCTCTGGTCCTCCAGATCCTCAGTAAAAATACAGATTTAAATTCCAGGTCTGAATCCAGGCGACTCCTTGCCTCCTTACTCCTCTGAATCGTCCAGACCTGGGATGAGAGAAGATGCATAAACCCAAGGCAGAGCCTCAGAGAGCTGAACACAGAAGTCCTGCCCCAAGGCCGCCACCCTGGAGAAACGGCAGGGGGCCCGGGGTGCCCACTGCCTGCCAGGCCTCCTTCCAGGGAACTTCACCCAAATCTCCTGCCGGGACAGGCTATCTTGGATGGCAAGGACTACATTAATGTAAAAAAAGGAGTTTTGTCACCATGAAATACTTCTGGCTTTATGTGTCTGGGGACAGGGTACGTCCCCTGGCCTCTCCCGCCAGTTTGCCCAGGACCCGGCCAGAGAGGGGGACGCTAGAGCAGGGCAGTGGTCTCCATGGCAACCACTCAGGGCTGTGGCGCGCCTGCGCTGTGTGGCCCCGACTCTCCGTGGGCGGGGCCTCACCTGCCAGGGATAGACGACCCTGAGCGGCTGGTCTGGGTGCAGCCCAGGAGGCTGTGCAGCGCGTGGGCCTGTCGTGCAGGACCGGGTCGATGGCCCAGGACTCGGAGGCCATCCGCACGACGCCCGTGAGGTTCTGCGGAGCACCTCGCGGAAGAAGTTGTGCAGGACCAGCTCTGGCGACAACAGGACCACGACACGCGCAGAGCTCTGCCGCTGCTGCTCATCCACGATGGCCTTCAGGCCCCGGCGCTCCCACTGCGTCACCGCCTGGTTGGGCTGGGGCATGGGCAGCGTCTCCCGGAAGGCTATGCAGGTGTCGCCGCCGGCCGGGCGATCGCTGAGCAGCTGGCTGTCGTCGCGGCCGCAGTCGCCGCTGCTCACCAGCGCGATGATCCAGTTCTGGCGGAAGTACAACATCAGCTGCACCATGGCCTCGATCTGGTGATCGGCGCCCGGCGCTGTGCGCAGAAGGGACGGGAAGCGCTGCTTGTCCCGTAGCTCGTCACTGATGGCGCTGTAGGTGATCTGCCCGAGAGCGGAGGGCCGCCAGCGTGAGCTAGGGCCTCACCAGGCCGCCATCACCACCCCCCCCGGGGTCATCACAGCATCCCCCCACCCTTCCCCTTGGCTGTCTCTGCTGCTGTTCGTGGCAGCCGGGTGGCCTGTGCGACCACTTGTCCGTCACCTTACTCCTCAGCTCAAAACTCCCCAACAGCTTCTAATGTCACTCTAGGACAGCCAGAGTCCTTCAGTGGCCCCCAAGGGGCTCCACCACTGACCCCGGCCCTCACCTCTCTGGCTTCATCTTCTCCTACTGTCCCGCCTGGTCCCGGGGCTGCTCACCGGTTCAGCCAATGCACCAGGCTCCTGCCGGCCTCTGCATTCGCTGCCCCCTCTTCCGGAGCGCTCTTCTCCTAGGCACCCACATAGCTCCCTCACTCCTTCCCCTCCCTCAGGTCGTTGTCCAGTTGTCAGAAAGACCCTCCCGGCCACCCCGCTTGAAACTGAGGTCTCCCCCTACCCGCCTGCCCACCGACCTGTCCAGCCTCCCTCACCCTGCTGGCCTTTTCATTCTGTCCGGTGCACATCTCACTTTCCAACAGCCTATATCACAGTGTTTACGGACATGGCCTGGCTCTCCCACCAGGAGATGAGCTCTAGGTGTTGTTCCCTGCCGTATCCCCAGCCCTACAACAGCACCTGCTCCATAAATATTTGTTAAACATATGAAAGAATGAGTTTAGTCCTGGACGAGATGCCTCATGTAAGCGTTGATGACAATGACGTTGATGACGATGACAACACTTACAATGACAGTAGTCATACCAATGGCACTTTTTTGAGGACCCCTTAGGCGTCAGGCCTTATGCCGGGCAACCGTACAAGATAATGTCGAGCACTTCCTGAGTTTTCATCTTTGTGCAAGATGCTTTACGTACCGTTACATAAGCGACTAGCTTCTGTGTCCTACAAACTCCTACATAGCTTAAATCCTTTAACGTTCAGACAGTCCTAGGATGGAACTCTTATCATCCCATTTTATAGGTGGGGAAGATGAGGCTCGGAGAGTTAAGAGACTTGCTCAAGACCTCATAATGGCCAAGACGCAGAGCCAAGATGCACACCCAGCCCTGTCTGCCTCCAAAGCCTGAGCTCTTAACCAAGCGGCTGGGCTGCCTTCCTAGGATTGGGGTTGACATTCTGACCCTACTTCCTGCCTCCTCCTACCCCCAGGACCGGTGGGGGGAAGTGAGCCCCCTGGATAACCACTCCTCTGCCCCCCAGCTGCTTACCCCAGGACCCAGGGGCCTCCCCTGTGGAAGGAGGAAGAGAGAGAGGAAGCGGGCCACAGTTACAGTGGACTCAGAGTTGCCAGGGCCAATGACAGCCACCACACGGGGCACACAGTGGCTGTAGTCCTCCTGGATGGGCAAGGAACAGTCCTCCTTTGCCGGGAAGTGGAGCACGGGCTGGACATTGTTGGAGATGTAGCGACATCCACCATTTTGTAGCCCAGCAGCACGCCAGGCAGCAGGCTGCTCTGGCTGTTGATCTCCTCCACTGCAAAGCGCATGGCCTGCATGAGATCGTAGCCCAACACCTTTATTTCATACCTGGGGGAGCCACGTGGGGTGGGGTGAGAGGCAGGTCCAGAGTGAGAGGGGAAGGGATGGAAGAGCCGGGGAGTCCCCTCTGCCTGCCATAGGAAAGCCGAGGAGTGGCCGAAGAAGGAGCCACTCCAGAAGATTCTGGCATTTTCATCTCATCGTTGTCACCTGCCACATCTCCAGAATCACCATCATCACCTACTATTCCTATCACCACTGCCATCACTATAACTGCATGTCTGTGACCACCATCACCAATACCACAGTCACCATCACCACCATCACCATCACCTCCACCATCATCAGCACCACCATGACCAACACCATCACCATCACCACCACCATCAGTCACC
>NW_024412388.1:13698780-13784860 GCF_014898765.1 Herpailurus yagouaroundi
CATCACCATCACCACCATCACCATCACCACCACCATCATCACCACCACCATGACCAACACCATCACCACCACCGCCATCCTCACCGTACTCTTCACTACTTGCATTATCACCATTATTACTGCTATCAATCTTATCAGCATCACCACCATCACTGAACTCCCCTCCGTCATCAGCGGCATCAGAACATTCATTCGCCAATGTGCCGTCACTGGTACCACCACATTCGTCATTCTCAAGCCAGCATGTGATCTTCCCCAACGTCACATAAAGGGTGCATTTCTTACAGTCAGCTTTAACACACTCTTGTTTCTCTCCCTCTCTCACAGGACGCCTTCACCCTCTCTGCACCAAGTCACTATCTCATCATCCCACGCTGGGTCCGCTATCCCAGCCTTCGCGCTTGCACAAAGGTGTCTCACCCAACCTTGAGTGATGCAGCCACCCCCAGGGCTCACAGGGGACAAGGTGAGTGGAGGAAATCCCTTCTGGTCCTGGAAGCACCCCTTCCCACCTAACCACAGCCCTAGAGAAATGCAAACCTTCCCCTCCAGTCTGAGAACCTGCTACCGAAAAACCACATTTCTGCCTTCCAAAGGCATAACCCCTGGTGTCTAGACTTGGACTTGACACGGACTCAGTAGGAGTTCCCCACTTGACAAAGTAGGTGGGGGTGGTCTCTACAACCCCTCCAGGCTCAAACACCCTGTAACTCTTTATTTATTAAGAGACACCGCGGGACAACCAGCTCTCCATATTTCAGAATACAATTGCCAAAGATTTTGGTAACATGAACTGCATGGGGTCTCCCTGCAGGCCGGTGGGGATAATGCGGGATGAGAGGTTGGCAATGAATGAGGAGCATTTTGAGCCCTTGGTCCTGGCGTGGTCCCCTGAGGAGCACAGGACCAGCCCAGGCTTCCCACTCCGCCCCCATCGCCACTTCCAGCCCCACACTGGCGACTCACCCCTTGCACTGGGGCACCTGCAGGAGGTTGAGGTGGACGATGCCCTTCACGTTGGCATGGAGGGTGAAGAGGAGGTAATCCCCAGCCAAGTAGAAGTCTGAGTTCTCAGCCGGCTCAGCCAGGAGCCGCGGCAGGATGATGAGGGAGCAGACTTCAAGTGAGGGGTCCCCGGAGGTGGCCCTGCCTCATCAGAGAGCTGGCAGCTTGACACCAGGGGATTTGCACAGACATTTACATAGTGACGGTCTTGCCATGGCCGAAGGGGTGGGGAAACACCTGGACAGGTGGAGAAGCTTGAGAACTCTGGGGGGGGGAAGAAGAGGCTAGAATTAGGATGATCCCTTCCTAGGGCATGGTGGGCCCTGGGGGGTCTGGGAGAACGCCCTGTGGAGGTAGAGAAAGCATGTCCTGCTATCTCGGACACAAACTTAACCTTCTGCCACTCGGTTAAGGACAGGTCCCGTGCCCCTGACATTTCCAACATCTGGGAGTAAAGGGCACAGATACTCACCCAGGAGACAGAGTAGAACCGGATCAAGTTGATCCTGGCAGGTAGTACTTTATATACGGCCCCTGATCCAGGACAGGTGTTCCAGTAAGAACCAGGCATCATGCTGTGCGCTCGCCATTCACCATCTTGCTCGATGATCACAATAACGGGGACTATGACCGGCCCCATTCCACAGATGAGAAAACTGAGGCACAGAGAAGCTTACGAAGCTCACCCTGGGTCGCACAACCAGCAAAAGTGGGGACTCGAAGCACATAGTCAGACGCTAGGACCTGGTTCTCAATCTCCACGACGTATAACATCATGAGGTCACAGCCTTTGCTAAAAAGCAGCGTTTCAGCAGCTAAGAGAATGGGAGCGGCGAGGGAGGCGGTTAATACCCGTTAGCCCGACAACGCAGCAGTCAGCGCTGCCGGTGAGCCCCGCTCTGGGTGCCCCCTCCGTACCCAGCACCAAGGGGCGGGGTTACTGTCAGAAAAGAGAGCTGAAAATTTCCAAAGGGAGATGGTTCCAGCAAACAGGGCACCCATCGGAATCTGAGACCCTGTCCACGTAATGTTGTCGTGGTCCTTTGGTGGCCCGGAGGGAGCCTGGGGACACCTACTGTGGAATGCTCGACACAGACGAGTCTGTTACAGCTGGGGCCCATTAAGGCCTCTGGGATCCAGGGTTGTGGGGAGAGGGGGTTCCCAGGCACAGAAAGCTGGCCGAAAACCTCATGCTCTCCCCCTGTCCCACCTCAGCCAAGCCCGGCTCCTTCTTCGAGGGCTAGTCGGTGCCTTGCCCCCTCCAGGAAACCACCCCTGGCCCCAGTTCACAGGAACCACCCCTGCTCTGAGCTGCAGAGGCACAGCGACTGCACGCGTCAGTTCTAAGGAGGGAGAATAAAGATGCTGGTTGCTGGGAGGTCCCGGGACGTTCTGGAGACTCCCAGCAAAGTCAGGCTCTCTAACCAAGCTCGGGGGTAAGCAGATGGCAGAGAAAGAAAGCATCTAAATTAACAGGAGCCCCTGGGTGTGGCCCCAGCCCCAGGGTGCACGATGGCGGAGAGAGCCACGAACCCAGCAGGCGCTGACTAGCTCACGGTGCGGCAGGGCTGGGCGGGGTTCGAGGGACACAGACAGGACACCCGGGGGACGTGGCCCGGAGCCTCGGAGACTGTGAGCTCTGCGGGGGAGGCAGGGTCGAAGCCTCGAGGCCTGCTGGGATGGTGGTGACGACGCGCACAGGTCACTTCCGTCGCTAACGGGTTCTGAGGGCTCGCAGCATGCCAGGTACCGCGTGGAGCCCTCTCCATCTCTGCCATCCCACTTTTTTTCTCACTACTTTCCTTTTTTTTTAAGTTTATTTATTTATTTTGAGAGAGAAGAGAGAGAGAGAGAGCAAAAGCAGGTGAGGGCAGAGAGAAGGGAAGACAGAATCCCAAGCAGGCTCTGTGCTGTCAGCACACAGCCCGATGCGGGGCTTGAACTCACGAACCGGGAGATCATGACCTGAGCCGCGATCCAGAATCGGATGCTTAACCGACTGAGCCTCCCAGGCGCCCCTGTTCTCGCGACCTTCTGATGTGCTGTTATGTCTCCACTTTGCAGATGAGGACGCTGAGGTTCAGAGAGGGACAGTCACTTATCCAGAGCCACACAGCGAGTGAGTGGATTGGAGGAATCGGAGACCGGAATGGGGGCTGCAGAAAGTGGTGGGGACTGAGGGGCTCCCAGGGGAAAGGAATAAGGGGCCCCCTTGACAGGGATGATCTCTCTGAAGGCCAAAATCTGAGGAAGGAGCACTAGACGGGGAGCCAGGAGCCTTGGTTTCCCAGCCAGCTGTGCAGCCACTACCCTTGGGCAAGTCACTGCCATTCTCTGGGCTGCGGCCTCCCTACGCGTAAAATGGAATGAATGCTCTTCACATTTCGAGGATGAGGATCCTTTTGAGATTCTGATGAAAGCCCTGAACGCTGACGCACACATACCCAGTGACTCAAACCCCAGGGTGCGCGAGGCTCGGTGCACGAGGCTCTGCGTGAGCCCTGGGCTTCGGTGCCCCGGACTGGATCATCTCCGCAGCCCCCGTGGCCTTGACATCATCTGGGAGGGGCAGGTGGGTGAGGCTGGGGTGCGGGCCGCTCCGAGGACAAGCGCCCGGGAACCCCGTGGTGCCGTGACTCTCGTTCAGGGTTGCACACACAGCACGCGCCCCAGGGTGGCCTGGGCCTGACACAACCGTCACCCGTGTGGCCCAGTGCGGGCCCAACGTCCCCGCGTTCACCTCTGTGTGGCCACTGGCGGCCGAGGTGATGGAGAGCCATGATAGGCTTACGCAAAGTACGCGGGGGGGAGGCGACAAGAAAACGGGGGCCAGGAAAGGCCGTGAATTTGCCTTAGATCTGCCGCCCCCGTGTTCACGGAGAGGAACTAGCTCCATTTGCTTCGGGCTGGAAGGGGCCGCCCTGAACCTCCCTCCTCCCCTTGCCAAGATGGTTGGAGGGGGGATGGCGTGCAGGGGGCACCCCCAAGTGAGGCCTTGCCCCAGGGATGGAGGGGGCACAGCAGCTCCTCTCCCCCACCCGACCCTCCAATCTGTCCTCTGACTTGCACATCCTTCCGTCTGCTACCGTGCTGCCTCCTCCGGGACAAAAGTGGGTGGCTGGAAACCCGGCTCCAGTCTGGCTTACGGTGGGGCCAGGGACAGGTGGGCAGGACCTCCTCCCCTGGGAAGGTGTGGCGGACAGGCGACCCCAGCCAGCCTGGCTCAGAGATCCTCAAAGGAGGGTCACCGGGGAGGCCTCGGGGCCAGTTTCCAGAGACCTTAACCTCATCAGTCACCCTGCTGAGAGAAGTTTAGACGTCAGAAGTGAAGCGGACGGGGTGGCCCCTGCAGGAGGCCACGGTGTGGATAAAGAACCAGAAACCGTGTCCCACAGGGAGGTGAAGCAAGGGGGTGCTGCTCCTGGAGAAGAAGACTCAGGGAGCTCTCGACGGGAGTGCAGAGGCCTAGGGTGGGGGCGAGGTGGTCCTGTTCCTGGGCCCTAAGGGCTCAGCCCAGTGGACAGGGGCCAGGCAGGGGTTCTGAGTCCTCTCTGCCTCCTCACCCATAAAGTGGCCCAAACCACCCTCAGTGGGAGCGAGTAAATGGGAGGGATGCAAGAATGTGCTCGATGGGTGCTAACAAATACCCTACACTCCAGCGTCCATGGCTTTGTCCCTGGCACGGCACCCTCGATCTTCACCCCCATAAAAGGCCGGGGTCCCTGACTCTCTACGGCTCTTCTTTCTAAGGCTCAGATCTGCCCAACCTGGGTGCCGATCCTGGCTCTGCTGCTTACTGGCTGCGTGACCTCGCCCAGGCACGTCCCTCCCTGAGCCCCGCTCCGCTCCCGATGCCTGCCTGGACTCATGTCATGGCGCAGGTGTCTGAGCATCCGCTGCCTCGATCCGCCCTGGTCCCTGGGCGCCAAACGCTCCGGGGACTGAGGGCGACTGCCTGGGCGCCTGGGGCCTGGAGAGAGGACACAGCAGAGCCCCGGGGCAGCGTTGTGATGTGCCTCGGGCACCTGAGGGTCGTGTGGCACCTGCTCCACCATTGGAGTGGCTGCCAACATCCCGAGAGAGTCAAGACTGGCTGCTTGTGTTTGGAGCCACAGCGACAGGCGTGCCTCATCCTGCCGGCTCACGGCGCGGCCCCCGCCCAGAAGCTGCTGTGTTCCTGCCAGGGAGCAGGGCGGAGGGGGTGCTGGTACGGCCACCAGGAAAAATCCCGTCCCTGCCCCTTACTGAGCGGGCCTTCTTTCCCTGAGCCTCAGCTTCCTCATCTGTGAAATGGGGCTAAGATGATCCCGCCTCCCTCACAGGCCAGTCCTATCCAAGATAACGACTGGGAGCAGCTGTGCCAGAAACAGGTGCTCAGTGAGGCCCGGCTTCTCCTCCTTCCTGGGCACAGGTATCCAGGGTGAAGGTGTGAGGGAGGGGTTGAAAATAAGGTCGTCTCAGGGGCGCCTGGGTGGCTCCATCGGTTGAGCGTCTGACTTCGGCTCAGGTCACGAGCTCCCTCATGGCTTGTGAGTTCGAGCCCTGCATCTGTCTCTCTGCACAGAGCCTGGCAGCTCCGGATCCTCTGTCCCCCTCTCTCTGCCCCTCCCCTGCTCATGCTCTCTCTCCCTCCCTCTCTCAAAAAAAAGTGTCTCTCTGGGGCACTGAAGCGGTGCTTATGCGCAAAAGCCTGGCAGGCAGAGATGGGCACCATCTCCCGCGGGTTTACTAGTTACTGCACCCACCCGTGCCTCAGTCTCCCCACCTGTAAAGCGGGAGCAACAGAAGCGCCGTCGGGGTTGCAGTGAGGACCTGAGGACTCAGCACAGCGCCTGGCGCACCGGCTGCATCCCAGCAACGTGGCTCCTGCTCTGTTACCGCGCTGGTCCCCGACAGACCGCACGCGGAGGGACTGTGGCGACGCGCCTGGCGGTGAATTAATGACAAGGAAGGCACAACTCTGTGAAGAGGGTGGGTCTCCACCCTGCCTCTTCCCCGAGCTCCCCAGGAGCTCCAGGTCAGCCTGGAGGCCAGGAACCGGCACAGGTGGCCCCTCATTTCCCTAGAGCGCACGCCTGACTGGCAGCCCGTGGGGACAGCGGTGGCGGGGACGTCGGCCTCAGGCAAATGGTTCACGTCTGAGCCCGGACTTGTGGCTGGGCCCGGGACCACAGCAGGGAAATGAAGAGGCTCCTTGGGCCACCGGGGACACGGGCACTTGCTGTGGCGGTCATGCGGAGGAAGGGCCCCGGGCCCTCGGGAGCCACCTGCCCCAGAGCAGCGGAACAGAGAGGGCAGTGGCTTTGGACCCCGCCGATGCCCTAGTTAAACGGTGGCGAAGGCACCAGGTCGGGGGGAGGGCAGTGGAAGAGGACCAGCTGGAAATGGGGGACCCGACGGAGCAGGTGGCAAGGGGCATGGGCTGTGGGCGCCCACACCTGCATTCAAACCCCAGAGCTCCTACTAAGCAGCCCTTCCACAGAAGGCAGAGAACAGTGACCCAGTAAGGTCAGTGTCAGGCTGGGTGAGACTAGGGGGACAAAGCCAACTCTGCTCCCATCTCAGGGTGTGACCTTGAGCAAGTCGCTCCATTTGCTCAAGGTCATTAACAGGCCTACGCATCCCACAGGCAGCCACCACCTTGCCCCCCTGGGAGCTCCAGCCTGGGCTTCCGGGGCCCGCGCTCTGTCCCTGAGCGAAGCCCCCTGGGTGAGCCAGGTGGGGGCCCCGCCAAGGGCGGAGTCTCCATCCCCTGCCCGCAGCTCCAATACCCCGCACGCCAAGAGCCCCGATCAACGGGCCCCGGGACAGGGAGGGGTCACGTGGCCAGCAGCGGGTTCCTTGTACATCCTTTGAATGGAGACAGACAGACACACGGCTTCCCCCCCCGCCCCAAGTCTGCTGGCCCGTGTGGCCTGAGACCCACAGATTCTGGGCTCATGCTAACTGGGCCACGGTTGCTCTCCTCCGCATCACGTGGCCAGCCGAGGTCTTCCCAAGGCACGTCAGTGCCATGTATGGGCATCTGGGAGTCAGCACAGAGAATGGGTTTGGGGATCAGACGTACTTGGCTTTACATCCCAATGATATGCTGCACCCATGGCCACGTCCCTTCCCTGCTTTCCTCTCTGCAAAATGGGAGCATGGAGCCTGTACTTCAGGCTGTTGGGACACAAAGTCCTCCAGAGGCTCAGAACCAACCGCATATACAGAGAGACTTAGCATAAGGACACTGCTCGCGCATTCCTGTTGGCTTGGTGAAACGCAAACTCTGCAGAGTACAAGACCCAGGGAAGAGTCACGGCTGAGTCCAAGGGCTGTCTACTGGGAGGAATTCTCTCTTGCTTGAGGGAGGTCAGTCTGTGTTCTAGTAAGGCTTCGACTGATTGGATGAGGCCCACCGCATCGTGGAGAACAATCAGCTTTACCTGGAGGCCACTGATTTAAATGTCAATCTTACCCGAAAACCGCAATCACAGAGACGTCGAGAATACTGTTTAACTAAATACCACAGCCCAGTCAAGTTGATGCATAAACTTAACCACCACAGCACAGTTAACAGTGGCTGTGAGAACGTATAAATGGTTGACGTGGTTGAACCATGAATTCTGTGTCTGGTGTCGTTCTAAACAATTACATGGAATAACTCATTGTATTCTGTGTGTGTGGGGGGGGGTGTGGGTGTTATTATCCCCAGGTTGCATAACTTTTTGAAGATCATCAGCTGGGAGGCCGAGAGCCAGGATTTGAACCCAGGTTTGAACCCACCTGACTCCAGAGCGCCCGTACCTCCAGCACATAGCCCCAGACATCAGGGCCCGCCCGCCCTCTTGTCACACGAGGGCCCTGCACGCCTGTCCCGAAGGACGTGTGAACACCACCATCAGCCTTTGGCGAAGCTGGCCGGTCCCCCCCCCCCGCCCCCGCCAGAGAGACCACCAACTTAAGTAACAAGCATTTATTGGGTGGCATCAGAACCAATCTCATTGCCCCCTCACAGTGTAGCCTCAGTGGAACCGGGAACATCTCCAGCACCTCTCCCCAGCAGACTGCCCTGGCCTCTCCAGAGAACAACGCGGAGCTTGCAAGGCAACAGCAACGTGGAAGGACGCCTGGGGAGCATCATACCCTGACCGTGGGCCAGTGTAGAACCATGGTGCTTGGGGGCCAGCCCCATGGGGGACTCCAGGCCGGCTGTCCTTGAGGGAGGGCCAGCACTCTCAGGGTCCCCTGGGAACTGTCCTCCAAAGTCACCCCTTACTAATCCCCGGCCGCCTGCAATCCAACTAGCAGGTTTTGGTGAATTTCCACCTACTGGCTGCATCAAAGAAGGGGCCACTAGGGCCCAGTCCACATGGAGCCACTTCTGTGCGAAGGAGGGAAGGTTCTCCAGGCAATCCCCAGCCCGGGCTGGACGGGAACTCAAGCTGGCTCTCGGGTCAGAAGAAGGTGGCAGCAAAGTCTCCCTGGGCCTGTTCTACCTCGGCCAGTGGAGACTGAGCTCCTGAGGGGGAACCCCAGGCCCACCACATAGAGACTGCCAGGAATCGCATGGCCTCCAAAGAACACAGGTACCCTGGAGAAAGGCACACGGGTGTCTAAGGCATGTGGTCAGGCAGAAGTACCCGCTGGCTAGGACAGCTAGTGAGGACGGTGGGCGGCCCAGATCCAAGAGGGCAAGGCCAGCTGGTGTCCTCTGTGCCCTGCAGGCCACCCTGGGTCACACCGAATCCCGGAGAGCCGGAGGAGCCGAGGCCAAGGCCAGGAGTCCCTGTGGATGCTGAGGTTTGCCAAGGCTCCCAGAGCTGCCTCCGTTTCCCCCAGAGGATCCTGGGAGCTCCGTTACTGCCGTTCCCCAGGTCCCTGAGCCAGCGGGCCGGAAAAGAGAGGCAAAGAACTGACGGGGCACCAGGTCAGACCTACCAGACAGAAGTTGTAGCACAGCCGGTGAGACAGGGGAGTGGCCCTGTTCCTCCCCAGCATGGTCTCAAACTAGAGCCCGCACCTGCCCCTGCAGGGTGGGACAGGCCAGGATGTGGGCCAGTGTGGGGCGGGGGGGACAGGTCTTGGCCCTGGGAAGGGGGACGCCCACGGGGAGCTAGTTGAAGGGGCTGGAGTGGGGCCGGTGTGCACCGATCAGCCGTCTGGACGGACAGGTGGACGGCAAAGGTGCGAAGCGGGGCTCACTGCATGTATGAGTAGCGCCAATCCCCCAGAGGCTCGTGGGTCTCCTTGATGACCTGGGGTGACGTCCACCGCAGGACGTAGTGGGGCCCTCCCGGCTTGTCATTGGTTCCTGTGGAAAAGATAGCTCCGTTTTTCTCTGAAAAGACACAGCAGCTCCGGGCGGAAGGGAAAGGGGGCGGGGAAGAGTTGACGGAGTAACAGGGACACCGGTACAGGCAACAAGCAGCTGAACTAAAACGAAACGGGTTCACAAGGCCAAGGTTTCCCGAGCGCATCCGTGCAGCACACGGGGCCGGAGGTCAGGGGAGGCCGGAACCAGTGAGCACAGGAGGCCCCCGCTCCCCGGGTCTGTGTGCCCCACCTGCAAGGAGTGTCTGGGAGCACTGTGGAGACAGCACCGCGCTGGGAGCCAGGAGCCCCGGGGCCTGGCCTGGGCTGTGCCACAGGGCGGCTGGGACCTGGGGCAAGTGCCAGCCCACGCTGAGTCTCGGTTTCCCCAACTGCAACACGAGGACGCTGAAGTGACCGGAGCATGGTGGCAAGAGGTGTGGGTGTTGGAACCAAAATGCCAGCTCCACCACCTCCCAGCCATGTGCCCTCGAACAAGTCACTTCCCCTCCCTGTGCCTCAGTTTACTCCTCTGTAAAACGGGAAGAAGACAGCCCAGCGCCTCACCCACAGTGCTTCCTATTACTCTGAACACCCTTGAGATGAGGCGATCGAGGTCTCCTGCCAGGAACTCGCCTCCCCTCTGGAAAGGGGGACCCACTCACCAGAGGCTCGGGCCCCCCCAAAGGGCTGCTGGCCCACCACCGAGCCAGTGGACTTGTCGTTGATGTAGAAGTTGCCGGCGGCGTTCCTCAGCATCGTGGTGGCCTCCTGGACAACATCCCTACAAGGCAGGACAGTGATAAAAGGGCAGCCGGCTCCCCTCCCCCCAGCCCCAGGTCCGACCTCCCCCACCACGCAGCCCAGCCCACACCGGCTGCCCAGCTGAAGCACTAGGCCGAGCTCGGGCCCATGACACGGGCCAGCCACAGGCAGCGTCTTAGAGCCTCTGAGCCTCTTCTGGAAAGTGGTTAGCATGGCCTCCCTCACGGGGCCGCTGCACGAGCTGACCAAGAGGTCAGGCTGCGTGCGAGCGGCCCAACCTGGTCCAGTTTTCCTGCCTCCCCCCCATCCCCCACCGGGAGCTTGGGGAACCTCCAGACCGCCACCCTGATCCCAGCTTCCAATCCCAACTCCACGCTCTTAGAGACAGGCAGGGCGGCAGCTGGCGCCACGGAGGAAGGAAAAGCCAAGACTCAGGCTTGGCACCTTGGCCCCTGGGCTCAAATATGGCCTCTGCGAGATAAGGCAGTATGCTCCTGGCCCCTCAGTGGGGCCCCATCAGACCCAGAGGAGCCGGTCAAACGCACGGATTCCCCAGCCACGCCCCCAATAAGGGGACCCCAGAATCTATATTTCAAAAAAGAGTCTTGTACCCCTGCCGGGGAGGCCTGCCTGCCGGTCAGGGCTGAGGTGAGGGGAAGGGGCGGCGTTATTTCAAGGATCCAAGTCCAGGAGGGCGCTCGTGGGGTGGCGGGGGCAGGACACCAGGCCAAGAGCAGAAGCGCGGCCGCCACTCACTTATCCTGGGCGAACACTGCCCCCGTGAGGCCGTAGCTGCTGGTGCTGTCGACCAGCCGCAGCGTCTCCTTGTACTTGTCGTCTGGGTAGACGTACACGGTCAGCACGGGCCCGAAGATCTCCTGAGATGGAAGGAAGCCCTGGGGTCAGACACCCCACCCCCCCTGCCGCCCCCGGACCAGAGCCCCAAGGCCTCCCCGTCCCCCTGCTCTGGCCTCTGCCTCTCCCTAGTCCCCGGGGCTTGGCCCACAGCTCCGCACCTGCACGAAGAGCCAGGCGTCTGCCGCTGGGCTCCCTCAGGAGACGGCAACACTGTGCCCTGCCCTGCCCGCCCCACCCTGACCTGGCAAAGGACCCGAGGGAGCTTGCTGGCCCTCCTGGCCAGCCACCCCTGTCCCCTCCACCACCCCTGCACTGCCATCCGGGGCGAGTGCCTTGACTTCTCCGCCTCCGTTGGTCATCTGTAACACGGGAATGGGAACGGCCCCTCCTCTCAGACAGGTGCCCAGAGTTAAGAGTCTGTAAGTGTTCGCCGTTAAGGTCACGACAACAGCTCGGTGGCCGCGAACGGCAGAAGTGCTATGACACCAGCAGGGTCAGCGGTGTCAAGGACAGAGCACCGGATCTGGGGTCAGTGGGCCTGGCCCCGCTCTCCCAGGGACTGAGACACTCCCTTTCCGGGACCTACCTCACATTCCTGTCTGTGAAATGGGATAATATCGCGAGGAGAAACCCACGTGCAAGGGCCCCACGTGCGCTGTGCTTGGGTGGGAGACTGTTCTCTACGCCCCAGTCACCTCCTTCATGATGGGCTCCCGTGGGTCCTTGCTCTCAATGATGCAGGGTTCCACGAAGTAGCCCACGGAGTCGTCACACTTGCCCCCGGCCAGGACGGTGAGGCTGGGCGAGGAGCGGGCGTGCTCCAGCCACTTCTTGATGCGGCCGAAGGACTGGGGTTGGGGGTGGGGTGGGGAGGAGGGGTGTCACAGACCGGCCGGAGGTGATGACAAGCAGCAGTGTCCCCAACACACCCCAAAGGGCCCGAATTCTGAAACCGGAGGGGGGAGATGGGAAGAGGGCAAAAGCCAGGATCCGGCGGAGTCACGGCAGAGACAAGGGCAGATGTGCACATGCGTGTGAGAGCGTTTGTGAGAATGTGTGTGTGGTAGAGCCACAACTACACCTACAGAAACACAACGCGCACAGTAACATACGCACGCACCTACGCGAGGTCACGCGTCTTCACATTTAGGTACATGCGTAAATACACCTGCCCGTTACGTGTACATTCACGAATGCAGATTGACGTGCACCTGCGTACGTGTGAACACACGCACGAACACGCACGCGTGCACACAGGTGTATCTGTTTCTGTTGGAGATACGTGCGCACCTTCGTGCACGTGGACGTGGATGTCTATGTGGGTGACTTACACGCACGCCTGCACACCAAGACCACGAATGGGCTCGCAGACAGGCATGTACGAGTGCACGTGTGTTTGGGCTCATGCTGCAGACGTGCAGGCCCATCTGGGTGTGTATGCACGTGAACCAGGGGGCGACTCGTCGAGCCTGGTTGCAGGGTGTGTGGGAAGCAAGTTCTCCGGTGGTGGACATTTCTGCCTTTTTCAAGCTCAGGGCGGGCGTGTCTGTGGGGCTGTCGGACCGTGGGCCTTGCCTGGAGCAGTGAGGCCGGGTCGCCCCCCGTCAAGAGCCCTGCGTCTCCTCCCTCTCCCACCCAGGCCAGGGCTCAGCCCCCCGGGAACGCCTGCTCCGTGCCCGTACCTTGGCATCGATCACCGCAGAGAAGAAGGTCCCAAAATCCTCTGCTGGCTGGAGGCAAGGGAGGCACCGGAAGACAGAGTCACCGAGTCACTGCAGGCCGGAGACAAAGGGAGCCCCCTCCCCGCGCATCCCGGGCCTGCCACCGCCAAAGCCACAGCGCGGGAGCCTTCAATCCCATCAGCCACCCGCTGGGCCGCGGCGGGGATGAAGCGCCACTCACGTCGCCCACTTTGATCCTGCCGTGCTCCTCCAGCAGCCGCCCTTTGATCTGCGGCCACAGCGACTGAGGCACGTAGAGGCGGGAGCAGGCTGAGCACTTCTGGCCGCCATACTCGAAGGCCGAGCGCAGGGTCCCGCTCACCACGCTGTCCACGTCGGCCGAGCGGTGCACGAAGTGGAAGTTCTTCCCGCCACACTCTGCAGGGGGGAGGGGGCGCGGGTGGAGCGCAGGCCTCTCGGCAGCAGGGCGCCCGCCACGGCACCTGCACCTGTCCGCAGGGGCGCCCAGCCCCAACACCCAGCGGACGGCCCTCGGGAGAAGGCAGGGCCACGGCCGGACATCATTCCGGAAGCCGGCGAGCCAGGCCCCTGTCCCGCTCCACGGCTGAGGAAACTGAGGCGGGGGCAGGGGTGCCGCCCACCATCGAGGCAGAAAAAGAACCAGAATCCCAGGCTCCCAGGAGCCAATCTACTCCCAGACGTGGGCACGGCTTGCTTTGCACCTTGCCAACCCCCCAACCCAGCGAGAGGAGAGGGGTCCGCTCCACGTCGGCCCCGAGGGCTGGCCCCTCTTCCCTCCCCACGGCGGCGACACCCTTCCCCAGGCTCCTCAGGCCCCGGCTTCCTCCCACATCAGCTAACATCAGCTCCTGTCACAAGGCACTAACCGCCCGCCAGGCTCTGCTCAAAGCGCTTTCTGCTTTGTCTCACTAAAGCCTCACGACAGCCCCCCTCCCCCCACCGTTATCCTTCCCATTTTAAAGACAGGAAAACTGAAGACGCGTCTGGTTGGCTCGGCAGATAGCACCGGAGACTCTTGATCTCTGGGTCGTGAGCTCCAGTGAGAGCCTCTCTCTCCCTCAGGGCACAGTGGGAAGGAGGCAGAGAAGAGAAAACCATGGACAGCTCCCTGCTCCCCACCTTATAAAGGGCGGCACTGGAGTGCAGATGCCACGGCCGGCTGAGGGTGCACCTTCCCTGACCGCCGCCCACCCCCCCATCGGAGCTCGGACCAGCTCAGGAGCAAGAATGCCGAACCGCCAGCCCCCGCGCTGCCTTGGACGGCCCTGGGGCCTCCGCACACGCCCTCTTTCCCTCCTCGAATTCTGCGCTGCTCTCGTCACGGCCCAGCATCACCATCTGCGCGCCCACTATCTGCCTCCGTTCCCGGAACACGAGTTCCTGAGGGCTGGGTCTGTGTCTCTTGCCATCACGCGTCCCTGGTCTCCAGAAATGCCTACGTAGATGCTTAACATTTTATTTGCTGAATGACGAATGAATGAAGGAACGGACGGATGGATGGATGGATGGATGCATGGATGGACGGATGGAAAAATGCTCATTCTGAGGCCAAAGTCCTTGGTGCGACCCCCTGGATCTAGCACAGCTGAGGCTCCGCCCCTAAGCCCCTCACTTCTCAGCTTCCACAGGGCTGCCCCACCTATGGGGGCCTCACCTCTCTGCCTCTTCCTCTTCCTCCTTCATGACGGCCAGGGGAGGGTCCCTGGGGCCACAGGGGAGGGTGCCAGGAGAGGGGCCCTTACCTCCAGCCAGGCGTGGGAAGGTGCGGAACCGGTCCAGGTTCTGGGCCACCTGCTTCCACAGGTGTTTGAAGGTGCTGAAACCAGAGGGGAGCGCAAGGCTTAGGAAGCCAGCTGGGCCCTGGGGGGTGGGGAGTAGGCACCACCCCAGGAAGAGACCCAAAAGCCTAGCGGGTGGGGGCAGGGGTCCCAGCGAGGGTGGCAGGGAACTGAGTAGGCGGGGGCAGGTGAGACACCTGGAGAAAGGTGACGTCTGGGGCCCAGGGGGAGGCAGCAACGGCAGGCCTGGCGGCAAGAAGACGCAGAGAAGGTCGCGCGGGGGTCCTGCCTCAGACGCTCACGGCCACGTGACCTGACACTCATGACTCGACCTCTCTGAGCCTCAAACCGTGCACCCCGCCCGGGCACGGGAGCGAACAACCCACCCGGCAGAGCTGTTCCGTGGCAGCTCCAATGTGGGTCAAGTGCTCAGGTCAGCGAAGCCGCGCTTCAAGTGCCCGGTGGGGGGCCAGACGCCGCCATGGTCTGGGAGGGGCGCCCCCAGCTCAGCGCCCGGGGCTCTAGAGGCCAAACCAAGGAGCGCCCTGGGAGAGAGAGCTTAGGCCCCCACCTCGTCCCCAAGATCCAAGTGTGACCAACCTCAGCACCACAAAACAATAAAAATGCTAATCACCAGGGAGCCTGCGACACAGTAGCTAATACTAATTTATGACTTTCCTACCTTTAAGCCCGCTGCTCGTCAGAGCATGGCAAATGGGGGCCAGGCCCGCTCCGCCCGCTAATAGGCAGGGACCCGTAGGGCCCGCACAGGCAGAGCGGGTCTTTTCGGAAAACAGTCCTCCTCAGCAGTTCTAACGCCGCCACCACACCCGGCAAACCCTAGCCGGAAGGGGGGTAGGGGAGCCTGAGGCCGGGGAAGGGAGATTGGAGGCCACCGCAGGTGTCCCCAGGGACACCTGGAAGGACCCCAGTGCCGACCCCGACATCTCCACTCAGATGACCCTCGGGCACCTCAAACTCCAAGTGACCAGCAGGTGATTCATCACTTTCACCCAAGCCCTCCGGACGCCCACCTCGGTGCCCTCTGGGCCCCTCTGCCAGAGCCCGGACGTTCCCACACACACCCCTCCTCCACTAATCCGACTCCTCGGACAAGTGACCGCATCTCCCTGCCACTTGCTCTCTGGGATCCATTCCCCCCGTCTCTACTCTGGTCAGGCGTCTGCTGTCCCTCCCTAGACGCGGACACGTGGACAGCCTCCTCACTGGTCTCCCGCTTCTGGCCGCTAGCGACTTGTGCACAGGGCAGTCGAAGAGATCATCTAGGACAGAGGCTGCGAACGCAGGGGCCCAGCAGGACCAGGCTGGGAACAGATGACCAAGTATGCAGACAGCCGGGGCCTGGTGAGGGTGACAGGGACCACAGAGCACCCGGACCCCACCTCCAGCCAGGGGGTGCCATGGGGGACACGGAGGCCCAGAGGGCTCAGGTTCCCAAAAGAAGCTTGAAATCTCAACTGGGTTTTTGCATGAAACTGCCCCAACTGTACCAGGTTGATCGATCTTGATAAGGAGTCAAAGAGAACAGAGCCACTTCCCACGTCCAGCTGGAGAACTACCATTCGCAATCTTTGCTCGAAACCAAGCTGCTTAATGCACAGCCCCACGTGTAAAGCTTCCTGTGGCTCCCGTCACCTTCGGGATGAAGTGCGGACACCCCGGCGGGCTCTCAGGGCCTCACAGTCATGGGACTAAACCTCCCGAAAGGCAGGACTTGTCCATCCACCTGTTCGCTGGACATACACCTGCCGGTGAGTAAGTGAGGAGTCACGATCGAACCACTTCCTGTCCGCACTCGCTCACCTCGGCCCCGGAACTCTACGCTCCAAGCCACAGGGAACCACCACCTCCCAAGGCGCAGGGACTCTGGCCTGGAGGCCCTGCATGTGCTGCTCCCTCTCCCTCCCCCCTCTCTGCTCAGCCGTCTCCTCTGCTTAGATGCCACCTCCTCCGAGAAGCCTTCCTGACTCTCCTCCTCCAATTCATTCCAAGCTCCCTGTGCCCCTCCCAGTGACAGCAGTGGCATCAAACTCAGCGTCACCGAACATCCGTAGGCTGCATCCTGCCTGTGAAGCTCTTCCTCTTTGCTAACTCGCCGGACCCTCACGATGACTCTACAAGGTAGGGACCATCGTTCCTGGTGAACAGGTCAAGAAACGGAGGCTCAGAGAGGTGACATGGGCCACCGGTGGCCAAACAGCAAGTCAGTGGGTATGGTCAGTGCCCGCTCCCACACTGAGGTCGTGAGGCGGCCGCTTGGCAAACGTCCCCATGCCACCCGGCCCGCCCCAACCCGGGGACTTACGGCACACTGCCTGTGAAGTTGATGCCGCAAAGGTGCTCTGAGCTGGTGACAGTGTCCCCAAATGTGGGCCCGTCAGCTGGCACAAACTGGATGATATTGGGGGGCAGGCCAGCCTCCCGGAGGATGCGGTAGACAGCAGAGCTGGCCAGCATGGCTGTGTCACTGGGCTTCCACAGGACCACATTGCCCTGCCCGGGAGACACGGTGACGAGTCACAAGGCCAGGAGTCACCAGGCCCGACTCCCATCCCATCCCGAAGCACACCCATCCCTCACCTGGAACCGCCAGGCCCCCGGGCAGGCCAGCATGTCCCCTACAGGACCCCACTCCTCCTCCAGGTGTCGGACATGGTGCTCAAAAAGCCCTAAGTCAGTGAGACCACACCCTGCCCTGCCCGCCCCCCGCACTCTGGCCAAGGCCACTCTTCCTCTGGAAGCCTGTACAGACTGGTCCTGCCAGCACCCCTCAGGCAGGTCTGTTCTGGGTGTTATTCCATGACACTGGGCGCTCACTGGGTGTGGCCGGGCAAGCGCTCACAGAGCTGTCTCTACACGTGTCCTGGGCGAAGACACGTGGGCGCCTGGGCGTGTGCATGTCTGTCTGGGTGCGGATGCACAAGGACAGCCCGGGGCAGGACCATCCTCAAGATCAGCCAGCCGCCCCACGTGGGGCCCAGGCCCCGCCAGTGTCAGCCCTCCCTCGAGCCACCTCCAAAGGCAGGGGGGCATCAGCCCCATTCAGCAGGAGCTCATGAGGGTGACGGCTGCCTCCACCCTGACAAGGGCAGGGGAGCCAGGGACTTTGAATCCTCATCTGCGTCACCATTTCCTAGATCTGACAGATAAATCAGAGAGTACACAGCAGGCGCTCAAAAGCGATGTGTCATCACCATCAACGTTCTCCACATACAGAGCCCGCACCAGGCCAGATGTGACCCGCGCGCGGCTTCGCTCGCTCATCACAACCCTATTATACATGGGCTTTCCTAGATCTCCACTTGGAGGAGGAGGAAACTGCCTCAGAGAAGTTCAGAGGCCTGGCCTGGGGTCCCCCGGAGCAGGGCAAAGCTGGGGTCCAAACCAATCTCTGGCCCAAAGTCTTTCCACGGGCCCACACTGCATCTGCCTTCTGGGCATCTCCCACGACCAGGGCTGGGCCCCTTTCATGGTCTGAGATGGGACAGAGAGCCAGCAGCCCCGTGCCCGCCAGCTGCCCACATCTCACTCACCATCAAGGCTGGCGCCCCCGCCAGGTTGCCACCGATCGCAGTGAAGTTAAAGGGAGAGATGGCCGCCACGAAGCCCTGGGGGGCGGGGGGGGGGGGGGGGGTGCGGTGAGGCCAGGCTCAAAGCTTCCAGCAGGCTCCCGCCCGCCCCGCCACCCGAGGGTACCTCCAGCCCCCGGTACACGACGCTGTTGGTGCTGGGCGGCACACTGAGGGGCTGCTGACCCTCCAGCTCCACAGCAAACTTGGCATTGAACCGGAAGAAGTCGATGAGCTCAGCCGCCGCGTCGATCTCCGCCTGAATCACCGTCTTACCCTGCGTGCAGGACGGCGGGGGGTCAGCGGCCGCAGACGTGCCTCCCAACAGCCCTTTCCAAGACTGACCGTGTACCCACGGTGACATCATGCCCACAGTGCTGGCGGCTCCTTCCCCCCGGGGTAAGGATGTGCCCCCGTCAGGGGCATCTGGACCAAGAAGCGGGAGGCAAACGTCTCCTTATGCTGCCCGTTCCTCCTGATGGCAAATGTCCCAGGGGTGGGGGAGGGCCTCATGGGCTGCAACATGGGGCTCTTCCAGATCAGGGCAGCCCCTCCCTGGCACACACGGTCACTGGCAGCTGTCATCCTGCTTGGGACCTGGAGCTACAGAAGCCAAGGTGCGCTGGCCCTGGCTCTATGAGGCGACCATGCTTCCTACAAGCGCCAGAGCCGTTAGTCAAATAAAGCACCTTCATCTGGTGGCGGACTGTGTGCGCCTCTCCCTGCCCAAGCGTGGCTCATCCGGGACGCTGGGGAGCCCACGATGCCCCCCCCCCCCCAGGTGCTGCTGAGAATCTGGAGACACTTAGCTGGTGAGGAGTGGTCATACCACCTCCGTGCAGCAGAGGGCGCTCTCGCCACAGGACAGTGAGCGGGCATGGGGGCAGTGGGGTGGCCGCCCCAAATGCCCAAGGCTCGCTGCTGGGGAGGGTGACATTAACCCTTCTCCCTCGGCTCCCTTCCCAACTTTGAGCTGCTGATGCCACTCTGGCTCAACGTGCACTCAACCGAAAAACGCCTATCAGGAGCTTCTGTGACTCCAGAGAGATGCTGTGTGTAGCCCAGGAAGACGGAGAACAGTTAACCGGGATCGCTGTCTCCAAAAGGCTTGTAAAGGGGTGACAAACACACAGGAACTCATTACACCCAGTGCGATCTGAGCCGTACTGATGCACACACGGCGTGCTACAGGACCACAGAGGTGGGGCTCATCTTTCTGGACAGAGAAGAGTCTCGAAGCCCCACAGAGGAGGTGGCATCTGGGCTGGATCTCAACAGGAAGAGTCCACAGGGCACAGATGGGTGGGCATTCCAGGCAGGACACCGGGCGGAGGCAGGGAGACGGGATGCCTGCAGGGCCCAGGGATCTCGCTAAGTCCAGGCTGGCGGCCTCCTGGGCAGGATGGCCTGGCGGGGAAGGGCAGAGTGGCCAGGGAGCTGGACAGAGGCCGGAAACAAGGGGCCCTGAGTGCCGTGCGCAGGACTTGGGACGTGACTGTTGGTGACGGAGAGACCCTCGTGGTGTGGAAGGCTGGAGGGACCTCCTGGAGGAGTCAGAGAGACCACTCCGAGGGCCGCGGAGGTCTGACGGAGGCTGGAGGGCTGGACGGGACCTCAAGGACATCTCCTGGCTCCAGCAGGCACAGCATGTCCTGGTACCCAGAAGCTGCTTGACTGACGTGTGCTGCATCGGAGGGAGTATGACCGCCTCCCACACCCCACCCCGGCTGTGCCCACGGGCACCTCACCTGTCCCACCATGGTCTTGGCCAGGACCTCAGCCCTGCGAGGCCCGCTCAGCATATCTGCGGCCTTCAGGAAGATCTGGGCCCGGTCTGCAACAGGCTTCAGGTCCCACTCTTTCCTGGCAGCCAAAGCGGCCTCGATGGCTCTGTTGAGTAGGGCCTAACGAAAGGGAAAAGGTTGGGAGCTGCCTCCTAGAACAGGAAGGGCCCCAGGGGAATGGGCGAGACGGGAGATTGGAGATCATTCGTTCTCCAAGGACCTGTGACTTCCTTGGCCCTCAGTGCTGCCCACCACAACTCCCCCCCACCCCCGCCCCACCGGCTGCAGACGTGGTGTCCCATCACCTGCTGGCCCAGCCAAGGCTCAGAGCCAGTCCTGCCACCATCTGGAGGTCTGATGGACCTCCCAGGTAGGTCAGCACCAAGTCCGTCCATGGTCAAACCTGTTCCACTTTCTCTTGTGGTCTCATCAGGGCCTCCCCTTATTCCAGGGGCCCCCAAACCCACCAGCTAGAGCCTCCAGCCCTCAAGGTCAGGCGCCTGGCCTTGCCCTTGCTCGGCCAGAACCCCAGCCTGAGATATTCACTTGCTACCGGCATCCCTGATGGCGACTGTCCCCGTTGCCGCCTGAACGCGGGCTCCTGGACCCCCTGCCACAGGGCACCCTAGCCCCTCTCGCCGGCCCTCCATGATGCCGAGCCTCTGTCTGCCTTTCCATCCAGGGCGTCTCCAATTTCTCCGACTCAGCCTTGGAGACTCTACTCTCCCTCGAAAGCCAGGCTGCCTCACAGCCACAGGCATGTGAGGGGACATCAGCCCTGGCCCACACAGCTATCCTCGGACTCAAGTTAACCACAGCGGGCCTGGCCTTGTGAAAGACTCCACTCCCCACGGCCAGAGAGGGAAGCAGCGACAGACAGCATGTCAGCAGCCAGCAGGGCAACACGGGGACAGTCCCCAACCCAGACTCACCTTGTCTGCATAGCAGAACTTGGCCACCTTGTGTCCATGGTTGAAGGGCTGAAAGATGAGAGAAGAGTGAGGTCCCTGCCCAGGAGGGAGGTGCCAGGACGGGTGGGGACGTGGCCGGGCTCAGAGCTCGCTTTCTAGGCAACAGCCCTCAGCACACTCGCTCTCTCCCCTCCAATCCCCTCCAATCCCCACACTGATCTCTCTCACTTGGGGGTCACGGAGCACCTGCTGTTCGGTGAGGGAGATGGTTCCCACTCCAGAAGGTTCACGGTCCCGAGAAAGGCAGGGAGCGCACAGCCTCAGGGAAAGCGTGGACTTCGTGGTCAGACAGACACGGGATCGCATCCCAGCTCTGCCACCCGCTAGCTGGGAGCCATATGTAAACTGAGTTCCCCTTTCCAGGTCTCCCCACGTGGGAAAGGGAGACCCCCCCCCCCGCCGCATGGCATGGGGAGGGGGGCCAAATGAGCTCACAGGCGAAAATGCTTCCGGAGCAGGCATGGCACGCAGCTGCGGCTCAGGAAGGGGCGATGCCACCATGGGAGGCCCCCGAACGAGACACGGGAGTTGAGAATCGCTCAGGATTTCTGCCGTGCCCCAAGTGCCCAGGGGACAGAGCAACCGCTTCTCCAGCCCCTTGCACGGGACCCAGAGACACTCATCTCGAAGGGAAGACCCTCAACAAATATTTACACACGGAACCCGGCAGGGCCGCGTGCGAGCGTAAGCAATACAGCAGGGAGACGTTTCACTTCTTTACGCCACAATTATCAACACTTTTGCCACCCACCCGTCGCCCGATGGGCCCTTTGGGGCTTTCCTGTCTCATGTGGCAGCCTCCAGCCGTATGTGCATGCTGACGTTTCAACTCAGCCACTCTCGGCTGGCACCTGGCACAGCCCTGAGGGGCCGGGCAAACTGACCGATCCCAAGTTGTGCTCCCAGGGCGCCAGGTATCACGCCCTCTGGCCGCTGATCCAGCAGTGGGGGCTCCGGACGCCTCCTGTGGGCGACTCCCGCCCCGAGCCATCCTCAGAACCCTCAAAGCGGGGGCCTAGGGTCTCCACCCTCACCCCTGCACAGCCTGCTCAGGATTCCATCTGGACAGAGCCACAACATGCCTCCCTCCCCCACCTGCGAAAGGGTACAGCCCTTTACTCTCCCCCAAATTACAGATCTAGGAGTTTCCTGGTCCGTCCAAAGTATACGCCAGTTCCTGGCTCTATAAACCGCAAGCAGGTGTCATCACGGGGCTTAGCCCACAGTTAGCCCCTAAGCCTCGCTCTGGAGAAATCCACCAGGGATAACGGAAGATGCTGTGTGGACGCCTCCGGATCTTTCTTGCCTGTGGCCAGGACTCAGTCACGGACTGGGCACAGGGTGGCTGTCCGGGCACATGTGACATGACACAAAGCCCACACTACAGCTGCGTGAGGACCAGGGCTGGTCAGGGGAAAGCCTCTGCACCTCAGGTGAAGGATTCCCAGGCCTGCCCCTGGGGCCCTTCTTTTTTTCTCTCTTTTTTGACAAACTAGCTACAGGTTCCGCTTAAGGGACAGGGAGAGGCGCTGTCACAGCTGACGCAGCCTCCTGCACGCAGGCACTGTGCACCTGACAACGACCCTACACGGCACGATGGCTACCCCCATTTTATACACAAGAAGACTGAGGCGCGGGGAGGTCAAGACCAGACTGGCCCAGCTGGGGTCAGGTGCCCCCTTCAGCAGCCTCAAGGAGTGGGGCCACACAGTTTCAAAGGCGGCCACCAGCCAGCACCGTGGGGGCAGGCGAGGAGCTCCCGGGTCCGGGCACAGACCCTCCACGGAGGCAGGCACCACACTGGTCCGCCTGGGGCTGGCGTCCCCGGGGCTTGGTTCCCGGCTCTTTGACAGCTTCCTCCATCCTGGCTCCACCCCGGCTGTCTACTCGCCTTCCCACCACAAACTCCCTGGCCGCCCGCGAGCCCTGGACACGCGTGGGCCTACGTCCAGCCTCACACCTTCTGCCAAGCCCTCGCTTTTTCACTCTGCTGCCCCGAAACTAGAAAGCATACTCTTGTGACAAGCGAAAGGGCTCTTCTGGAAAGTCTCGCCCTCCTTAACCCCCCTCCAGGGACTCCCCAGCACTCCCGGAATAGGTTCCTTCACCACAGCCGACAAGAACCTCAAAGTCACCGCCAACGACCTCACCCTCTCTCGGTGGGGCCCCGCGTCCCCCGCCCCCCTGGCTTCCTCTCTGTGGCGCACTGGGCCTGTCCCCACCTGCGGGACTCTGCCCGAGGACCCCTCTGCCCGGCAGTGAACCCCTACCCAACCTCATCCTTGGGGTTCGACTCGGCGGCCACCAGTCCAAAGAGGCCTCCGACCGCCCAGCCCCACGTGGCCCCCGCGTCGCCGGCGTGGCACCTGTGCCTCCCACGGTCCCTCACCAGCTGGAACTCGCGTCTCTTTCCTCGTTGACCCGTGTGCCACCCTGCTGTCCCCCGGGGCGGCTCCGAGAGAGCGGAGCCGTCTGCCCAGGGCCTGGGCCCGAGGAGGCGTGGGTGGCTGGCGGGATTTTATTACCACGACTTACAAGTGCTCTGCTAGAAAGAAGGGCTGAGGCAGATTTCTGGCTAATTCGGCCACAGAGAAAGCTGCCTCGTCTGCATTCCAAGGCCCTCATGTTGCAACTGGTTGCACTGCACGAAGCTAGAAGCCCCACGTATGCCTGTTTGCGCAGAGGTTCAAAACACGTATCTGTGTATACACACACATGCACACACACACTGTTTTTTTTTTTTTTTCCCATAGCTGAGGTGGGTATTTGCTTTAAGCCTTTCTGAGCTACAAAGGGTCATGGCCACACAAGGGATAAGAAGGGATGGGGCGGGTCCTCTGCCAGGGGCTCGCCCTCAGGCTCCCTCATGGGGATGCGCTGCAAACTCCCAATCGTGGCCAAGACCCCCAACGGTCACAAAAGCAGATCACTCCTACCTTTGACCCGACAGACAGGGGGGGCACAGGCGCAGGGGACACTTCTCAGCCCTCAGCACGGACCACAGGCCTCTGGCACTTCTTAGGAAGAGCAGGCTGCCTTAGGGCTATCCCGTGCCTCACAAAAGCTCTGCTGAGGGAAGCACTCAGGCAGGTGCCTGAGGGACCAGCAGGCCGGCCGGCCAGCCTCCCGCTGGGGCCAGAGACACAAAAGCAGTGAGCGGAGAGGGCTGGCATCGTGCATGGGAGTGGAGAGTGGGGGGTGGGGGGCTGGCGGGGGGGAACAGGGCCCCCGGAAGGCCGCCCACTGCAGCGTTCTAGCACTGTGGTGCCCGGCAGGAATGCCAGCCTTGTGCGGCCACATCTTCCCACCCCCCAGAGAAGCCGGACATGGGAGTCTGTACCCAAAATCTCTCCATCGTGAGGTCTGGAGACAAAGCCACAGGTGTCACTTTGCACCCTGAGCCCCAGATGGAAAAGCTCCCCCAGCAGCAGACACGGGCCTGCAGGGTGGCCCCTTGGCACCCCCAAGCACTGGGCCGTGAAGATGTCCTCAGCCGGCACCAAGGGACAGGGCGCAAGACGGCGGCCCCGTGAAACACTATGCATGCGATGGGAGACTCCCGTGGGGACCCTGCTTCTCACATCACCATGTCCTTCCGCCACCCTCGGGAGAAATTCTCTCCAGCCCTGTATCGGGAATGGCTTCTCCCATCATGCAGGTGGATTTCAAGAACACCCTGACTAGCGTGAGTGACGTTCTCTTCCTGGGGTCACTGGAAGGCGTCAAGGCAAGTCTGGGCCGTCTGCCACACCTAGGGCGCCACGGTTCTCACTTTGTGGCCAGGAGGTCACAGCGAGATTATCCTACCACACTGTGTGTGAGTCAATACACTGCCTCCAACTCTTCTCTAGAAATAGGGTGTGAGGGTGCCTTGGTGGCTGCCGGCTGAGCGTCCGACTTCGGCTCAGGTCATGATCTCAAGCCTCGTGAGTTCAAGCTCGCTGCTGTCGGCACAGAGCCTGCTTCAGATCCTCTGTCCCTCTCTCTCAATCTCTCCTCCTCCCCCACTTGTGCGCTCTCTCTCTCAAAAATAGACATTAAAAAAAAAAAAAACAGAAAAGGAAGGAAAGAAATAGGGTGTGAATGAATCTACCATGTGGAGACACGACAGGGCCTCTCAGATGCGCCTCTAGAAGGAGCCTGGCTCCAGCAGGAGGGCTTCTAGGAGGCGGCGACACGTGGCCAGGCCCCGGGTGCTCACCTCAGATGAGCTCGTCTTCTGCTAGAGCCGCAGGTTCCAAAACAGAGGCCAGGGCCTGGGTGACCGTCCCTTCTTTGGAGGGATCACCTCAGTTCTGACGTTTTGTCCTTCCCTTCCTACTCTTTAGGTGGTCGACTTTTCTAAAGAAGACGGCGAAGCGGGTGGCGGTCACGGGTTTCACTCCGTCTCGGCGGGCATGAAGTTGGCACCTTTTATGACTATACTTCCAAGGCGGCTTTGGGCAGTTAGCTATCGGTGCACGGAATTCAAAATCTGGGAGTGGACCAGAAAGCCCTTTGCAGGCAGCGACCCTGTGTAGGAGCTGGTCTATTGCCTGAGAGCCAGACCCCAGACTCGGGGAGACGCCCCACCCGCGCGCCAGACTCACCGACACCTGGTACCGTACATCCGAGGTCCACACCTCTTCGTCCCCCACCACACATGGGATGGCTTCCGTCCGGCCCTTCAGGTCCTTCAAGGCCTGGGGAGAGGACAACACAGCGGATGGGCACCCAGCACCCACCTCCCCTCCCTGCCCCACCAACGAGCCCGGCACGGAGTCCGCAGACACAGCTGCCCGGCCGGAACGGGTATGAGAAGGGGCCCGGGTCTGAGGGCAGAGAGCGTCTGCTCCCCTCAGGGGACAGCAGGACTCAGCCCCTGGCCACTGTCCCCTGCTGTCCTGCGGGAAGGGGAGGCCAGTGTTGACGGTCTTCCCGTTATAAAAAGATCAGAAAACCGTATCTGAAACGTATGGGAACTCTCACCGGTTTTAAAATCCTGGCAATTAGTGGGAGAATGTCTTTAAGCATACAACACCTGTGGGCTTACAACCCCCGACCTGGACTGAGCCCCCAGGTGGCCCCGGGCCACACCCTGCTGCTCCCAGCGTCTCCGGTCCTCCAGTCGCACGGCTGTCCCAGACCTGGTCTCCTTCCCAGGCTGGGGCAGGTGCAGAAGGGGGTGGTGACTGGAGGCACGGAAAGGCATCCTGGGGGGCTGCTCCCTCCCTACCCCCACTGGGTGTCCCCACCCACCCCTTACCTTCTCCAGCGCATCTCTCTCGGGGCTGCCCTGCGTGAATGCCAGGACGGGTTCATTGGCCACCGTCAGGGAGGGGGTGTGCCTCCACCGCAGCCTGGGGTGCAAGGGCAGGGGACAGAGGCAGACAGGTCAGTGGTGGCCATTGCCAGACCCAGCCCCTCGACCTCCAACAGCGGGGAGGGGCATCCTGGGCCGGCCCAGAATCCCAAAATCCAGAGGAGTACAGAGCCAGGGGAGGGGGGGAGAACTGGCCCTGGGGTCCAAAATCCAAGCTCTAGTCCTGGACCTGCCAGTGTGTGCCCCTGGGCACGTGACCTGCCTCCTCCGGGCCGGTCTCCACATCCGCTGAGAACAACCATACAAACTCACACGGCTGTCTGAGGTGTAATCGACGCAAAACCCCTTCTCAGCGTTTTGTACCCACGGAGAGGGCTGACTCTCCCTGGACTTCCCCACGATGCAGCCCCTTTCCCAAACGGCCCCGGGTTACTGCTTTCCCCAGCCCGAGAAGGCAGCCGGGCCCAGAGCGCAGTCTCATCAGAACGCGACCCAGCTGGGATTCTCTCGGCACAAGGCGCTGAGCTCCGGGTGGGCGAGAACATCCAAGATGTGGGTCGTGCCCCTGGAGGAGCGCCCCGAGCTCAGTTCGCAGCCACAGGGAGGGCTGGCTTGGGGGCTCAGGGTCTGAGTCCAGGGTGCCGAGTTTCAAAACTTCCTTGGCCTGGAGACCCTACTGAGCCTTGAACCTTATGACCCCACAGACGGGTGACCACTAGTGACCACCCCCCCTAACGTGTCTGGGATTGGAAGGGTGGGGGACAGATGGGGAAGAGCCAGGACTTGAGGTCATTCATTCCAGAGCTGGAGCACCGGCTGGGGGACTCCTCCAGGCCACAAGGGCACTCGGCCTGTGAGTGTTGGGGGCACTTTTATCTATTCTTTCTCCCTGGGAAGGGGTCTGGCTCAAGGACCAGTCTGGAAGACCCAGAGGAAGGACACAAAGCCAGGGGCCATGCGGGCCAGCCCTTCCTTCACTCCACAAGGTTCCGGGGCACCTGCTGTGTCCCTGACACTGCTCCAAACACTGGAGATGGAGCGGTGGCCTAGACAGCAAGGCCTCGGGCTACACGCAGCTGACCCTCAGTGAGGGCCACGGACGAGCAACACTGTGATGACAGAGGGGATGTGAGAACGAGCAAGGAGAAGGTCAGGGAGGGCCTCTCCGAGGGGGTGTCCGTCTGAGGGCCATCTGGGCTCCGAGAAGGGCTGGGAAGAACATTCCAGGCCCAGGGGAAAGCAAGTACAAAGGCCAGGAGCAGGAAGCACGACAGGAAGAGCTGAGAGGGGCCTGTGCCGTCTGAGAGGAGGAGGGCAGGGCCCGGTTGCCCAAGATTTTGCCTAACGGCCAAGTGAGCTCAGGCCTCCTCCCTCCTCCCCCAGCAGCACCCCCCACACCCAAGGAGGCGTGTCCCGTTCCTCAGGCCCCACCCCGCCCCTAACCGGAGGCAGAAACCTCCCACCACCCCCTGGGGTTACGATGGAGAGCTGAGGAGACGGTAACTACAGATGTGCTGGATGATAAGTCAGAGTCCACACAGACCCCCTCCGCCTGTTGTGGGGGGTGGAGAACGGAGAGGCTGGAAAATGGCGGCAACCACAAGCCTCAACACCAGTCGGGAAAGCGGGGGGCAGCGTGTGCGTCTGGGGCCTTCTGGAAGGTTCCAGCAGCATCTCTCTGGGCCTTGGAAGCAGCAACCACCACCACCGATCAGCCAATCGGATACCGCCACCTCCTCTGGCAGCCAGGGTGCCGCCGGGAGGAGTGTGGGCTGGGGGCCTGGAGGTGCGCGCCCCAACCCCAGCCTGGACCCCAGCTCCCGGGGGGGTGCCAAAAAGCGCAGCTCTGGAAGCAGACAAATCTGGGACCGCAACCCAGACGCGCTTCGCGACATCAGCCTGTTATTCCAAACTCGGCAGGCCTCGGGCTCCCCGCCTGAGAAATGGGGTCGAGGCCATGTGCCCCGCAGGGTCAGCGTGAGGTTGAAAAGTGCTGGCCTCTCCTCACCCTCCTGCTTTGTAGCTCTAAGAAAACTGCCTTCTAAAACTGTTTTTAATGTCTATTTTTGAGAGAGAGCAACAGAGCAAGCAGGGGAGGGGCAGGGAGAGAGGGAGACACGGAATCCGAAGCAGGCTCCGATCTCCGAGCCGGCAGCACACAGCCCGACGCGGGGCTCGAACCCATGAACCAGGAGATCGTGACCTGAGCCGAAGTCCGACGCTCAACTGACTGAGCCACCCAGGCGCCCCAGAAAATTGTCTTCTAGAACGTTACTGCACCAGGAGAGCCTGGCGGGCTCAGTCGGTAGGGCACATGACACTTGATCTCAGGGTCACAAATTAAAGTTCTGTTTAAAAAATGTATATGTATTTTACTATGTTTTATATAGTAACATAGTCTATATATATTTTTTGCTATGTTATGTATAGTGACTTGTTCTATGTATTTTTTTTACTATGTTATATATAGTGACACACTCTCTCTATATATTATTTCACTATGTTATATATAGTAGCATATTCTATATATGTTACTGCACCAGGCCAGGTGTTCAAAGGCAAATTGGTTGTCAAACACCCCCAAGGTCACCACAATCAGGGGCTAACCCTGGGGGGTTCTCAGTAAGTACTGCTGCAATAAATTTAGCACCACATTCCATCCAGCTTAAAATGCAGAATGCAGTAGCTACCAGCCCTCCGGCACCTGTTCCCTCCCAGGCCTCTCTCTACCTTCCCCAGGGCAGAGGCCCACTGTGACCACAGGATCACTTTCTCCAGGGCTTCCTCTATGCCTGGCAAGTCTCCAGGCCGTGGCCCAGCTGCCCATCAGTCCGAATGTGGGGAACAGAATTGAAAGATCAGCCTGAGTCCACGAGAGCCAGAAATAACCCAAAGACACCTGACAAAACCACCCCACCCCTTTGATTTTGGCTCCTGGGCCAGTTGGGATGAACGGGAGTACCCTTCCTGGGCTCCAGGGAAGGCAAAGAAGAATCACTCACAGGGCCTGGAGCCTCTGGGGAGGATCTTCGAGGCCCTTTGAGGCCGTAGGAGGCAGGACTGCATTCCTTAGTCACGAGCACACATTCTACACAGCAAGGGCCAAGAGACAACTCAGATAGGGGCAACAAAATGTGGCTATTTACTCATCATGCATTTTCTGAGCACTTACCAGGTGCCTGGCTCTGGGATGCAAAGGTGAAGCCAGCCTGCCTTTGTCAGAGCAGCTCTCGGCCCTGCCACTTAGTCTGAACTTGACTCAGGGACCCCTAACAACCTGGGTGCCCGTTCTGCTCATGACCTGGGCCTCTGAGCTCAAGCTGCCCCTCTCCACCCTCTGCAAGTACCAGGATCTGAGCTAAAGAGGTCACAACACTGGGGCACCTGGGTGGCTTGGTCGGTTAAGCATTTGACTCTTGGTTTGGGCTCAGGTCACGATCTCACAATTCCTGGGTTCCAGCCCCACGTGCTGACAGCACGGAGCCTGTTTGGGATTCTCTCTCTCTCTCCCTCTCTCTCTCTGCCCCTTCCCTGCTCATGCGCGCGCACGTGCTCTCTCTCTCTCAAAACAAATAAACTCTTTTAAAAAATTAAAAAAAAAAAAAAAAAAAAAAGGTCGCACCACCAACACAGGGTCTGCAACAGAACTGGACAGAGCTTTGGGCCAGCCAGTGCAACCCCAGAACTTTACAGAGGGGAACACTGAGGTTCGGAAGTGTAGGGCCCGAGCTCCCAGGTCACCCTCGGCTCCACCCTGGTCCCAGGGCACCCTCGGACCTGGACTGCATGCCTGCCATGGCCACGCTGCTCCACTGTCCCCAAGCACCTCTCCAACACAGGCCAGAGTTAGTTTAAACATGAAAACTTGATCACACACAGAGAGAGCAAGCACTCCGCCCCAAACCACTCCATGGCTTCTCGTGTCTTCCACAACAAAAAAATCAGAATCCTTACTGAGGCCTCCAGACTCACTTCCCATCACCACCACCCGCCCCCCACCCCCCGCGCCCACTTCGCGGGCCACCCAGGTCTTCTCTGGAGTCCCCTCTGCTTGGGAGGCTACCCTCACAGCGCCTAGATGGGGCCCTGTCGGGCCATCTCAAAGCCCCCACGCTCTTCCCAGGGCACCACTGACGGTGTCGGCTCCCCCGGGCCGGCCTGCGCCCACTCCATTCACCAGCGGCCACACTGCCTGGGACGCAAAGGACACACTGGTAAACCTTTTGTCAGACTCATCAAGCCAAAAAGACGGAGAACAACAACAACAACAACAACAACAACAATGAACACCCAGGTGTTGTCAGAAGGACACCAGGCCCCCAGGACAACACCAGACCCCCAGGACGGGACTCCCATCCCAGTTAGCTCTTCTGCTAACGCCTGGGGGCTGGATGCAGGTCCCCAGGCACTAGGGCCAGGGGTGACCAAGGCCCAGGAGAGGAGCAGAAAGGAAACTAGCTTTGCTTCATTCAGCTTCCAGACTTTCCCAGCTGGTATCTGGGACCTGATAAGGCCAATCCTCCTTATCGCCAAGATGAGGGGCCTGGAGCAGAGAGGTAAGCAGAGAGAAAGTGCGGGGGCCCCAGGGCAGGTCCAGAAGGGAGGGGCATCAGGCCCAGGCTGAGCCGTTTCCACTTTATTGCCCGGGAACATCAAGGAAGATTTATTAAGCACTTACAGCTTGCCTGGCACTATGCTAAGTGATGATGTCCCGAGTCCAAGCTGCGAGTGCATGAAGAAGGCACCATGATTATCACCATCATTATCATCACAGAGGAGCAGACTGACCTTCTGAGATTACTGTGCGGTGCATGGCTCTGGTCACAACTCCCTGACCCTGAGCCTGTCAGAGACCCCTGAGCAGTGGGGCCGAGGGGACAGGTGCGTCCTCCTCCCGCCCAGCACTTCCCACCTGAGGAGAGAGGCAGGCAGTGGCTTGCTGTCCATGGACGCGGACAGCTCAGCCCAGGGCCGTCCGCTCCATGACATCTCTACCAGGAAAGGAAGGGTCTGGGGGGGGGGGGTAAGACACCCCCCCAAGATGGGCAGGTGTCTGCCCCTTCCCCTGGGGTGAGCAGGGTCAGTCCCAACAGAAAGGGTTTTGCCTCAGGATAATGAATGAGCATAAAGGGAAGGCTCACTCCGCCCCCTTCCATCCTTGTGGTGCTGGGACCCCCTTGTCTGAATGCCCTGATCAAAGACGACCACTCAGACGACCCCACTGGTGGGGCAGGCGATCAAAAATAATACTTAAAGCAATGTTTTCTAGGAGCAGAAACTCTTCGGAGTGGTTTTCGTGTATGAGTTCATTTCATCTCCAAGGCAATCCTATGAGGTGGCTCCTATCACTACCTTTATTTACCACCTGGGGACACGAGGCAGCACAGAGAGGCTGCACAACCCGCCCAGGACCACAGAGCTACTGAGAGGTGAAGTCGGAATCTGCCCCATGCCGTCCCCTGGTCCATCCCAAGAGCAAGTGTTCTGCACCGACTGTATGCCAGGCCAGGTGCTGGGTACCAGAAGCAAGTGCTCAAGGTATGCCTGTGATGACAGCCCAGGTGGGGACTTTTAACCACCTCTGAAACAAGTATTAGGATCACTGCAGGTTCTATTTATTCCTTCACTAAGTCACTTGCGTAAGGGGTACCAGACCCCAGCAATCTACCTGTCACATCACGTCTAATCCTTCTGCTACACGGCTGATAGGATTATCCCCATTTTACAGACAGGGCACTGAGGGGCCAAAGGAGAGCTGCCTTGCCAAGGGCGCAAAGTGCTGGGTGAGTGTGGGTTCACCATGGGGGCTGGGGGAGGACATTCCAGGCAAGAGGTGCTGCCTGGCCTCTGCTTAGGGGACTGAGAGAGCAGAGTACGTCCAGGGGACGGTGGGATGTGCCGGCCTGTGCCCATCCCGGGGGGCAGGCAGGCGGGACAAACATTGGGGAGGCTTGAAATTCTGAAAATTAAACAGGCAGGTGGGCTGAGAGGAGTCCAAAGTGACCCAGGACTCCGGCAGGGAACAGGATTGTGGCCAATTCCAGCCCACCCATCCCTGCTGGGGAGCAGGGGGGTCATCTCTGCACCCTTCGCACCCAGCAAGGTCTGCTACAAGAGTAATGGACAAAAATAACATTCGTTGTAAGCCTGCTATGCGCCCAAGATAGTTCTTTTGTTTATTAAATGTGCATATAAACATAAATATGTATCTTGACTCTTTCCAACAAGAATTTGCAAAGACATCACCGAGGACATCCCCCATAGAGTCAATGAAGTAGAGAAAAAAAGCAGGAGGTCAGGGCCAAAGGAGACAGGAGGCAGTCAGCCGGGGGGTCTGGTGTAGACAAATTTTCCTTAATTTCCAAGGGCCTCGGTCGTTTAATCCGTGAAATGGGAATAGTGACGCCTACATCACAGGCTCCGGATGAGCTCAGTAAAATAATCCACACAGAAGGCCAACGGCGGCCGTTTGGGTCAGCCCTGGCTCAAGACCAGTTGTAATAAGTACCTACTGGCAAAGAAGGGCTGTGAACATCATTTCTTCACCAAATGTTTGCTCGGGGCTTCCCGGGTGCCAGACACACTATGAGGCCCCGGGGACGGCAAGGTAGACAAGTCCATGAAATAAAAAAGTCAACTACAAAAATGGATTTGCAGGTGAGCCTGCGTGTATACTGTGGGTTTTCTCTTTTTTTAAAAATACATATTCACGGAAACTTCAAAGGCTATTAGGGGCACCTGGGTGGCTCAGTACATTGAGGTCCGACTCTTGGCTTTCAGCTCAGGTCATGATCTCACAGTTCGTGAGTTCGAGCCCCGCCATCGGGCTCCATGCAGACAGGGCAGAGCCTGCTTGGGATGCTCTCTCTCTCTCAAAATAAATAAATAAAATTTTTTTAAAGGGTATTAAAATGATGACAGCGGTTACCTCTGTGTGGTGACATTCCAAGTGACGTGTGTACCCTTTTCTGCTTTATCTGTACTTTTTACAACGGACATGTGTTACCTAAATAGTCACTGAATAAATGACAAAGTGGCCAAACATCAAACCTGTTTTTCCAAAGTAATGGCTCTCTGCTGGGTGCACTTCTGCCCTAGGTGACCATCAGCGATGTCTGACATGTTTCTACTGTCACAGCCGCGGGGTGCTAATGGTGTCTCACAGCCCCCACAACCCAGGATTACCCAGCTCGAAATGTGAATGGTGCCAAGGTTGAGAAACCCTAGGGTCTAGGGCACCGGGGCCAGCTGCTCTACCGAGAGAGGTTAACCTAACTCTTCAGATCTGATTGCAAAATGCTTTTCCTCCATTCTGGAAGCTCTGTAATTAAGAGCATGAATCTGGAGTCTGACTGCGAATTTGGTCTTCCATTCGCCTCAACTGGAAAGTAAGTTTCCCTTCTGTAAAAACGGGGATAATACAGTGCTTATTAGCGACAGCACCATACTCCATTGCTTGAGAAATATTACTGCTATTACAAGCTTTTTTTAAAAGAATATAGATTGCTTTCTACCAGATATTAGAGCTTTTTATGGCTAAGCCCTCCTCCCGCCAGCCCCCAACCCTGCCGTTAAACTGAAAAGTCCACATGCAAATCTCAGGGGTACCCTTCTCTTCCATGTTTAGCACAACATCCGCACATTGTGGGTACTCGTAAATACAGGAACGTACGGAGCTTCCGTGTAAGGTCTGCGGGGAGGGGAGTGGGTGTCAGAGCGCAGGGAGAAGCCCACAAAAGGGCAAGTGTGACAAGTGTGGCCCCGAATCCTTCTCCCCCATGTGCCTTTCCTGTGCCCTTACCTATCGAGCCCCCACCCACAAAGGACACACAGCTGTGTTGAAACTGACCCATGTCCAGGGCACCCCCGTGCCATCCCTTGGGACACTGATTAACTCAGAAAGGGCATAGCTCAGCAGAGGAGACATGGCTGGTCACAATCCTAGGGGTCAGGCAAACAAAACTCAAATTGGGGGTGGGGGCTACCCAGCTCTGAAAGGGAGGCCCAGAGAAACACCCGTCCATCAGACTAGGCCCCTCTGGGACAGGGTCTGTGTCCTACCTATCCCTCCCCCACCCCCCCCCCCCCCCCCATACACACACACCCTGTCTAGCCCAGAAGAGGAAGGGGCTCTAAGAACATCTGTCATTCGTTGAGTGGGCACGGGTCCAAGAATCCAACTCCACAGCCTGGAAGTTTCCAGGGCTGATCCACCTTGAAACTACACGTGGGTTTCTTCACCTGTAATCTGGAATATCTACCGCACAGTTTTAAAAGAGAGTGATAAACGACGATCATGACTAATAAGAACCGGGCACTAAGTGCTAGGCACCGTTCGAGCACTTTAAATGTATGGTCTTCCTTAGCGTCTGATACATTATACGAACTCCGTAAGTATTACTATTCCACCTATCAGAAGGAAGAGTCCCTTTCACTCCCGGTAATTAACTTGAAAAGGGGGAGGGGCGGGAAAGAGAGTAAGAAGTCCCAGTGGAAAGGACAGAGGAGACTCAGGGAATCCCAGAGGTGGATGGATCCTGAATGTGAGACCAAGGGTGGGGAGCTGAGAAGCGCTGTGCGAAAAATCGAGGCGCACTTCGGCGGTGGATCCAGCATTAGGAGAAAGGCGAGCGCGAAGGAGGCGACTTTCCGAGCAGAGCGTGGGAGCCAGGAGGGGGTCCCCCCTCGCGGAAGGCAAGAGACGGTGGGGGTCGCAGCGGAGGAAGGCCTGGGTGCGGGGCGGGGCGCCAGAGGAAGCGACCCCCAGCCGGGGGACCCGCGGGACCGTGGCGGGGGTCCGGCAGGGAGGTGCGCACTCACCCGGGCCCCCTCCAGGGGCGGGCCTGCAGGGCGCGGCGGAGCGCGGGGCACAGCTGCAGCATCTCGAGCGCGCGGCGCGGCAGTCCGCTCACGGCGCGCCCCGGGCGCGGCCAGAAGGTGGAGCCCCGCCCGGAGCGCACCACCTCGACAGGCGGGGGGATCTGATCACGCTACCGTCCTCCGAAGTCAAGGTCATCAGAAATGTCTCCGTATGTGACTTCTGCCAACACAATAACTCTTGTTTTGAGGGCACTGTAGAGACCAGTATGCGACACAGGACAAGGCAGCCCAAAAAAGAAGTCTTGACATATACACGTTTTCCCCTCCTTTTTACGGTATGACTCAACAGCCCTCCAGGGGGCCGAGGGAGAAGGGGCGTGAGCCTCATTGGCCAATCAGAATAACACATCGAAGCTTATGGGCCAATCCGATGGACGGTCTTGTTGCAGCCGTCTTGGGCCAGGGGGCTGAAGAGCCAATGAGAGAGCCGGAGCAGGACACGTGCGCGGAGCAGCGGAAGGGCTGCGGTTTGGTGCGTCAGGTGTCTCGAGCGTCCCGGCCTGACTGCTTGGGCTGCCCTTGGTCAGATGGCATCAGGTTCTTTGACCCCGCGGGTCCACACCGCGGCCAGCCCCTTGCCTCCACGCGGAGACTGCAGCCCCTGGGATGAGCCTGCAAACCCTGCCTCCAGCCTCCTCCTGGTGGGTGCCCAGCCGCCTCCACCTCCCAGCGTCGTGCCGGCCCTAAAGCTTGCGTGAGCCTGACGCTGAGATAAATCCGCCTGCTTGCTGGCAGATTACGATCAATAAGAGAGAAAACCCAGCCAGTCCATGCTTAGCTTTTCCCTCAAAGCTTCTGACCTTGGAACCAGTTGTCCCTGACCTCCATTCCACCCCCGCCAGCTCACCCCACCCCAGTCAAACTTTTGGTTTCCTCTTGAAGTTGTTTGCTTGAACGCTTTATTTACTATTAGGATTCTGAAACCTTTCCGGTGGCGGGGTCCTAGGGATTCGTTCTATTCCTAAACACTCTTCCAGTTTACCTGTTTATATTTCCTCCAGCGTGAACCGAGAACCTGCTTAGGAGTCAGTCCCGAGGCGTGATTGTGGTTCCAACTTAGGACGTTAGCAAAATACATCACTTCCCTGGGTCTCAGTTTCCAGGTCTATATTAGAGGGGCAATAATACCCACCCTAGAATGTCCCCATTATTTCATGCTACTCCTCTTTCTCCAGGTCACACCCTTTAAGACACTTCGGGGGAATTTAAAGAGCAGGAAGCGAGAAAAGGAAGCTACATTAAGCGCAAGTCTTAAAGATGGTAGAAATAGATTGGAATTGGTGGCTCTATTAAAAAAAGTTTAAGTTTATTGATTTATTTTGAGAGAAAGACCACGAGTGGGGGAGGGCAGAGAGAGAATCCTAAGCAGGTTCTGTGCTGTCAGCACAGAGCTCAAGGCCGGAATTGAAGTCACAAACCACAAGGTCATGACCTGAGCAGGGCTGGAGTCAGACGCTTAACTGAGCCACCCAGGCATTCCTGTCTCTCTTAATCCATGCAGAAAACTCTAGTGTGGGGGGGGGGGGGGGGGGGGGGGGGGGGCGGGAGGGAGGGGGGCAGCTCACACGAGGCAATGTCTCCCCAGATTTGGCCATTAACAAGAAGACACTAGAACACTGGACAGTGTCAAATTCAGAGTCCCAGAAGGTGGCCTCTCATGGGCTCAGTAAAAGGTTGGTTCAAGAAACGGCAGGCTTTATGATTAACAGGAAGGACCTCAACTGCAAGCCAGTCTCTGCTGGTTACTCAGCCTGTGATACCTGTGGCTCGCTCTTCCCCTTCCTGCTTTATCGACTTCCAAAGAGTTTACTGGGGGATGAAACTATAGCAGGTGATGTGAAATTTCCCTATTTTATCACAAATTGGCCAGTTACTTGGTTTGGTGTTTACGTGGCCCGCAGTCCTCTTGCCCCTCCCCCATCACTACTTTATCCCCCCCCCCCAAAAAAAACGCCATCAATTCTAAGACATTTCACTTTATTTAAAAGAAGCCAATATACAGGATATAAAGGGCATGATATTTACAACAGTACAGTAAACAGGTTGGTTTCTGGTAGGATCAGTAGTCTTTCAACGAGTATAAACCTCCCCCCGCCCCCTTCCCCTTGACACGAGACCCAACTGGCAGACAGACAGCAACAGTGGGGTGGGATGGGGCTGTGGGATACAAAGTCTCCCTGGATGGGGCTAAAAATCAGGTAGATGCTAAAATGTCCACCGAAGGGGTCTTGCTAGGGGTGGGGATGGTGCCTTCGCCTCATTTCTTTGAGGGCCTGGCGGCAGGAACGGTGGGGGATTTGCCCAAGACCAACACACAAGCCCACCTTGAGCCTAGAAATCCTCCTGCCCTCCCCCCCACCCACCCGGCTGCCCCCAGACTCCACACTCTAGGAGCGTGCCCGTCTAGAACCAGAGCTCGGTATCTCCGGGTGGTGAACCCAGGTCTGAGCAGGACCCAGCACGCAGCACCCTAGTCCTCTCCCACGCCCCGGAGGAGCACATCAAGGACCACAGCCTAGGCCTTGGCCCGGAGTCCGCACAGCTGGGGCTGGGAGGGAGGCATCCCCTGGCCTTTCCATCCCTGCTCCAGCTGCCTGACGACCTGGGACCCACTAGGGCCCAGGCCCCAAGGAAGCCGAATGCTCCCTGAACCAACAGTCCCATGGCCGCCCACAGCCTGCTGGTTCTCAGCCTCTCCCAAACACCGCTGACTTGGAAATGGGTCTGGGCAGATCGGAGTGTGAGGAACTACTCAGAGCCCACCCTCCGAGGCAGAGCTGGGCCCCTACCTGGTGCCCCCTTTCGCCTCCCCCCACCCACCTCAATTCTGAATTCCCCACTGCCCACCCACGCCCACAAGTGCTCCCCCCCAAAGACTTCCAAGGACCGAGGAGCTGGGGGAGGGGTTAAGGAACAGGGAAATGGGGTGAAGCGGGAGGTAGGTTCTGCTGAAGCCGCTCATGGGTGCAGGTGAGTAGGCGGTGAGGCCGGGGAGATGGGGCGAGGGGCACTGGTTATATTCAGCAGCAGCAACACAGCAACATGCATCGTGTTCACAGAAGAACGCTGGGCTGCCATAACTGCCTACCCTGGATTTAAAAACCCTTTCCTTTCATAAAAATAGATGAGAATCTCTTGCTTTATAAATAGGTTACATTTAGCTTAAGTGACACCTTCTATTACCCCCTACCCCGCACCCTCTCCCCCATTCCAAGCCAAAGTGGTTTGCTTCTCTGTAGGTCAGAGCCAAGTCTGTGACAGACTGGGCCTTCAGAGACCTCAAGATATATTGCTACAAGAAAACAAAATGTGTTTACTTGCCAATGATCTTTTTTGTTTATCCCCTGTTTGGAGTCTCAGAGGAGTGTGTGTGTGTGTGTGTGTGTGTGTGTGTGTGTGTGCGCGCGCGCGCGCGCGCGCATGAGTGCGTGCGCGCGTGTGGATTCCACAACCAGGGAGCCCAAAGGAAAGCTACTCTCCCTGCTCCTCCCCGATCCTCTCTTTTTATAAAACCCCCAAAAATAGGAGAGTGAGAGAGGGCAGCACAGGAGAGCCCATCTGAGAACAACCCTAAAATACCAATGTCAATATGACACTGGGCTTAGAAATAGAAATTTGACTATTTACAGCTTTACAAAGGACGGACCAGTTCGTCCTGACCGGACCTAGTGCTGCCCCAGCGAGCGTTGGGGTCTTTCTTGGCAAGCTGTGGGCTCATGGCGAGGGGACAAGCAGGGCCCACTGGCAACGAACTCAAAAAAACAAAAAAAAAGCAGAACTTGGTGGGGAGAAAGGTAGCCAGACCAAGACCCAGGCCCCCTGCCAAGGAGGCGGGTCGGCCACCCCCTTGCTGTCCCCCACCCCCATCGTCCTGCCCCAAATCCTTGCTCCCCAGAGGAGAGCAGCTATGGAAAATCAGCAAGAAGGAACTTTCTGGCCAGCATCTATCTCTGGCTCCTGCCATTTCCATACTCCCTGGACAAACTTAGAGCACGCTAGTCCCAGAGACGAACGTCCTATGTACACAAAATGGGAAGCATAAATAACACCACCGGACACCGATTGCCCCGGTCACCTTAGTTACCCCCAAATACTTACACTGTTGCCTTACGTCTTAACACTAAAGCTAGGTCTGTCACCCTCCCACCACCTTGAGGAACAACCCGGGGCTGGCTTCCACTCTGCCTCCCAAACCACGTCCTTCCAGGCCTCCCCCCAGCCCCGGACAGAGGAGGCCCGAGGGGTCCTCCCGGAAACGGAAAATCTTTTCAGCAGCTGAGGTCCAAGGCCAACTGGCTCTGATAACCTTTGGTTAAAATGAAACTAAAACTAAAACAACAATAACACTAAGGACCATAATAATCAGGTATGTTTGAACCCTGTAACCTTTAGAACAAGGGTCAGTGAGGAGGAGGGAAAGGGGCTGTCTCTCCTCTGAAGCCATCAATCCCTCCATGTACCTACCCAGGGACCGTTCGGCCGGGGATGGAAGCCTCTCAGCCAGATGCCACGGGGAACCACTAGCAGGCTCCCTCAGCGACAACAACAACAATGGAAAGAACTCACGATGAAGGCCACCAAGTTCTGATAAATAAAAATTACATACAGTCACTAACATACACTCTCTCTCTCCATATATATATATATATATATATATATATATATATAATATGAATATTATGTACAATGGTTTTAAGACTGCAAAACAGGTGGGGGAAACGGAAGAGAGAGAAGGCCCTAACAGGTCGCTGGTACCCTGAGGAAGAAAGACAGGGGGCTGCAATCCGTTTTAAAGCCAGAGCCCCTCCTCTGCCTCCACACAGGAGCAGTAGGCGAGAAGTTCTGGTCCTTGGGCACATTTTGCTTCTTTGACCTCCAGGGGGAGCTCCTGGGCCAATTAAAAAAAAAAAAAAAAATCGGCGATCCCACCCACAGGAGTGGGTCCAAAAAGAAATTTTTCTTAAAAAGCGAAACCTGCTCGCCTGGTTCCAAGCTGAGATTTGGCAGCGTGGCCTCAACGTGGTGCCTTTTGACACAGGCCCACTCAAGTCTTGGGGAGACACTGGCTCAGATTCACTCCCTGCCAGTCGGTCAATCAAGTGAAGAATAGAAACAGGCTTGCGGGTGTCCATGAGCAGAACAAGGATGGCTCTCATCCAGAGATGAGCTCCACTCCTGCCACCACCTCTGATCTGCCAGCAGCCCTCGATGCCTCCCTCCCCTTCCCTTTCCAGTGTCAGCCAGTGGCCAAGAAGTGGACAACCGGGGGCAGTGGAGAACCAAGATGGCGGCGGGAGGTAGGAACCCAGCTCCACTATGGAGGGGGCAGATACCAGACCTAGCCCCCTTCAGACTTTCTCACAGAGAAATTACAGACCTATAGCCCCTTATCATTGGCTGGGAAGGGAGAGAAAAACATCAAGAAAACAAAACGTGTTTACTTGCCAATGACCAGGGCAATAGAAGACCCCTCCCACCCCACAGAGGTCCCAAGAGAGCAAGCAGTCAGGTGGGCCAAGGGCCTTGCAGGACCCAGGCCTCACTACCAACCGTGACAGAACCCCCCTCCCAAGTCAGTGCTCACCCGAGGAGGTTGCGAGAGAGCTCGCCCTAGCTTCAGCCTCCCTCCGAGCTCCGGGGGAAAACCAGGAGTCAGGGCGGGAGCCTACCTTCCACAATGATATAAGGCAAGCTGCTTTTTTTGTTTGTTTGTTTGTTTGTTTGTTTTTTGCATAGTAGTTTAAACACAGTGAGTCTCCACTCCCCCCCCCCCCCCACAGTGCCTTGTCCCTCCACTTTGCCACTCGATCCAAAAAAAGAAAAAAAAGAAAATTTTGTCTCCCCTCCCTCCTTCCATCTTTTCAAGTTAAAGCACTTGAGAGCCCCCCACCCAGGCCTAGAAAGGTTGCAAAGGCAAACAGCTCCTTCCTGGGGGGGGGGGGGGGGGGGTGGACCACCCCAAGGCCAACTCAGGTCTGCACTGGCCAGGCAGAGGAGGGAAGGGCATAGCTCACGGCCAATCAGAGGAGCAGGTGGGAGGGTAGAAATCCATATTATACCATGCCAGGGGCCCCGCCCTCACCTTAGAGTTTTGTATAAAAACACCTGCTAGGAATAATTCTTTGGAGCTCAAAGTGGCTCAGCTTAGGGGAAAAGGCACAGTTAACTCTGCATCGTCCGGACAGAAGTCTGCATTTGTGATGTGGAGAACAATAGAAATCGACAGCACCATTCCTTGGGTGGGTGGATGGAGAAGGGGCACTGGTTGGTGGTGGGCTGGAAGGAAGGAAGCAGCGGTCCCTCGGGGCCTCCGGAGACGGGAGGGCAGAGGGAGTCGGTGTGGTGAGGACTGGAGCCCTGCTCTGAGGAGCCTTCCCGGCCCCACGGGGAGCGGGGGCAGAGGCCCCGTCACCGAGACCACCAGGCACAGGGGGGGCCTCAGTCATCAGCTGACCATGGGCTCCACATCCGCCTCCCGCTCAAACTCATCCTGGATCTCGTCTGTACTTCCTGAGTCGCTGCTGGCCACGGAGCTGGGGGACGGTGAATTCCTGGAAGGCACAAGAGAATGGGGTCATTCAGAGGGCAATCTGCGGACCCCTGAAGGGATGCAAGGAGCAGAAAAGACTGAGCCGGCACTTGTGTATAATCTAACCCCAGAGGGGTGTCCTGCCCTGAGACCCCTGGCCTTGCTCTGCTTTCTTTAGAATCTTCTAAGCTCACGAGTTGACTGTGGCCCTCAAGACCTCTTGGGAACCACCCCCCGCCCCCAATGCCTCTAATTGCTGGGTGCTGAGAGCTCCCTGGCAGCAGGAACTATGGATCGAGCTTGGTTCCTATTCTCCAACCACCTAATGCAGGGCTGGGCACGTGGTAGGTGCTCAGTAAACCCCAATTAACTCAGAGGGAGGCCATACAGGAAAGTGGCCAATGGTACTGGGTTCGAATTCTGGCCCTATCGCTGAAGAGCTGGGGGGCCTCGGGCAAGCTATTTAACCAGCCTAAGCCTACGCTCCTCCATCTGAACAACAGAGATAATGACAGGGGGCTCTGGGGGGAAACAGTGAGCTAAAGGTGTGGCATGCTAAGCCCAGGGCCCCCCACGCAGCTTCCCACTGAGCTGTCTCTCCCTCTTACAGCCTGAACCATGGCCCGCAGGAATACAGTCCTAATAAGAGAAACAATTACAATTAACATATGTGTGCTTCGTGCCAAGCATTTTACATGTATTATCTCATTTTATTATTAGCATATGTCTCCCCAAAAAGGCTGTGTGTTCCTCGAAGGCAGGGGCTCTTTGTTTTGGTGTTCCCTGGCAGATACAAGGGGCCTGATGCACATCAGTCTCCTGGGGCCAGACCCAGGTGGCTCTTGGATGGAAGATGGAAAAGGACAAGTAGGAGCCCCATCGGCAGAGGTGGAGGAGTGCCCTCCCTACCTCCTCCACCCACTGGCAATTCGGCAGAAAGTGGGGCATGAGCCCCCTAGAGGCAGGGGCTGTGGCTGTTCTGTTCATCACTGTCTCCGCAGCCTGGCACAGAGCAGGCCTTTGACGTGACAAGTAGCTGTGGCATCAGTGGGGACAGGGCTGTCACGGGAGTTACGTGAGATCAGACTACATAAGTCATCCAGCACACAGCAAGCGGCTAATACTCATTGGATACATGGATGGATGGATGGATGGATGGATGGATGGATGGATGGAGGAAGGGAAGGAGGGATGGATGGAGGGATGGATGGATGGATAGATGGATGGATGGACAGATGAATGGATGGACGGATGGAGAGATGGATGGAGGGATGGATGGAGGGAGGGAGGGAGGGAGGGATGGATGGAAAGATGGATGGATGGATGGATGGAGGGAGGGATGAATGGAGGGAGGGAGGGAGGGATGGGGAGGGAGGGAGGGAGGGATGGATGGATGGAGGGATGGAGGGATGGATGGACAGATGAATGGATGGACGGATGGATGGATGGATGGATGGAGGGAGGGAGGGATGGATGGATGGACGGATGGAAGAATGGATGGAGGGAGGGATGAATGGAGGGAGGGAGGGATGGACAGATGGATGGAGGGATGGATGGACAGATGAATGGATGGATGGATGGAGGGAGGGAGGGATGGATGGATGGACGGATGGAGAGATGGATGGAGGGAGGGAGGGACGGATGGAAAGATGGATGGATGGAAGGATGGATGGAGGGAGGGATGAATGGAGGGAGGGAGGGAGGGAGGGATGGACGGATGGATGGAGGGATGGATGGATGGATGGACAGACAGGAGGATGGACAGAAGGGCTGAGCAGACGAAATGGGCCAGGCTGTAAACTGCAGCCCCACAAATGCCCGCCCCCCCCCCCCTGCCAAAGGACGCAGTCACTGAATCCCCAGGGAGGACCGGGCTGGGTACCTGTCAGCGGAGCCTTTGATGAGCCGGCGGCAGGTCTCCATCTGCACGTCCAGGCCACGTTTCATGCTGCACATCTCCATGTACTCGTGCAAGTGCCGGTTCATGTCACTCTTGGCTGTGGCCAGCTCCAGCTGCCGGGACCCGATGCGGGGATAAAGGTGAGGCCAAGTCACCCACCCCGGCCCCCACACCCTCTGGGCCTCCCTCCATTCTCTGTGTGTTGGTCCGTGGCCTCCAGAACGGCTTCCAGTGAAAGGGGAACGGTTGCTTAGCAACCATGGGGGGGGAGGGCAGCCTTCCTGGTTCCACTGACTCTGCCCAGCCCAGCATCCCTGCGCTCCTTTCCCCGGACTTGATTAGGAAAGTTCTCAGGTCCCTGTTACGTTTCTGACCCTTCTCCTCTACCAAATGCTATGTCCCCCAGGGAAGGAGCCGGCCTGCTCTTTCGCCAGCATTCACCCTCAGCGAAAGACGTGGCCAGGTGTGCAGGCTCTAGAGAGGAGACAGGAGGCCTGAAGGCGGCTTCTTGGCTGGATGCCCTGGGCAAGCCACACGGGCTTTTTTCCACCCCACTTCCTCCTCTGTAAAACGGGTGCACAGGAGCCACTGCACGGGGGGAGGATCTCCTCCCCCCAAAACGGGGTGCACGGTAGCCACGACGCGGGGTGGAGGCACCTCACTACCTCTCGGCACAGAGAGGGTATGTGGGTACCAGGGAGGCTGTCCTCGTAAGGGCTCACTCGGTGCCTGGCATCACTCAATGTCACTCAGGCGTCATCCCTGCTTATTTGGGATCACGATCTCAGTTGAATAACTTAGGGAAAAAAAAGTTCTCCGGGACAGGCAGGGATGACCACCCCCATTTTACGTATTTTACACATTGGAAAACAGAGGCCTTAAGGTAGGGTAGGACCCACGCAGGGGCAGACAGGAAACCGCAGGCCTCCAACTCCCAACCCCTGGTCCACAGGCACACTCGTCACGGGGTCTCCACTGTGACGGACACCTCGCTTCACGGGGGCGTCTCTAGGGGGTCCCAGAGCCCGAGATCCTCACCTCGATCTGGCCGATCGTTTCCTGGTACTCCTTGTCTCTTGTCTTGAAGAAGGATTCTGTCTCATGGATCAAGTTGCCCAAATTCTCCTCTTGCTGGGGACACAGAGCAAAGGGGGCCGAGTGAGACGGATGGCATGGGCTGCCGGGGCATAGCAGGGGCAGGGGATGGCTGGGAGGACTGTGGGAGGCCAGGCCCCGGGCTCACCTCGCCCTGCAGGTCAATGGTCGGGTTGCAGTTGGTGAAGTCCTCCCAGAGCAGCAGCGTGTCCTCGTTCTCTTCCCACGTCAGGCTGTCACAGTCGTCGTCAAAGTCAAAGGTCTCACGCCTGTGGGAGGACACCAGAGGGCAGGGCTGAGCAGAGGCCAGCTCCAGAGGCCGGGGTCTGGGAGAGACAGGGGTGCTGCCCCAATGGGTATGCTCCTGCAAGGTGGACCCCCCCCAAACAGAGAGGGGCACTGGCCAAAGGGGACACACACCTTACCATGGGGGTTCAACTCTTTTAAAATGCAGAAAGTACTTACATATTACTTACACAACTTAAAATGTATATACATATATATTTTTTAATTTTAATGTTTATTTTTTTATTTTTATTTTTTTACATTTATTATTTTTGAGAGACAGAGAGAGACAGAGCACAAGTGGGGAAGGGGCAGAAAGGGAGGGAGACACAGAATCCGAAGCAGGCTCCAGGCTCCCAGCCGTCAGCACAGAGCCCGACGCGGGGCTCGAACTCACGGACCGTGAGATCATGACCTGAGCCGAAGTCAGATGCTTAACTGAGTGAGCCACCAGGCGCCCCTTTAATGTTTATTTTTGAGAGAGAGAGAGCAGGCAAAGGGCAGAGAAAGAGGGAGAGGGAGCAGGCAAAGGGCAGAGAAAGAGGGAGACACAGAATCTGAAACAGGCTCCAGGCTCTGAGCTGTCAGCACAGAGCCCGACACATGGCTCGAACCCATGAACCGCGAGATCATGACCTGAGCCGACGTCAGACACTTAACCAACTGAGCCACGCAGGCATCCCTTGTGACTATTTTCACTCAGGTACCAGCTCATTTCTTGAGACCCTACTTTGCAAGAGTATATCACAACACATAGTCCACTGCTGACTTGACTTCCTTTCTAGCGATTTATATCATCTTCTCCACAACTAGGAAAAGGTTGCTATTGTTCCCAATTTACAGGTGAGGAAACTGCAGCTCAGAAAGAAAACCACACTTGTCCAAAGTCACACTGCTTGCTTGTAACAGAAACTGGGGCTAAAAACCAGATGTTTCCCACAGCCATTTCCTCCCCAGGAAAACACACTGAGCACCCATATGTGCCGGGCACGCAACAGGGCGCTACGCCTCTATTAAACTGCATTTCATTCCATCCTCACGACGTTCCTATGAAGCAAGCATAATTATTACTCCCATTTTACACATGAGGACACTGAAGGCTGCAGGGATTAGGTAGACTGCTGGACCAACACATGCTGGAAATCGGGTTTGCATTCAAAGCCCAAGTAATTTCAGAGCCTCCCTATTCACCGGGACTAGAAGTAGTAACAGACCATACAGGCTGGCCTGGGACTGAGGGGTTTCTGGAGATGCCCTGGCTCCCCCTGCTGGAGGGGACCTCAAAAATCAGATGGGAAGGCTGAGGTCTGTGGGGTTAAATCATTCGATCCGTCGAATCAGCCACAGAAGAGAACCGTGAGTCCCGGGGCTCTCCTTCAACTCCTCCCTGGATTCTCCGGGACACTGCTCCCTATTTTCCCAAAGGATCAGGCTGGGGGCCACCAGGCTGGGCCCAAGAAGAACTTCCGGTTAAAAACTACCTAGAGCCTCCCCTGGAGCCAGGTTCCCCACCAAAATGCAGTTCCTGCTGGATCCTGTAGGTGGCTCCGTGGGTCCAGGGACCAGGGACCAGGGACCAGAGCCGGGACCAGGGCTGTGTCGGAAGGCAATGCTGGCCTGGACTAGCTCCAGACGAGCCCCTGGGGTCCACCCGCACCGCAACACATACTCGACTGCTGACTTCACTTCCTTTCTAGTGTCTGGAATCTAAAGGAAACCCTGGCTGAGTAACGGGGAGCCAGAAAGGATGGGAAGATGGGCAAGAGAGGAGGGTCAGACGATCGAGAAGGCGGAGCCAAGGAGCTGGCCCCGGTGCAGGGAAAGTAGCAAATTCCTCCCCTTCTCCTTGGTCTGAAGCCCAAGCAACAGATTTTGATCAAAACAAAACAGCCCTGACACGGGCGCATTATTCAAAGACACCAGTGGAACCGGCCGGGGGGCAGCCTCTGGCTTGGGTCTCTGCCCAGTCCATAGCGAGGGGACACGGACATGTCAGTGGGAGGGGCCGGGGCCCTGCCGAGGGTGGGGTCAGCACGGCCTCGGCCAGGACTGCAAGGGTGGAGAGGGATCAGAGGATTTTTTTTTTTTTTTTAATCTAGGCAACTGTACAACTGATAAATCTAATTAGATACTGAACCTAGTTCAGACCTGTCAACACCAGGCACCCGTTTTTGCATTGGAACCTCCTTTGTATACACAGTACTGCTTCCGGTGGAGCCCCCAGACCCAGCTCTTGGGACTGTCCCTTTCAGCTCACCCCATTCCTAGGAGGCCTAACTATCCCCTGGTGACTTTCTGAAAACGGGGACAAAGCCCCTGAATCCATGCGAATGAACCCAGCCTGGGCCTGGGGGGGGGGCGGACAATGCCCAGCCTAACATTCAGAACAACCGGATCCAACCAAGAGTTCTCTTCGATGAGAGTATGACATTTGGAGGGGACGTCAGAAGATGATATCAAGAGTCCAGGAGACTGTCACCCTCAAACAGCAAACCCCCAAAACGCAGCCCACCTCAGTTCTGTGTCAGGAGAATGCCAAGTACAAGGAAGTGGCAGGCAAACCCATCCCTGCTCGGTTCTGACTCCTGTCTCCCTGAGAGTCACCTGGCTCGGCCACAAGGGGACCAGGGCAGGGATGATGTTGCAAGGAAGGCAGAGGGAGACATCTCTCTGTGCACAAAGACAGCCAGTTGGGGACAAAGCACTCGACCGAGAGTCAGGGACCCCGCTCTGTTCCAGCTCCTGGCAGGCCCCTCTCTTATCCTCGGTTTCCCCATCTGTATGTGAAGGGCTGGGCTGAGTGACCCTCGGATTCTGTAATGCTAAGCCAGCCCCAGAGCTTTGCAGGAAGCCATCAGGAGATGGCTGTGCCCTGGCTTCTGAGCTGAGTACAATGTCACAGGCAACTGCGAAAGACACGTGCCCCCTCTGGAGCGGTTCTGTGGGGTTTTTGCGATGGCTCAGGAGAGCCAAGAGCTCAAACGTAGCCCTGCTGTTGGAAACCCAGAGCCCTGGGGAAAAGCAGAGCTCTCAGGGCTTGGGTGCCCCACTGCGAAGGCCTCCAGAGAAAGAGTAGCCAAGAGCAGGCCCGTGGGGCAGGAGGAAGCGGCCCCAGAGACCCTGTCCCAGCCCAGCCCTTTGACTCCAGGCCCATAGGTGAGTCACCTAATGCCCACCGCTGCACCCTCCTCTCCCCTCCCCCTCCCCACTTTAGGGCACTACATGAGTCACAGTTAAAGATGGATTTGGATTGAGAATACGGCACTGGGCAGGCCAAGGCCATACACAGTGTGTCCCTGCCCTAGGCGACTACGGCCGGTGGGGGTTCTAGGAAACCAGCTTTCCACAGGGGAGGGGAGAGCAGCCCTGATGGAAAGTATTCGCCAGTTTCCCACCAGGGCAAACTTGAAGCGACTTCCCCGTGCCGTCACTGGACTGGAGTGGGCAGACATGTGTGCGATCGCTTTCATGAGCTGGTACGAGCTGGCTCCAGCCCACCACTGACCACAGCCAGCCCCGGACTCTGCCACTGGCCCGCGGCATCTCACAGGTGACATGCCTGACTCTGAATCTCAGCTCCGCCACCTTATCCGTGGGGTGGTCTTGGCCAAGTGGCTTCCCTCCCGTGAGTGTCAGTTTCCTCGTGTACAAAAGGGGAGACGGGAATCCACCCTCCTTGGTCGACTGTCTGGAGTCCCCGAAGTCACATTTGTGAAGCACCTTACAGACACAGGATGCTCAGTGGACGCCGGGAGCCCTCCGCCGGCCAGCCTGGGGGGCCCTGGTGTGTGGATCGGCTTGGCTACCCTCCCCTCCCCTCCCGCTGCCCTGCAAGGACAATGGTGGGAGCGGAAGGCTTGATCTGACAGGACCACCACTAACCACTTGGCCTCTTCTGAAAATGTGAAACTCCCCAAACTGTAAAGATTGAAAATAAATCTAAATTCTTTCAGAACACCGTGCCGGCCACACAAAACACATCTGCAGGCTGCTTTCAGCCCAGGTCACGGGTTTGCCACCCCTGTCCCAGCAATCTGGGGAAACTGGAGAGGAGCCCCTCCCCGCCCCCCCCCCCCCCCCCGGGGAGGGCTGGGGCAGTGGAGATACTCACAGCTGGTTAAACATGCGTTTCATCTCGTCCGTGATGTTCATGGAGCCGACCTCGTCATCTGAGAACCGGTTCACCTCCCCGTCCTGCTCGGAGATGTCATCGTCAGAGGCCACCTTACGCTCTTTCTTTTTAGGGACCACCTGACCCAGAAAGGAAGAGATCGAGGTAAGCGGGAGGCTCGGCTGGGATGGGCTGGGAAGGGAGCCGGCATCCCACGGGATGGATGGAGCGTGGCTGGGGTAGCCACTGCTAGGAAGGGTGCAGAGCTGAACTCCTCTAAGAAGCAGGCGGAGCTAGCAGGGAGCGTGAGGCGGAGACATGCAGGACGGAGGACAGACGGCCTGACCCTTCCCTCCCCTGGGGGTGGGCCGGCCCGGCTCAGCCCTTCACCAGAGCAGTAGGCCCACGATCTGGGGGAGAGGGATGGGCCAGCCCGGGGCACAGAGTCACCCGGGATGTGTCAGAGCCAGCCAGAGATGGAGAAACCCCTCACAGGGGCCCAGAGGCCCCACGCTCAGAGCCCTCCTGCTCGCACGCAAAGGTAACGGGCAGGCAGCCCCAGGTTCACCAAGCTTCCTCCACTCCAAGCAGACAAGACACGAGCAAACCAAACAAAGCCTGGCATGGTCACCCCTGCTCCCCAGCAGAGGCGGCAGCAAGAAGGCGCGGAGGTGGACGAGCCCGGATTTCTCCCGCTACGTCCGAAGTCACGCACTTAAGGCGACGACACACCGTATTGCCCTGGGCTCAAGCAAAAAGCCAAACCACAACCCAAAATTCAAGAAGCAGCCTTTGGAGAATGACGCATGCCCTCTGGGCAGCTGGACAAGCCCCCAGGGTACTGACAGAGGCTCTTCAGTGGAAGCGGAAAATAGAGACCAAAAGCCCCTCTTGGGAAATCTTAGACTCAACTGCCAGGGCTCAGGTCGGCCAACCCAGGGCTCCCACAGCCTGGCCAGGGCCCTCGACCTGGGCGATGGCGCCCCGTGGGCCGAGCCCTGAGGGGTGAGGAGACCTGAGATCCCTCCTGGCACTTCCTTTCCCTCCCTGAGCCCGTTGTGTCACCCCGCCCCCCTCCGGGCCAAGTGGCCTCTTCAGCCGCAGGATGAAGCACTCCTCCTTGACGACGCAGCCTGAGGGGCCTACAAGCGCCTGATTCTACCTCGTCCTGGGGAGGCCAGAGGGGTGGGTAAACGCTACCTCTGGGGGGAAGGGGAGTGGGCAGGGCTCGGGGGGAATAGGGCCATGCAGGGTGGAGGCCAGGCCCTCTGGGAGTGGGGAGTGGCAGCTGGTGAGCAGGGTGGCCCTATTCACCTGGAAGATCTTGGACACGTCTTCCGAGTTCCGCTGCTGTGCGACATCGCACAGCTTGGCCGTGATATCGATTCGACGGCAGATGTCCATGTCCACCTTCATGGCCTTTTCTTGGATCTTTGTGTCCAGGTCTGTCATGGGCTGCAGGGAGGACAGCAGGGGGGTTACGTGAGCGAGGGCTGGACCAAGCACAGGGGGGCGGGGGAGTCGCTCCCAGGCTCCTGAGGGGGCGGAGGGGCGTGAGGCCCGGGGTCCAGATTCCGAGGGGGCCGGGGAGCTTCTCCTGGGCGTCGGGGGTGGGGCCAGCGCTGCTCAGGTTAGGGGAGGGGGAGGGGGGGTCGTAGGAGCTAAAGGCTTTGGCGCTGAGTAGACAATGTGAGACCCTGTTTGGCGGCCTCCCTAAGGGCTGCTGGAAGGCATCCCCTCAAGAGACACGGTGTTTATTTGTTAGAGCAAAGGAAAAAGAAAGACAGCCCCCACTGTTGAAAGACTTCCCTTCTTTCGCACCCCGCGTGCCCCACCTGTCCCCCACAGAGGGGCCTGCCAAGTGGCGCTCTCTCCCCAGGACCCCCCTCCCCACGGCTGACAGCGGGGCATCACCTAAGACGAGGGGGGGGGGTCCCCCAGGACCCCAGTGAGGGAAAGCCAGGTGGCCTTCACCTGCAGCCCCCAGAGGCTTCTTCCAGCCACACCCAGCTCCACACCCCTCAGGACTAGAAGCCACACCAGGCTGAGTCACCCGCGATCGGGGCTCCTTCTCCTTTCTGGCGGCCCTCCCTACGTACGGCCCGCTGCTTGAAGGTGGCGGGAAACCCGGGTCCCCAGCAGGAAGGAGGCCTTTGTTGCCAACAGCTCCCTGCACCCGTGGTCGCTCAGAAAGGTTCCAGTCGCCAAAAGGATGCACACACTGTCCTTCCCCAACTTTACAAAGCAACCCTGCTACAGGCCGCTGGCCTGGGGAGCCTCTCAGGCTGGCACGGGCCAGACCCGGGGCCTCCTGCAACCTGCCACTGGGCCCTCCCCGTGCCCAGACAGCAAGGCCCACGGCCACCACCTGCCCTCAACGTGGCAAGCTGGGACGAGTCGGAGCAAACGCAAACAGACCATCAGAGGAGCCCAGGGGAGGGCGGGATGGGTTAAGCAGCAGATTAATGCATCTCTACTCAGACCAAGGGAAGCAGAAGTGAGGGGTGGGGGCTGGTCTCGGATGCATCCGACATCCTCACGGGGCAAACGCAGCCAGCCAGGACTCTAACTAGAAGCCGAGCTCTGGAGCCTCGGAGTGAATGAAGCATTTTGCATGATGGGGGGGGAGGGGTTGTCATGACGCCTGGGGTGGCGGCCGGTGGCACTTACGTCACTCATGAGCCCCTTAAACACCACCAGCTCGGCCTTGAGCCGCTCAATTTTCTCGTTCATCTCCTCCTGGATGGCTTCAGCCTCCTGTGCCGCCTGTGGAGGACAGAGATGCGGACGGGCTTAGGGGGCCAGGCATCCTGAGGGCTAGGAAGGGCTGGGCACCTGGGTCTACAGCCCTGGATGCCTGACGTCCCACCAGGCCTGGCACCTGCATGCCAGGGAAAGGGTGCTGATGACCTCACCCCAGCCCGCCTTTCCTCTGAGCCCAGTTCACTTCAGGGCACCACTCGGCTTAAAACACTTCTCAAAGAAATAGTCATCGTATGGAAAAAATCCCCGGCAGATATTAAGAAGAGAAGAGCAGGTTAATATAACAAGAGATCCCAACAGGTTAAAATATGAGGTCGGTCCATGTGAGATTCCCAATGGTTGACCATCTCCCATCTCAAAAATGGCAACGTCATGTGTGTTAACCTAATCAAACATATACGTCTAGAGTACCTGTGTTTGCACAGAAAAGACCAGAAGGCCACATGGCAATTTGTCAACTATGCAGGGGTAGAACTGGAGGTAGGTTTTATTTTCTCCCTGTACTTCTCTGAACTTTCCAAATATGTGACCATGAACACGTTATGTTTGTAAATACAAAGATTTCTGTTATAAAAGAAAGGGGGGGGCAGCCATTCATCCTTTTCCTTCTACATATTGACATTATTTTATTCTATCTCTTATAATATCAGTGCTTTCAATATCAGAAAGCAATCCTTTTTAATGTTGGAAAGAACTTTTCCTTGCCTTCTCCTGGGGTCGCTATTCAAAGGCCAGGAAGGTGGAGTTTGCTGCCCAGGGTACCCAGCAGGTGGGTGAGAAGCAGAGCCATAGACACAGAGCCAGAACCGAAAGGGAATGTTCTCACCTGGTGACATGGCCACCAGCCCTCTCCGAGGCATCCCGCCCCAAGTCAGTTCCCTTAAGCTGGGGGCTGGGCAGTTCAAGAGACCATCCAGTCCTGGGGCGCCTGCATGGCTCAGTCGGTTAAGCGTCCGACTCCTGATTTCGGCTCAGGTCCCGATCTCACGGTTCGTGAGATCGAGCCCCGCGTCAGGCTCTGCGCTGACAGCACGGAGCCTGCTTGGGATTCTCTCTCTCCATCTCTCTCTGCCCCTCCCCCACTTGTGCGTGCGTGTGTGTGTGTGTGTGTGTGTGTGCGCGCGCACGCGCGCGCACTCTCTCCCTCTCCCCCTCTCTCTCTCTCTCAAAATAAATAAATAAGCATTTAAAAAAAGAGAGAGAGAGAAACCATCCAATCCTGAGCTCAGGTGGGGAGAAGGTGGGTAAGAGTTACTGGACCAACATCACCCAGCAAGCAGGGGTCAGCGCAGGGACTTAGACCCAGGCTTCCCAACTCCTGTCCCGGAGCTTTTCTGCAACACTGTGCCAGTCCCTTCCTAGGTCTGAAGCAGGGGACAAGGAGAGGCCTTGTGGCTCCACTGAGGAGAGACTGAGGCAACAGAAAGCAGCACAGAGCAGGGGCTGAGCCAGGAATGGCCTCGGGCTTTGTGCCACCGCGACAGTGCCCCTTGGCCACATGGTTCCCACGAGCCTCTCCCGGTCGAGACCTCCGAGGGCGCTCACCTCCTGCAGCGTGTCCACCATGGTCTGGAGGTTCATGCGCTTGGCAAGCTCTTCCTCCCACCTGCAAGAGTCGAGAAGGACAGGTGGTCAGAGGGTGGGCTCCCCGTGCCAGTCCAGCCCTCAGACACAATGCCAGCACCCACCCTGGGCCTGTCCCCGGGCCAGGCAAGGAAGGGGCAGCAGTGAACCCATCCCGGCCTGCCCTCCAGGAGCTCCCAGTCTAGGGGTGGGGGGGGGACGGCCCATAACCATATCAGGCGGTGGTGACGTGTGCCACGGGCTGGCACCAGCGCCGCGGGGAGATGAAGGCCGGAGGGACCACACTCTCTACTTCACACACGCTGTAAAGTGCCGTGCAAATGCCACTGTTCCTGCTATGGTTGCCTCACACGGGACAGCACGGGAGCCCGGCTGCAGCCAGCACCCGATAGGGGCTCTTTGCACCCGTCAGAAAGAAACTTTTATTGTACTGATCATTGCGATCTTGGGTTCTTGTCCTGTAGCGACCTTCATCAGCAGAGAAGTCTCCTACACAGCGATCATCCCTAGCTCACAGATACGGAAACTGAGGCCCAGAGAGGTTAAGTGTCTTACCCAGAGACGCTCAGCTAGCTAGCAGGTGGGGCTGGAATTCAAACCCAGGTCTGCTTGGTTACATTAAAACAAAAACAATAAATATAGCTCTCACTTATTCAGCGCTTATTATGCGCCAGGCGCTGTTCCAGGGCTTTCTGTGTATTGTCTCATTCGGGCACACATTAGTTAAAGCTGGACAGGAAAGAACAGAGGGCACCCAGGGGCTCCCAGTGTACCCCCCAACATTAACTGGAGGTAGAATGGGATGTTAATAATTACCAGGCACGGTTCTACATGACATAATTCGGTCTTCTTAACAACCCTCCAGCACAGCCGTAGTGTTACCCCATGTTACGGATGGAGAAAGCAAGGCACAGAGTCAGGTGCCCAAGGTCAGGGTGAGGACAGGTGGAGCCAGGACTCTAACCCAGGCTGGAGGCTCCAGACCGAGTACTTGTAACCCTGCCAGGCCCCCTGTAGACCCAGGACCCATGGGAGCCGTAACTGGGCTCCCCACCCAGCTCCTCTCCCTCCCCAGAGGAAGCCTGGAAGAGGTCCCCTCCCTCCCGCCCTCCTGAGACACACCGATGAGCTTGTCTCTTTCCTCACCCTATGGCCGCCTCCCTACATGGCCTCAGAGCAGGCGAGTCTGGAAGCCTTTTAGGATGCTGTCGGGGCCGGCTAAAAATAGGCCAGAGGGGAAGAATGGATGAAGGGTGGGTTACGTCACTGGCTTTTGGAAACAAGAGAACACGGATACTGTTTGCACACACAGAGGAAAATTCCTCCTCTCCCCTACATGCTCCCCTTCTCCCTGGCTCCCTCTGGTCTCTACCAACCCCCCTGGTGTTGGCAGGCAGGCCTAGCTCTGCCAGGGGCTGCCGGGTCCAGAACCTGGCGGGCAGTGGGACTGGGGCTGGGGCTCCTGCCAGGGATGAAGGGCACCGAGAAAGCTAAGGAGAGGCAGGGAGAGAAGCTAAGGACCGACCCCAGGCCAGACCATCTCACTGAACCCCCCCACTGTACACATGAGGAACCCGAGGCCCACAGCATACAGGGAATTTGTCCAAGGTCACCTGGTATGTCAGGGGCAAGGCCAGGAGTCCCGCCCCGGGCCCACCGTGGGAGACAGGAACCCCGGGTGGGGAGAAGTTCACAGGCTGCCCTCAACGCAGCATGGGGCTCCTGGGGCTTCTCTCAAGGGAGGCCAAGGCCCAGAACACGGGTCTGAGCTGAATCATCTCTCCTGGCCACGCTGCTCTCAGAGGGGCAGGGGGCTCAATTCCAAGCTGCCGAGCAGAGCAGGTGCAAGGAAGGGGCTCAGGCAGCTTTCTGCAAGCTGGCCTCGCTATCGCAAGGGCAGGAGTAGCAGAGAAGGGGGCCGCGAGGGGTGAAGAGGTGGGCACCCAGGGGCACCTCGCCCACACACATCCGCTTCTCAGACGGGCTCCTGGAGATGAGGCCCGGCCCCTCTCACTTTTCCTTCGAGCAACCTTTTGATGAGGAAAGTGACAGAGGGGTTAACAGACCCATCGCACAGAGAGGGCAAATGAGGCCCAGAGAAGGAAAGTGATTTGCCCCCAGTCGACCCAGAGCAAAGACACAAGCCGGGTCTCCAAAGCGACAACCACTGATGGGCCCGCACAGTCTGCGTCCCACGCACCGAGTTCAGTGCCTCATACACACTGGCTTCCGTGTGGATTTTTATTAACCTGCTCGCGTAGAGAATCTTCCCCACACCCATCCTGTGGATGCAAGAGCTGATGTTCAGAGAGGTGAGGGAACTCGTCTGAGGCCACCCAGCTAGTAAGCAGGGATGGGACTCGAGCCTGGCCCGCGCTCTAGAGCAGCAAGAACCATGCTGTGATGTGCACAGGAATCACCCCGGGGACCTTGCTCGGACTCGGCAGGTGTGGGGCGGGGCGGACACGCGGCATTTCTAACGGGCTCCCCTGCGCCACAGCACGCGGAGCGGCCCCACACCTCGCTGGGGTTTCTAAGCTGCATCCCGACATCGATGCCCTTGCACAGATGACTTCATGGGCCTTTTCATTTCCAAAGCCGGGCCGGGTGGGCAGCCGGCAGGCCTGCTCCCAGAAGACCCAGGGCAGACCCCAGCGTGTCAACAGCAGCTGGCTTGACAGACCAAATCTGCTGCCCACACTGCCACACCTCCCAGCCGCAGTGGGAAAACCTGGCTCTGCGGGCTCCAGCGTTGACATTGCAGAAAAGCTTTGCCCTTCAGCCGTGCTGGCTGACGGGGGTGGAAGGACGTCGGTGATGTGCTTCTTAAGGGGCCCCAGATGCCCCGTGTTCTCTGCCGCTCGGCGCAGGAGGGAGCACGCAGCTTGACAGAACACGGGTCAAGTTGTTTTTTTTAAGTTGTGGCCTCTGAAATGCCAACGCCTCTGTCCCGGGCACAGTCCCCTCCCCTGACCTGGATCTGCCCACGGGAATAAGGTTTCAGCAGGACGGGCGTTTCGGGCGGAGGCACCCGCATCAGCAAAGATGGGCAGCAGGGAGGCCAGGGAGTGGCCGCCACCACTGGGAAGGGGACCCACCTGCTAGGGGTCAGGGGCCGGTCCACTATCGAGTCTCTTAAGCCTTTGCCCTCCTGGCTGTCACGCCTGGCCCCCCGCTAAGCAAGGGTGTTCACGTGGTACACTATAAAGCTGCAGAGAAACCTCTCCCCATTTTACGGGCGGAGAAAACAAGGCCTGGAGCACAGAGATAACTCCAGCCAGGGCCGAGCCCAATGGCTCATAAAACTTCCAGCTTTTCCTTCTTAAAGTGTGGGGTAAGAGAAGGGAGAGGAGGGATAGTTATTGGTCACCGCCTGGGTGGGGCTCACCAAGTGAGGCATTCAGATACACGTAAAATATAAAATACCACCTAACCTTCCCCCCCCACCCCCCCGCCAAGGATTGTCCCCATTCTGCAGATGAGGATGGGTCTCAGGACCCCTGCCTCCCCCGCCACTTGGCCGTGGGACCTCATCACGCCTGGCTCTGACCCAGAGAGCCAGCCACGATGTCGGGGACCTCCAGAGAAAGTGCTTGGGGCCCAGCCCCAGCACCAGCTATGCTCCAACCACACACGGGGACCTGCTCTCGCCTCCCCACCCTGCAGACACCCTCGGACAGCAGTCTCTGAGGCCAGTTCCTCTGAGCGCTCCGATGTTCCCAGCAGCCTCTGCGGCAGGCAGGGCAGACAACGATGGGGGAGGAGGAAGAGGCTAAGAACACTAGTAGAGCAGCTAATACAGACCGAGTGCACACGGTGGGCCAGGCACCCTTCTCAGGAGCTTCACGTGCATCACCTCATTTAAACAAGCCTCACACTAACCTCTAGGTACGGTTATTAAATTTTTTTTTTTAACGTTTCTTTACTTTTTTGAGACAGAGAGAGACAGAGCATGAACGGGGGAGGGTCAGAGAGAGGGAGACACAGAATCCGAAGCGGGCTCCAGGCTCCGAGCTGTCAGCCCAGAGCCCGACATGGGGCTCGAACTCACGAACCGTGAGATCATGACCTGAGCCGAAGTCGGACGCTTAACCGACAGAGCCACTCAAGCGCCCCTAGGTACAGTTATGATCTCCATGTTACTGATGAAGAAGTTCAAGTCCAAGAGCATTACCCAAGATCGCACAGCTAGCAAAGTGGGATCGTTTCTATTTCACACCTGTACTCAGAGAACCTCCAAATGCAAAGGCCGAAAGGGACCAACATTCACCTCGTCCAAACCTCTGAGGGTACAGCTAAGGAAACTGAGGCCCAGGGTCACACAGGAAGCTGAAGGCAGAGTGCCCTCTGCTCTCTTAGCCCAGGCCCCAGCTCACAAGGATCGGGAGGCAGAGGGATGTGAGCCCGAACTCAGGCTCAGCCTCCCCCAGCACCCGTCTCCATCCCTCAGAGCCTGGGTCTCTCCACCAACACATGAGAGCGTGGCCCCAACACACACCAGAGAACCATTCTGTTCCCACACTCTCTGAATGGTCATGCGACCAGCCCCCAGCTCCAGCTGGGCTGGACCTCAGGGTCCATCTCCTGGCCACCCGCCTAGCCTCCTGCCCCCCCTGCGACTCAGTTATTCCAATCCTTCCAGAGGCCTGTGCTCAAACCCTCCCACTGCCTGAAGCCTTGAACTGAAGGAGAAACCAAGATCCCAGCGAGGAAGGGGCTGATGTATGGCACCCCTGGAGACCCTGGAGCCCAGCATGACCCACAGCACAGCGGCTGTACGGGGTAGCAGACAAGGGCAGCAGCAAAGACGGGCAGGGGCTCGAACCGTGCGGTGCACAAATCAGGACCCCGGATGTGCGTGCGGGCAGCATGGAGAAGCCCTCTGGCTCCCATCTCAAAAGTCTTAGGTACCCTGTGCCCTGGCCTGATGGGGCACGAAGGAAAGATGAGTGAGATGCCTGTTCTAGGCGGGAAAAGAGGCTCAGAGGAGGGGTGCCGTCATACAAGTCAGCAGAGGAGTCGGGTCTAAAGCCGGGGGTCCAGCCCTTCCTCCAGTACAGAGAACTGGTTATAATTACCGTGTCTGCACTCAGCGCTGCAAAACCCACCCGCACTTGGTCAGGAGCCAAACAGTTGCATGCATCTGTTGGTTGGATGGATGGATGGATGGATCCAAGCTGCAATCACTCCTCAGCCCTCCTGCTCACCCCCTCCGCCCAGAACACCCTGAGCTTGCACCACCCCAGCCTCGGGGCTCCCAGGAGCAGACTTCCCGGCAGTGCCCTCTGCTCAGCTCTGTCCACTCCAGGGAGACGAAGGCCGGGGGGAGGGACCGCCAGGGCAGGAAGGGGGCAGGGAGGAGAAAGCTTCCCTCTCCCACTTCCCACTGCCCTAGCGGCTGAAGAGGGGAGGCAGGGATGTCGGACAAAGAGGGCAAGGAGAGGAAATGACTCCACCAAAGGAAGCTGCAGCTGGGGCCTCGGCCACTACCTTAGCAGAAGAACATGCATGAGGCAAGGGGCCGGGACAGGAGGTGGCAGCACCCGCCCCAGCCAGATGTGGTCTCCCTGCATTCCGGAGGAGCCACCACTGCAACCACATGATGGAGGAGAAGCCTGGCGGGCCTCTGGGGGGAGGGGGTGGGCTGCTTCCCGGCCCACCCCCTCCCCCATCCCCTCGTGATGACACACAGAGCCTCAGGAAAGGGGCCGACAAAGCCTGGCCTGCTGGGGGGCGGAAAGCCAAGCTGAAGTCACTGGCAGAGGGACTGACTCACAGATTTTTCACTTCCTGTGCCATCAGAGAAAGAAGCCATGGGGCCCTAGCTCCAGAGGAAAGTGGGTACAGCCCCAGCCAAACAATTAAGGCTTCAGGGACAGCCCATGGGGCTGCCAGGGGGGAAAGTCCTGGAGACTCCTAGGTTTGAATCCTGCCCCGGCCACTTCCCAGCTGTGTGGCCCTGGGCAAATCGATCACCCTCTCTGGGCCTCAGCTTCCTTATCTGCGAGAGGGGAAGCTCTCCACCCCCCTTGAGGGTGGTCGTGAGGACCGCCTGCAGTGGGCAGAACGGGTGAAAACACCCAGTCCCGCCCCCCGCACGGAGCAGACAATGAATGGGGGGCAGCTCCACGTGAACGGTGAAATGCCACCGCTGTGGCTCCGGCGCCCAGACCCCAGAGAGCCTGTGCCACAGGAATGGTCCACACCTTTCCAGGGAAGGGAAGCGGCTGGCACACCCAGGCTGACTCACTCAGGTGATGGGAAGCCGGCTCAGGTGAGGATAGGCTGGAGCCGCCGGTGGAAAAGCTCATTCTGAGCCAAGCGTGGGCCTGGCCTCTGGCGGAGGGCAGGTGGCAGAGACCGGTTTCCACCCGGACCCCGGGGAGCCCACCCCGCGGCAGCACAGCCGGGTGCAGGCCGCCGGGACGGCAGAGGGGGCGAGCCCACTCACAGACGCACAGAGGCGCTGCTCCCCTCCCCACACCCCTGGCCTCACTGCAGAGCTGGGGCCCAGACCAATACCCAAGCTGGGGGACAAGGTGGCAGGCCCGCAGGCAGACCAGGGGGACCCTTTCTGCAAATGCAGTTTCACCCAAGCCCACGGGCAGGAGATCAGAGTGGGCACCTCAACAGAGGCCGAGCTGCAGGTGACGATCCGGAGCCCCTCACCCTCCTGGCTTCTGCTGAGCCCCCCAGAACTTCCCACGCCATAGCACCCCCTTGTCTGACAACACGAACCTCTCCCGTGCTTTACTGTGTCTTTGCTCTCCAGCAGAAGGAGGGCTGGGTCCCCCGGCCTGCGAGCAGAGGGGCTCCCCCTGCCCCTGAGCCCCTCTGTCACGGGTACTTCCAGGCACCGCCTCACTCGTGCTCTCCGTCCTCCTCCCCGCGGACTCTGGTGCTCCCATCTGCACTGAGCCCCCGATCCCAGGGAAGGGACCCCGTGCAGACGTGCCCACGACCAGCCCGGCTGCCCAGCTGTGCTCCGCTGCTTGGAAGGAAACACAAATTAAATGCCAACTGATTGTCTCCACGGAGGAGGTATTAATTTAATGTGTACACTTAACCAGGGCAGCCGATTCCATTACAGGCGGGCAGTAATGGCCCGGGCAGGCCGGAGCACGGGCTGTGAGCTGGTGATGGGCCGCGGCGAGCAGCCACCATGCCTCGTGTGCACCCCTAGCTGGCAGGTTGCCATCACACGCGCACGCACGGGCCTGCTTGCAACCTGAAATGCAGCCCCGTCCAGGGAGCCCAGCCGACAAGGCTTTGCCATGAGGCGCCCAGGGCCTTCTAGAATCAAACATGATAGGAGTCTCTACTGATCCCACTAAGAAGGGCATGGAAACGGAGGAAGCCTCCAGCTACTCTGTGATTCCTGGGGGCCCGTGTACCACTACCCAGGAGCCTCAGTTTCCTCCTCTGTCCTACTTTGCAGGGTTCACGGGCAGGTTAGATAAGCTCATGTGAGTGTCCACAGGCACCCCTGACGACGACCATTCTTACAACTGGTGTCACCTGGGGGGGGGGGGGGAGGAGGGAGAGACAGGGTGGTGTGCCCAGGACCACCTAATAAGCAGGGGTACTTCATCCTCCAACTCTGGGGATCTGGAAGCTACCAAGAGGGGTGGCACTGAAATTCAGTTGCCCGTGAGTTTCCCCAGTAAGGAGGTGAAACGAAAACCAGCCCTGCCCATGAGCTGCATGGAATCATCCGCACTCTCCCTCCCTGTCTCTCAGTGGTCACGAGCACCCTTTGCAGGGCGGCTGGCAGGCCTCCGGGGCTCTCGTGGGGGCCACCAGGCCTTGAGAGAGGTCGAAGGGGGAGACTGGCAAGCCCTTGACTGGACCCTGCTCCGTAGGCCCACATAGCCTCAGGCAACACAGCAGCCAGGGTCATGCAAGAAACCCTGTATCTGGTCCGTCGGTCCCTAACTTGCCGTGTGACCTCGGGCAAGTCCCTTCCCTCCTCAAGCATGACTTTCCCATTCTTAACGCAATGGTGTCCGGATAAATTCTAAGAGCCCAACCAGCCAGGCCAGAAAACGATTTCCACAGTCCCTAGGCAAAAACCCCATGCTGACCACAAAGCGATGTGATAAGCCTCAAAGTCTGAAGACATCTGAGACACCAGTCTTGGACCTCGAACCCAATGTGTGTAGTGAAGAGAAGGGCAGGGGCCCTGGAGGGTGCTGGGATCAAACCCCAGCTATACGTCCTGTGGCTCTGTGACCTAGAACAGGCTACTCACCCTCTCTGAGCCTTGGTAAGCCCACCCACCTCGCAGGGTTTTTTGCAAATATTCAGTGGACTCACGTATGACAGGCACCTAGAACAGCGCCCGGCACACCATCATCCTCCTCACCCACGTGACTTCCCGAGGACAGATGGTCAGAGAGGTCCAGGGACTGAGAGAGCGGCCCTGGACCACACAGCGTAGGTGCCAGACTGGAACCCAGGACTGGCTGGCTCCAGAGCCCCTGTGCTGCCATAATCACCACAAAACCCAGCCAATGTCCCGGACATCCCCCAAGAATGAATGGGCACGTGCTCAGCCCTTTGTCTGTCCTGGCAAGGGCCACCATGACGGCCAGAGAGACCAAGGCAGGAGAGGTCCCTCCAGCCAGAACCCAGCTGGTCTCACGGCGCAACCCCGACAGGCACGAGGCATCCTCACGGGCTCAGAGAAGCCCCTGGTCACCTGCCCCAATGCCAGTCTGAGGCGTGGGCTGCTTCTAGGGAGTCATCTGCTTCAGTCACCCAGTGTCCCTGGCTGCCCAGATCCCCAGTGCCCTTTCCACCCTGCTGCCATGTACCGAAACAGCTATAGGGACCCGGCCGCTTCTGGGGGTGCCTGTAATCCGGAGGCTGTATGCTGGGCAGCACCCTCCTTCCAGTGCCTCTGTCCAGAAACCACACCCAAGTGGGCACTGCCCCCCACGAACCAGATCACTTCTGAGAAGCAAAGCGTCTCAAAGGGCATCTCATGGCAAGGAGGAATCTGCACCCCAAATCGTAAACCACCATGAGGTTTCTGGGGCACCATTTCCAACCTCTTTGAGGCTTGCTACACCTTCAACACCTCCTCCAGGGAGCCTTTCCTGACTTCCCCAGGGTGAGTCACTGTGTCCATTGGAGGTTTCCAGTCCTGGCACATGCCCTCTTCATGGCATCCGTGAGCTGTCGCTCCCCTGCCTCTCTCATCAGACTCGCTCTCCCAGGAGAAGGGGAAGGACTTACATTGCCCTGAAAATGCTTAGTACGTGCTGGCCTCGTCACTGTCCTCCTCCCACCGAGGGTCCTCATGCTCGCGTCACCGACGCGCAAACAGAGGTCCAGGTGCAAAGCCCGCTCCATCTGATTTCCAAGGCTGAGCAGCTTGTCAGCGCTAAGAGTGTCTTACCACCAGCTCGGTGAACCCCACTCTCCACCACGCCCTCCAGCACACCCCAGATTACCATCCCAGGGTCAGGTGCACAGATGTGGGTTCGCGGGGTCTGAGTCACGGACTTGGAAGAGAGCTGCTCAGCCAGGGTATTTGCTTTTGCCTGTTTACTCACCTCCGAGGCCCCAGAGCTCAGGTGGACAAAGGCATTAGCATTCCGCCTCCAGTGGCCAAGACCCATCTGCCTGCAACCTCGCCATCCCCCCCACCCCGGCCCGACAACCCGCTGGGGCCAGCATGTGACCAGCAAAAGAGGCACCGGCTTTGGAGTCAGATCGAAATGGGTTCAAAGCCCAACATGACCGGCCATGTGCTTCCGGGCAAATGATTTCCTGCCCCTGAGCCTCCCTCTTTGGACATCGTGACACGGGGATCACAGAGGACCCTCCTCGGGGGCTGCTCTGGTCTGTGAAAGAGGTGATAAGGTGCAGGCTCTGCACAAACGGAGGCTCTCCTTCCCTGCCCTGTCCTGCTGCCACTAACTAGCTCTGAGGTCTCTCTGGGCCTCGGTTTCTTCATCTGTAAAATGGTCTCCGAGAAGGCTGGCTGCAGTTTGCCATCAGGCCCCCAGGCACTGACGGCAGAGGCCTCACACTTTCCTTCCCCGGACCGGGATGTTGGGAAGGGCAGGGTTTTGCCTCTGGGCAAAGCACTTAACCTGCGCCCCAGATTCCCCACCTTTAAGGCGGGTGCCAATGGAAGCAGTAGCTTACACTCAAGTGTATCGCGTCCGTGTGTGTTAAGCACTTAGCGTGCAGCCCAGCGCCTAGTAAACACTCAACTGACGGAAGCTCTGATTAGCCGGTCCCGCCACGGAGAACGGGTGGCTCAGCTTGGGGTGACAGTCCGCTAAGTGAACTGGCCAGGGCCCCGGACACCACACCAGACAGGACGCACCTGGCTGCCCACCCAAAGCCCTGCTATCCGTGCCTGGTAATGCACGGAGCCATCGAACAAAGACACGGGAGGACCTCTCATCTCCCTGGTGTCCAACCCAGCAGCACATCCCAGCACCCGGCACAAGACTGGGCACGAGGACGCCCCAGGGAATGAGAGTCGAGTGTCTCTGGGTCCCCGAGCTCAGCAGCCTCCCGGCATCCACTGCAGCCCAGCTCAGTCTGGCTGTCAGCTTGGATTCCGTCTTCCCTCCCCCGCGACAGTTTCAACAAACATTTCCCAAGTGCGCACTCAGGAGCCACGTGGCAGGCAGTGGCAAAGAAGTGGATGAAGAATGTCCCCCTCCCATTGAGAGAGGGAGGCCAGTCCCGGAGCTCTCTCCAAGCGGCACCTCTGGCTTCTTGACCCTCAAGTCCTCAATCCCTCAACCCATAAGGCAGGAAGGTCTGGAAGCGGGGACGGAAGGAGGTGCTGATCCTGGGCTCTCAGGGCCACGAGGCATCTTTGCTCTGTCCACGAATGGACGGGAGCTGTCCCTGCCCGTCTGCACCCAGGGGCAGCGGGGAGGAAACCGAGAATCCATCACCACCCTGAAAACAGCAGTTGCTTCCAGAGAGAGAACCAGGTGGCTGGGGGACAGGGGTGGGAGGGAGGCTTGTCACTCTGTTTCCTGCTGTTTCTTTTTTTTTAAGTCAATAGTAAGATACAAATATAAAATTTACCATCATAATCATTTTTTAACTTTTTTAATGTTTACTTATTCTTTGAGAGAGAGCAAGAGAGAGAGAGAGGCGGGCGGGGGGGGAGAGAGAGAGAGAGAGAGAGAGAGAGAGAGAGAGAGAGAGAGAGAGAGAATCCCAAGCAGGCTCCATGCTTTCAGCGCAGAACCCGATGCAAGGCTTAAACTCACAAACCGTGAGATCATGACCTGAGCCGAAACCAAGATTCGTATGCTCAACTGAGCCACCCAGGCGCCCCCTTCCGCCATAACCATATTAAGTGTACCTCTCAGTGGCATGGAGCACGTTCACACTATCGTGCACCCATCACCACTGTCCATCACTGGAACCCTTCACCATGCAAAACAGAAACTCCGCACCCATCAAATACTAACTCCCCATGCCCTCCTCCCCCAGCCTTTCTGTCTCTATGAAATGGACTAGTCTAGGGAACTCACATAAGTGGAACCCTACAGTATTTACCCTTTTGTGACTGGCTTATTTCACTAATTATTAAACATAATGTCCTGGAGGCTCCCCCGTGTTGTAGCCTGTGTGAGAGTTTCCTCTCTTGCATCTTTTTAAATTTTGAATGATGTGATGTGTCAGTTAGCCAAAAAATCAAAACCACTCAGACTTTTAAGAGACAAAAATACCTGCTCGCTTTCCCTTTGTTTTATGCTGCACGCGTATTTCACAAGGATTACACAAGCAGTCAGGCAAGTGAAACAAAACCATTAAAACCCCACCCAATCCCCCCTCCCCGAGAGAATCACCTTCACGCTGGCTACACATCCTTCCCAGTGCTTCCTTATGAGAGCGTATCTTTTAAAAGCGAAAATGGCGGGGCGCCTGGGTGGCTCAGTCGGTTAAGCATCTGACCTCAGCTCGGGTCACGATCTCACAGTCTGTGAGTTCAAGCCCCGCATTGGGCTCTGTGCTGACAGCTCGGAGCCTGGAACCTGTTTCAGATTCTGTGTCTCCCTCTCTCTCTGCCCCTCCCCTGCTCACACTCTGTCTCTCTCTGTCTCAAAAATAAATAAAACATTAAACAAATTAAAAAAAAATAAAAATAAAAAAATAAATAAAAGCGAAAATGGAATGAGACTGTCTGCGGCGTTCAAGCGTGCTTTTTCCACTTAATGTACGGCAAGCATCCTTCTGGGCGGGTCACACGGCAGGTGGCCGTGGCACCACTGATCTCACGGGTCCCGCACTGTCATTCCCAAGTCCTACCAATCTAAACAACACTGCAAAGAACATCCTGATACACACACATATTTGCATATCTGTCCAGTTGTCCCAGCAGAGCGAGTGGCTGGGTCAAGGGTGCAGAAGAGGCTTTAGTGCCCCTCTGAAGTGCTGTGTGTGACAAGGCCATACTCCTGCGGGGTTCAGCAGCTGCTGGAGCCTGGACGGCTGCTCAGGGAGCCCAGGAAGAGCAGGGTCCCGGGGTCCTCACCCTAGTTCCCGCAGCAACACTGTTTTGTGCCTCTGTTTTCCCACCGATCAAAAGGCTGGTGGAAGAAGACCCCGCCATGAATACCGCCCTTCTTCACCCTCACTGGGGTGGCACCCCGCCCTCCCCAAGGAGCAAAGTGTTGGGAGATCGGGCTCATCTGAGCAGTGGGCCCGACACCTCTCTTCCAAAAGCGTGGAGGTTGATGAACCCTGGAGCAGGTGGCTCGCGCTAGCCTGGGGCAAGATAAAACAGCATCCCCCGTGGCGCCCCCACCCCAGGTGTGCCGAGCTGCCTCACACCTCCAATGCGTGTGCTGCACACTCTGTCTAGAAGGCGCTGTTTTACCCGCCCGCCCCCCCCCCCCCCCCCAGGGTCATACCTCTCTCTCCTCCTCATCTTATACCAACTTCAGGACCTAATTTATCTGCCTCCTCCTCCTCCCCCAGGAAGCCTTCCCTGTCAAGGTCTAGCGCCCCACTTCTGTACTCCAAAGGCTCCACTCACTTACTACTGAGGTTATCTGTTCCCCGGCCGGTCTCCCTACTGAACTCAACTCTTGCAAGGCCAGGCCCACCACCATCCCTGGCTCCCGGCTGCAACTCCGGAGCCCAGCACGGAGCCTGGAACACAGCAGGCACCAGATACATGTTTCCTGGAGAACAGGTGCCTCGAGCGTCACCTTCAGGGCCTTTCCTAGGACATCCAAGCCGGAGTCAGGGCAGCCCTGATTCACTGTGCGACCTTGGGCATGACCTCCCGGCCTGCCCCTCCCCATCAGCCTCGGTTTCCCCAACCTCCACACTCCCTGCCAGCTCTGTTACTCTCCTCCAGTCATCCTCTTCTGTTCCCTGGTCACCCAGGCCCGCCTCCCATGGGACTGATGACGGGAAGGTGAGTTCACAGCCCTCCATCCCCAGGGCTTTGTCTCTCTGCTCAGGCCTGGCCAAGCCCCCAGAGACGCTCCCCCCATCCCATCCCCAACATCACGCACTCTTAGCAGCTCTCAGACCCCGGGGCTCTCGCTGTCGCTCAACTCCAGAAGCCAGCAGGGGGTCTGGGCACCCAGGCCAAAAAGCGGGAGGCCCGGCAGGGTGGGGGTGTGGGGTGGGGTCTGTGCCCAGGAGGCTGGGGAGGCCCCACCCAGAGATATGTTTACAGCTTTGAGGGAAAACAGTAACTGCCAAGGCTATTTTGGAAACCTAATGTGCACTTTGGGTCTCCCGTTGTTTATTCCAAGTGACTGTGCCACCCGGCAGGTAAATGCAAGGCACTGTGGGTCCGCAGCTCAGTGTAACCTCCCCATCAAAGCCACATCATTCACTGGGAGCACTTATGCACCCAAGCAGGCGTGGGCTCCCTGCCTCGGATTCCAAGTTTCCCTTAACATCTGCAGCCTGCACAAATAAGGGATCAAAGCCAAGGGGAGCCCGCCGGGAAGGAGGGGGCACACAGCCCACCCCGGATTTAAACCAAGGCCCTGCAGCCTTGAGCAAGTCCCCTCCCTAGGCCTTGGGCTCCTCATCTGTGAAATGGGGGCGAATGACCCCCACCTGGGTTATATGAGGGCAGGCAAACACAGCAGGCTCCGTGTGTGGAAAAAAGAAAATCTCAGAACACAGGATCCCAGGATGTCCGAAGGGGATGCGCAGGAGCCCGGGCCGTTTGTCAGTGGGAAGGCTGAAGCTCAGAGAGGTGATGTGACATGCCCAAGGTCACACAGCCAGGCAGCAGCAGAGCAGGGACTGGAACTCAGAGCCCATGTGCTTCCCGCCGCACCACGGTAAGGGGAGGAGGACATTCCGAGCAAATCACTGGGGAGGAAGGAGGGAAGGGTGACAAGGACCCAGGAAGCTAATTACACGCGGGGCTTGTGTAACTGAGAATGGGCCGGGGCAGGCACTGCCCGAGTGTGCAGTATCCTAATCCCCACAACTGGCCGGGAAGGCTCCAAGCATGGCCGGACAGGTGATTAGTCGGTGACTGTCTGCGCCAAGAGAGGGATTAGTGACTCAACACAGCTCAAGGGGACAGACTCACTGCTTAATACCAGCCTCCTGCCATCATGCGGGCCCAGGAGGTGAGGAAGGCACCGGGACACCCAAAACACACACACACACACACACACACACACACACACACACACACAGTATCCCACCCACCCATCCTTGGGCTGGGGCACCACTCTCAGAGGACAGAGAACCTGCTGCGACAGGAAGGCTTCCAGCAGAGACCTGACTGGAGCCTCAAGATTCCTCATCCCCATTCTGCTGACAGGGAAGCTGAGGCTCACAGAGAGGAGGCGACTTATCCAGCGTCACAAAATCACAACAGCCAACGCCGTGAAGTGGTATCTGTGATGAGCACTGTTAACTCCTTCAATCCTCACAACTGGCTTAGGAGGTAGATGCCATCATGACACCCGTTTTACAGATGAGGAAACTGAGGCCCAGGGAAGGGTGGCAACTTGCGCAAGGTCACAGAGTTCGAAAGTGGCAGAGCTGGGACTTGAATCCAGGCCGTCTGGCCTCAGAGCCCAAGTTCATGAACCCGGCTCACCTGCCTCTGCTCCCCTGATGGTGTGACTGATGCTGGATTAGAACACAGTCTCTCACATCCCAAAGCCTTGGCTCCTTTCTCTGTGCCAGCTGGCCTCATAAGAGGAGGAAGAGGGGTCAGGAAGCGTGCACGTCAGCCTCCAGGGCTCAGAATGGACCCTGAGTCGCAACGCCTCCAAACCCCAAGAGCAAAGCACCAAGGCTCCCCCGCTGACCTGCCACACTGAGCCCAGCGTGGCCCTGGCTGTGTGGCCCCTGAAGTGAGGTTCCTGTAGGCCCGGCCCAGCCTCCAGCGCCCTCCAATGGGCAGGGAGTCTTTTAAAACCCAGAGATCGTCCCAAGGGGGCCCCCAAGCACTGCCCGGATCCTGCCACGGAACCAGCACGGTGTCTCTTCTCAGGCTCAAGCCCCGCTGGGGCCTCTCTTCTCCCTGAGACGTGGCCCCCCCCGCCACACAACCCCCGGCCCGGATTGAGCAAGAAGCCAGAAAAGGAGATGGTCCAAGACAGACAGACAAGCCGCACCACGGTAAGCAGGAGCAGCCCAGGGAAAGGGATGAAGCCACTCACATAGCTCCCTCGTCCCTTACCTCAAAGTACTTTGTCATCAGACAGAAAGACTCAGCCACTTCCCAAGCTGGTGACCTAGTAAAAATGACTTCACCTCTTTCTGAGCCTCAGTTTCCTCATCCGTGAAATGGGACAGCAACAGTTCCTACCTCCTGGGTTGTGGGGATTGTACAAGATTAGGAACACTAAGCGTCATCTTAGCGGGGGGGACCCGCTTCCAGTTGCTGGGGGTGGCTTCAGGTCCAGGGTCCTGGGCTTGGCTGAGTCATGCCATTCTTCCCTGCAGGGGGTTTGTCCTCTGGGCTCCCCCTTCCCCACCCTGGGATCCAGAGTCTCCCAAGTGCCCGGCACATAGTAGGCCCTCAACTGGTATTCACTGGATAAATCTGCTTGTGAGCGGCCGCCCTGAGGCACAGCCGCGAGAAGGCCTGGGTACAAGTCCCGGCTGCCTGCACTGAGTCACTGCATGACCCTGGGCCTGTCCTAGCACCTCTCTGGACCCATCTGCAAGAGGAAGCTCTGACCACCCCCGGGAGCTCAGGATCTCCCTCCTCTTGCCTCTGGGAAACCCCAGGGCAGCCTGCCCAGTGGTAGGCCCTTTCCCAACAGGCCCGGCTTCCTGGGGACAGACAGCCGAGTACACGCCCACCCCTGCAAGCCCACAAAGGCAGCAGGCGGCCTCCTCCTGGTGACTTTGCTTTGGGACAGATGGAACACGGTGGTGTGGCTTCTGTCAAGCCAGATGGCCTGGTTGGCCTCGGGGGCCAGGACACCAGCTGGGTGTCCAGCCCCAGCAGGCAGAACTGCTTAACCCCTTCCTGCCCCAGCCACAGGAGTTGGCGTCCCCTTGGAAACTTCTGTATATTCAGGCTTCCTGCCCTTGGAGATAAGTGGCCTCCCCCAGAGCCAAAAGGGAGTCCGGGAGGCAGCAGGGTGAGAGGGAGCCTTGGGGCAGGTAGGAGTGGAGGAGGTGAGGCCGCTGGGCTCCGAGGGCAGGCCTGGATCGCCAGGAATGTGCCATCCCAGAGGACAAGCAGGGGAGGGACTGATTCCTGGCTGGGGAGCCCCGTGGAGCTGGCTGCTTTGCTTCCAGGACACCCATGTGGGGCTAGAAGGCCACCAGCTACCTTTATCGGGCTGGAAAACCCACTTCCCGGCCGAAACCTCAGAATCAGCACGGCCCTGTGAACGAGGAGACCCAACTCCACCAGGCTGGCTGAATGGCCATAGTCATGTTGCTCAACCTCTGTGGGCCTCAGTTTCCCCATCAGGAAAGATGGGGCCAGGGTGACCCCGGGTTCCAAGTCTACTTCCAGCTCAGAGGGTTCCATGACTCCAGGAGAAGGCATGTGCCTCCCTCCCAGGAACTGGTGGGGACCCAAAGGGACTGGCCAGATCCTTTCCACACAAACAGCATGCCCTAACAAACACGCAGGAGTCAAGGGGAACTTTAGAAGGGAAGAGGGCGAGCTTAGGGGCTCAGAGGGGAGTGGAGCCGTCTTCCCCAGGCGGTTGTTGCCCACCCATTCCCCTACTCCATGGAAGGCTACACAAGATGATGCAGCCTATGGGATTATGGCTAGAGGCCAGGAAGCATTTTCCGATGAAAAGAGCTAGAAAGCACTTCCAGGGGAAGGCCCTGGAATGACCTTCCCAGGCAATAAGGTCTCTAAGCAGGATTTGCAAAGGTCCTAACCTCAAGGTGGAAGGAGGAACAGATAACCTCTGGAGACCCCTGGGGACAGCAAGCTGGTGTCTACAAGAAGTAAAGCAGGGCCTCAGGGTCTCTGCACACGGGTGCCCAGCCAACCTGGTGTTCCAGACAGGGCATCGTCTCAGGGCCAAGCATGGCCAGGCTCAGCTCCAGCTTAGGACCTGCACACTGGTCCAGCAGGCATCTCCGGGTGTCTCTCAGGACAGAGGCTGCAGAGGACTCCAGAGAAGCCCAAGAACACATCAAAATAGGCGAAGAGGCAAGGGCTGGGTGAGAGGGCTGCCAGCCAGAAGTGGAGTCTTAGCGTGGCCGAGAGGCGAGAACGTGGGGCTGGGGTCCACACACCTGGCTGTGAGACCTAGCTCTGCCACCGAGTTGCTGTGCCACCTGGGGCAAGTCACTGCCCCTCTCTGATGTGTGTTGAGGGAGAAGCTAAACATCTGTCAGGACTCTTGCAGCTCTGATTTAAGAGTCATTTGGCAAGCTCAACTAGGAACAAGAGTCTGCCTGTGTGGTCCATGCAGCATCATCACCAGGGCCCAGGCTCAGGGCCTGAGTATAGGGGCCCTGAAAACAGATGGATGGATGGATGGATGGATGGATGGATGGATGGATGGGTGGATGGAAATGGTGGGTGGATGGATAGATGGGTGGATGGATGGATGGATGGATGGATGGATGGATGGATGAAGGACGGAAGGATGGATGGATGGATAGATGGAAATGGTGGGTGGATGGATGGATGGATGGATGGATGGAAATAGTGGGTGGATGGATAGATGGGTGGATGGATGGATGGATGGATGGATGGATGGATGGAAATAGTGGGTGGATGGATAGATGGGTGGATGGATGGATGGATGGAAATAGTGGGTGGATGGATAGATGGGTAGATGGATGGATGGATGAATGAATGGATGAGGATGGATGGATGGGTAGATGGATGGATGGATGGATGGATGGATGGATGGATGGAAATGGTGGGTGGATGGATAGATGGATGGGCGGCTGGATGGATGGATGGATGATCAAGTGGGATCATTCCTGAAAAAGAGGAACAGAAGGTCCTAGACATCTGCGGGGATGATTCCTTACACTTGCCCACAAGGCCTCCTTGGAATCACATTCCCACAACTTTGGGCCCTCCAGCACCCAATCATCTTCTCTATCTTATACATACGTGTGCACATACCTACCCATGCATACTTATATATGCAGCACACACTCCCAGCACGGTGGCCCAGCTCTGAATCTTGAGGACAGACGCTGTGGATCCCCAAAGCCATGAGATTTATCTGTTCCAGCCTTCCCCCCGGGTATCTTGGCTTTCGGAAGTGTGCTCTCGAAGCTGGGTTTGAAATGAGACTCAACAGCGGTGGAACCCAGTGGAGGGTGATCTTTTAAGCCACGGAGACCCCAGTTCACATGCCAGCTCTGCCACTTTCCAGCTATTTCAAGGAGCAGGTCACTTCACCTGCCAAGACTCTGTTTCCTCATCTGTACAATGGGCATGACAGCAGCCACCCTTCAAGAGTGCAGTGATTTCAAGAGAACATGTCCATGAAGTTTAGGACTGCATCGGGTACGAGAGATGCTCTTGGGAAACGGCGAGCTGAGTATTATGGGATAATGAGACCCTGGCTTCCTTCTTGGAGGAGCTGAAGGCGAGCCAAGCCTCCCAGGGCTTCTCTGCCTGGGCCCTGAAATCGTTCCATCTCCTTTCCCACCTTGGGGGGTGGGGGGTGATGTGCCTGGGCTTAAAGCATGCAGAAGGCACAGAGCAGCCTTTGTCCCAGAGACGAAATTCTAAACCAGTTGCCCTGACGTCAACCCTGGAAAAACAATGAGAACGCGGCCTTCGACGTCACCTCTCTGCCCAAGGTCTGGGAACGCACACTTCACCCACAAGGCCTCATAGAGGCAAACTGGGGGCTGGACCAGAACCCAGAAGCCATCCTCCCATGGTGTTAGAGAGGCCCAGAAGGAGGAAGAGCTGCCCCCTTCCCCTCCCCCCCCAAGGGTCAGGGCCAGGAACACGCGGCCCACTGCTCAGCCTGGAACACGGACCCTGTGTGTGTGGCGAACAGTCTTCCAGGAGGGTCCGCCAGACCCAGGTTCAGATCCCAGCTCTGCCCCTGCTTCCTGAGCAGTGAGACCTCAGGCCAGGGATGGGACCTCCTGAGGCTGCCTCCACATCCACACAAGGAGTCTGGGACTTAGAGGGCCCCAACCCCCAGGCGGCAGGAACAGGGACACACTCCCCCATGCAGCAAGGCCACTGGGAGCCACAGCCTTGAATGCTAGGTCTTGCCCTGCCACTGACCCTGCGCTGACAATCTGCTGGGGATGTGACCTCCTCCTTGCTGGTCAGGCAGGCGGCTCTGCTGGGGAAAGGAAGTGCCCTGAACACAAAAGGCCAGCCTGTAGCCGGAAGAGGGAGGGAGTAGGCACTTCTTACTGTATGGGGCCTGGGGGCTGGGGACGCTCGGACAGAGGGGACAGAGCGGTAACAGCTGAGGGGTCAGCACCGCGCTGAGCACCTGGCATGCGCTACTCCACCGGACCCTCCTTACGACGCCATGAGCTCAGGATGGCATCCCCATTTTATAGATGAGAGAGTGGAGGCTCCGGGTGGCCTTGCTCAGGGTCAGAGCCCCACCTAAGTGAAAGCCCGTGTATTTATTACACGTTAGGGCACGGAGCGGAACAACCTATGAGTTGGGGGATGTCCCCGGAACTTGCCAGTAGTCTGCTGAGCTAGAACCTCCGCTGGGCTAAGTCCTGGGGTTTTAAATGTTAGTATTTTCTCCGAAGGCAAGTGGAAAGCCAATCACAAGAGAGTATGAAGACTCTCCATAAAAAAATGTACAAATCCTGGGCGCCTGGGTGGCTCAGTCAGTTCAGTGTCTGACTCTTGATTTCGGCTCAGGTCATGATCTCACGGTTTGTTGAGTTCGAGACCTGCGTCAGGCTCTCTGCTGATGGTGCAGAGCCTGCTTGGGATTCTCCCTCTCCCCCTCTCTCTGCCCCTACCCCGCTCGTGCTCTTTCTGTCAAAATAAATAAATAAACTTAAAAAAAAAAATAGTACAAATCCAAAAGTACGATTTGTCAGCCACAGCCCCAGACCGGGGATCTCTGTGGGGCTGGGGACGCGCCTTTCAGGTTCACACAACTCCAGCCTTTAAGGCAAAGTTCTCCGAACTTCGCAATCTGGGGCCCACCCCAGAGGAAAGAGGATGGGACTGGTCCTCACTGGGTAAGGCTTATCGACAACAATGCTGGGGGGGGGGGGGCTGTCTCATCATCTCATTTACACAAGAGGAAACTGAGGCACAGAGAAATGACACAGCAGAGCACGCGGTAGAAGACGAGGATGGTCAATGAGGATGGTCAATCAGTCGGTCAACAACCCAAGACTGCTGGCCTGAGGCCAGGGGGGGGCCTTTTGTTACAAGGTGACAAACCCACCAGGACCTCAGAGTCTCTTCTGTAGGCGCAGCGGCTCATCCACGGCGCAGGCACCTGGATGCTGGCTGGGGGGCGGGGTTCGGGTTCTGCAGACTCCACTTGAGGCTCTGAGGCCTCTTCACCCTAAGAGCAACATCCGCGGCAGTTTTCAAAACCCCTCCTTAAATGGCCGTCAGACCCCAGAAGGATCCCTTAGCTCAGGGTTTCAAAGGAAACCCTACTCTGCTGTGTGACCTCAAGAGAGCTGCTCTGCTTCTCTGGGCCTGAGCTTTCTCATCTGGAAACAGTCATGGGTATGTGAGTGGGGCGGGGGGGGGGGACGGAGAGGAAAACATAAATCACTGAGGGACAAACTCTCAGAAGGTCTTTTTTCAAAAGACACAGAGCACATCTACTCACCCGCAACGACAGGGGAATGATGCTGCCCGGAAGCAGGATCCGGATGCACTGACTGAGCTCGGACAGCCCCTCAAGCCCTCTGGGCCCAGCAGGGGTAAGATGAAGTCACAGGTGTGAGGGAGCAGGGACAGGCAGGGTGGTCAGGCCCGGGAGGTAAGGTGAACAGCCTAGCCTCCCGGCCCCCCGCACCCCTACCCATGTCTGATCCTAGGCTCATCTCTGATGGGGGCTGGGGGCCGAGGTCTCCCATGACCAGCATTGACCTCCAAGACCCAACAGCTATCACTCTCGCCAGGGAGCCTCCCCTGCCCCCAACGATGATGTACAAGGGGTGGTACAAAGGGACTGGGGGTGGCCGAAGGCAGGGTCCTGACCCCGGGGGCTCCCAGTCTACAGGGTGTAGACCAAGGCTCCCAGACACACGCGTGCACACACAAAGGCTCACAAAGCCCCGGCAGCAGACAAAGAGCCCCCCCGCAGCGGGCTGGCATTGGGTGGGCAGAGGGACAGGGAACAGGGCCCCCCCTCACAGCCCTGCCCTGCCTCAGATGCGGGGGGGGGGGGGGGGGATGGGAAGGTGAAAAAAAACAGCCATAAGGACTAAAGACCCAAACAAGAACGAGGGAGAGCGGGACAGGAGGGAGGATGATGGAAGAAAGAGAGCCAAGAAGGCCAGGAGGAGGGAGGGAGGGTGAGAAGGGGAAGAAGAGTGAGCAGGCGGGCCAGGCCCGCACGTTGGCATGGCAACCTCACCACCAGGCCTTTGACCAAGCTGTTCCCTCTACCTGAAACACCTTCCCTTCTCTTCCCCTCTTACTGGACCTCCGAGACACAACTCAGGCGACATCTCCTCCGGGAAGCCTTCCTTGACTGGCCCTAACCTGGCTCGGGCGCCTTCCAGAACCCCTGGGTTTCGGGCACTGCAGGGTCCCACCCAGAGCTCCAAGGCTCTCTGGTCCTGTGGTCTGACTTTGCAATAAGCTATTGCAGTCAGCCTCCCCACCCACCGCCCCAACATGGCCTTCTGCCCATTACCACAGGGGCAAAAAGGAGGTGCTGAGAGGCCCTGGGAAGATGTACCGACCCTGCCCTGAGAGGAGCCTGTCTGCCGGGGAATTTCACAAGGTCCACTTAGACCAGCAGTCTTCCCCTCCCCCAAGACGGCAAACAGGCGGCAGCCAGCCAAGTACCGTCTTAAATAACCCAAGTAATAAAAATGGCCAATTAAGAGGGCGGAAGGCAGTGTCTCCACTGCGGGGGCGTCTCTCCATCACGCAGCAGATGAGCGGGGGGCTGTGTGAACCGGGCGCATCCCAAAGTCGGAGCACGCAGGCAGGCCGGCCAGAGTGCACTCAGCAAGCATCTCAGAGAGAGCTCTGAGACAGCCCCCGCCCGGGGCAGCCGAGCGGAGGGGCTCCTGCCCAGGCCAGGGTCCAACTGCCCTCCGACCCCCACCCCTGCCCCTTTCCCCAGGACCCCCCGCCTCATTTAACAACCACGACGGCGGCTGCCAGCGTCTGAACACCACCATCCCACTGGCTTTCCCTGCCACCCACGCACAGGACTGTCCCCACTTCTCAGAGGAGCAAAGGACTCTCTCAAGTTCTCCCACTTCCTCTCCTCCCAGCTTCCAAGTGCCACACAAGCGCCCTTCCCCGAGCTATCTCGTTTTGTGGGCTTCTGTCCAACATCAGCATCACGGGCCCGTCTCGGGGATCCAGTGGGGGATGGGACATCTCCTGGGGCCTCGAGGAGCCCCAGGCTGCCTGGGAAGCTGGGGAGGAAACAGCAGAGTGTGTAGGCAGGACCCAGGCTTCTAATCATCCCCCCGCGCCCCCAGGGCGAACACTCAACAGTTTATAAAGGGTTTCCGCAGACATCACTTCATTTAACCTTCCAAACGGCCCAGGGAGGTCAGAGGTACTGTCCCCATTTCACAGGAGTGACAACTGAGGCTCAGAGCATGGAAGCTACTTGCAGTGGGCCCATGTCCCTTCATGGAGACAGCATAGAAGGTTGAATCTGGAGCCTGACTTCCTGAGTTGACATCCTGGCTTCCCACCTGCTAGCTGTGTCTGGGCTCAGGTCCCTCAACGTCTCTGCAGCTCAGTTCCATCCTCTAAAACGGGGCTAATGACAGCACCTAATGCATAGGGTTAGGATGAGGTCAAGTGAATCAAAGGTTTGTAAACCGCTTTGAATGCAGCTTGACGAAGAGTAAATGGTAGATAAATATTTGTTTAATTAATGAATTAATCTTGATTGTGCCCTTACTATGCACAGGTACTATCTGAGTGGGTGCGTGTCAGGTGGCGTCGTCACATTTGCCTGTGTCCCCAGACTCTGAGATCCCGAGGGCAGGGGCTACGTCTGCTTCCCCCCAGTGCCCAGCACGGGGCCTGGCGCACAGTGGGTGCCCACCCACGGTCAGGAGAACAAAACCTCAGCTTCTCAGACATCCACACCCAGCGGGCTCATCTTCCCCAAACGAGGCACGGAGTGACTGTCACAAGTTCCCTGTACCCAGGCAAAGTTTATGGAACCAACCGAAAGCAAAAGTTAGGGAGACCCAAGCCCAGGGCGGAGGCCCGTTTCCCTGCAGTCACCAGAGTGCCGGCTGCTCTCTCCTGCTTGTCACCAAGTGACGAGAAACCCTGGCCCCTGCCCTGGGAGGGTGTAGGTGCCGGGTACGATCAAAGGAGCCTTAGCTTCTTCTCCGAGACCCACATCCAGCCCCTGGCTTTGCTGTGTGGCTTAGAGTGAGTTACTCTTGTGCCCTGAGCCTGGGTTTCCCTCTGCAGAGATGGCACAAGGTTTAAATCAGAGCAGGGGAAAGTGTCAGACAGGTGATAATCCGTGCCCCCTGACCCCCCCGCTCCTCCCCCTGCCAGGCCCACCGGCTCCACTGTGCCAGCCTCTGTGGCTGACCAGTAACGGCTCCCTGCCCAGAGTCCAGTCCCCGACCAGGATCACCTCCAAAGAGCAGGGGGGCTAGGCCGCCCTCGACGGTGGCCCGGGAGGCTCATCTGCCTGCCACTGCCGGTGACTCACTGGCTTCTTGAGAAATAACTACCGTCAAGTGAGAGCGGGAAGACTTCCCAGTACAGCAGCCGCCTTCTGTTCTGCCACCCGTGGTGGCAATATTGTGACAGGCGCTGGGGAGACCCCACGCCTCAGCCTGCCTCCTCACCCTGGACCAGCCTTCCCCAGGGCGGCAGGAACCTGGCCAGCCCATCTGCCCCGAGGAAGAACGCTGAACTCGGGGTCTAGGGATGCAGACCGGACTTGCCGCACGATCGGGGGCAGACTGCTTCACCTGTCAGAACCTCTCACCTGCCAAATGGGCGTAATTAATTCTCAGCTCTTGGGGCTGTCTAGTAATGAACTCTCACTTATTTAAAGAAGCCATCACAGGGGCACCTGGGTGGCTCTGTTGCTTAAGCATCCGACTCTCGGTTTTGGCTCGGGTCATGATCCCGGGGTCGTGGGATTGAGCCCCGCGTGGGGCTCCGTGCTGAGCATGGAGTCTGCTTAGGATTCTCTCTCTCTCCCTCTGTCCCTCTCCCCCACTCGCTCGTTCTCTAAAATGAGATTTTTGTTTGAATTTTAAAAAATAAAGACCTCATTACAGAGCCTAGCACATAGTAGTTGCTCAATTAGTGGAGGCTATTAAGTCATTATGGCTTATTTTTTAAACCTCTTTCAGAACGTTCTACACTCCGTATTTCGGTTGATTTTTACAGCAACCCTGGAAAGCAGGACTCATGAGAAAACTCCATTTTATGGAGTGACAAACTGAGGTGCCAAAGATTAAACGGTGTGCGGATCCGAAACCACTCCAACAAAGTTACAGAGAGACCAGGATTGGCAGTGCCCTGGGCCAGCCCATCCTCCCACCGTCCCCCTTCCCCGGTGGACAACCGGAACCTCGGATCACAGCACAGCCAAGCCGGGACCACGACCCGGACTCCATGGGGCTCCGGCCGCCCCCTTGCCACCTGCCAGGGGACTCGGCCAGGCCACAGCCCCTTGAGGGAACCAGAGGCCTTCACCAGGTTTACTGCTGGGTGACAACTACCCTCTCTTGTACCAAGAACTAGGGCGAGAAACCACATCCTGCCCAGGAAGCCGAATGCCCCATGCCCCCTGAAGGTGGGCGGGCACAGCTCTGGCGGGCAGGCGGCAGCCTCACCAGTCCTCACCAGCCTCCCATCTGGCCCGCGCAACCCGCAATGCCCAGAGGTTACATGACACCCAGAGGCCGCTGGCGGAGACGCTGACCGCCCTCCCCCCAGCCTCCGGCCTGGCTCTTGACTTCGGCCCACAAAGCCGGCACCACTCACTTCTCAGGGCACCCACGTTTCTGCCCCGTGAAATCCTGCCGTGGAACTCTTACAGAACTTCACTTAGACAGCGCTGGAGCTGCGTGAGCCCATTCACCCTGCCCACAACCTCGGCATAGCGATGAGGAGAAAGACCCAGAGAGGCAAAGTGACTAGGCCGATGTCACTCAGCTTTCAACCCCTGCGCCAGGAGCCCAGCATCTAGCACCGGGTGATGGGTGCCATTCAAATATGGTCCAACTGACGCGTGGGGCCGGGAGCGCGGGTCTCCCGACTCCAAACCAGCCCCTTCCCTCCACGAGCCGTGAGACCCCAGATATATAGTCTGTGGCGGCCACCGGCGTCATCTGGGCCTTGTGTCCCCTGGCCGCACCGGGGGGCCTATCACCAACAGCGGCCAGGCGCAGGGCCCTCCCTCACCGCAAAATGCTTGCTCAGCATGGACTCTGGCCAGGCCCGGGTTGGGCTCGGCCAGTACACAGACCTGGAACCGGCCCCCACAAGCTTCCAGTCTGTGGGGGAGCAGACATCCCAGGCAATTGCGATTCAGGGTATGGGGTGCCGTGATGGGAGAGGTCGTGGGCACTCAGGAACACCTGATAGAAGAAAGTCAAGGAAAACCAATGCATCCCGGTCCTGAGCCGAGGAGACGACAGCGCCTCCTCCCCTGTCCCAGGCCTTCAGCCATCCATGACATGGGAAACAAGCAGAACACCAGCCGGGCTTCGCTTCCCCGATGTGATCAAAAGCCAGGACTCCAACTGCAAAGTCCACAGCCTCCGGTATTGTGGACACATGGCACCGTTTAAATCAACGCCCCTAGAAGTCAACGCATCTCCTTGCGGCAAAGAGCAGGTTCAGATTCTGGGTCTACCCTTCTGTGTCCTTCAAATGCCGACACGTGTGCGGATGAGCCAAGAGCCTACAGAGACTGAGAGCGTGTGAGTCCGTGTGTGTGTGTGTGTGTGTGTGTGTGTGTGTGTGTGTGTGTGTGTGTATGCGTGTGTGCACTGGGGCGGGGGAGGGGGGCAGGGGCCTCGCATCCGGTGGCCGAGGCAAAAGCCCCGCCCCACATTCCTCAGGGAAGGAATCTTCAGCGTCAGCTGTCTCCAGGCTTCCTGCTTCCCTTTCTTTTCTGGGACCTCATTCCCCTCCCTCTGGCTTGAGGCTCTGAAAATCCCTCCCAAATGTGTTCCCAAAGAGAATGCCGGCACAGCCAAGAGACTCTAGGATACCCAGAAGCTGGATGGAGGGGGTTTGTGTGTTTCTTTCAATGAAGGTTAGAAGAAAGGGCGGGGGGTGGGAGGGGGGTGGCCAGAGATTTCCGGAGGCACAAATCAACCGCTAAGAGTAGGAAGAACACCCTCCTTAGATGCTGGACAAAGAAGTGGCCCTTTTTCCCTCCTCCCCCAACACCATGTCTGGCGCCTTCCACGGGACAGAGAGCTGCGACGCATCCTGAAATGGGTGTGCTGGGCGGTCCAGCATTGTGCCGGGAAAGCCCTGTGAAATGAAGGGAACAGACATTGCGGGAGGTCAGAGAGGGGACCAACCCGGAACCTACCGAGCCCCAGGTGCCTTGTCACCGGGGCTCATTTATTCCTCCCCGATTCCTAGGGGAGCAACATTACTCCCCCTCTTTCACAGAAAGCGGTGGCTCAGGCAGCTCAGAGAGGTTAAGCAATTGCCCACAGTCACACAGAAAGTGGCAGAGCTGGGATTTCAACCTTCTTTCCACCATCCCAGGCTGCCTCCCGGAAAAACCAGAAATAAAGAATCCATATCGGTGGCAGCTTCAGAAATAACAGAAATGGCAGGGAACGAAACCTTCCAACCAGCTTTCCGGGGCAGTCTTCTGGCTTTGGGGCACTCAAGGGCCAGCAAACACCTGCTCAAGGGCCTTCCAGGGCGTGATGGGAAAAGGCAGGGGACACTCCAGCTGGCTCACCCACCAGCCCTGCTTGGAGCCCTTCATTCAGGCCCCCAGCCCAGCCCCTTCCGGCTCATGATCAGAAATAGCTGTGACAAAAGTCCCTCCCATCCCTGAAAGTAGCTTTTTAAAAAATGCCTAACGGCAGACACAGAAAGGTGGAGAGAACTCTCCCAACACCCAACCACGGGCAGATGATGTGGGCATCACCTCAGCGTGGTGGGGAAAGCTTTGGACAGCAGGCTTCCCAACTCAGCTTTGTGGGTCAGCTCCCTCTGGGCCTCAGTTTCCCCACCTCAAAAATGAAAGTAACTCAGCTGAATCAGCAATTTCTCTTTTTTGTTTTTTCTAAGCTGTAGGGCCCTGTTTTCCAATTGAATCCTCCTCAGAAGATCAATATGACAGTCACGGAAATGGAGCATCTGTGGTTGATGAAAGCTCGGCACCCCTGCTCACTGTCCCCAGAATTGCCCCAAGGCTCCGGGGATCCAGAGGGCCCATGTGGGAACCATCAGGATCCAATGATCATCATTGTGGTCCCTTCCTGACTCTCAAGGGAAGCTCCGATCACCCAAACACCAGGTTAAAACAAACCAAGCCCCTCATGCTGACTTGAGTCAGAGGCACAGACACTTAGCGATCTGCAGCAGGGAGGGAAGGAAACCAGACAGTTCCAAACCACACTGGGCCTGGGGCAGGAGAGGGGGAGGCCCAGACTGCCATCCCATGAGGCAGGAAGGGCCCTGACCCGGACCCCTTGGAGTCACAGACCAGAGTGTAGAGTGAATTAGAAGGGAAACCCCCTCCTGTAAAGGTGGAGGGCCTAAGGCTCAGAGAGGGTGGCAATTGGCCTGAGGTCACACAGCGCCTAGTAGCGGAGCCAGACCTGGAGTCTGGGTCTCCTGGACGTGATGCAGAAAAACCCCCACGTGTTCAAAGTTCAGATAGATTCAGCAGGAATGTCCAGGGAAAAGCCCCCAGCTTGCAAACTCAGAACAGGATATTTTGGTGGCACTGGGTGGTGACAGGGCAGAGATGTTTGTTTTGGTTTCCAAATCAATGCTTGACAACCTTGTTGGCGTTACAGTTTCGGCAACCACATTTCACGGTGAAGAGCTCAGAGCTGGTTGGACCAAAGGGAAACCAAAAGCCGTAGCGAACAGGCCAGGGGCTGTGGTTTGGGTTGCGTGTTTCCAAAGCATGGCTCCTATACCACCGATGGCACATGAGATGATCTGAGGCGGTTCACAAGTGACTCTTTGTGTTTAAAGTCTACCGACTACAGAGGTGAGCGAATAAATAAAATGTGGTCTGTCCGCACAGTAGAACGTTATTCGCCAATCTAAAGGAAGGTACTCCTGGAATTTGCTACAACACGGATGTACCTCAAAAGCACTAAGTGAAAGAAGCCAGACACAAAAGACAATCTATGGTATGATTCCATTTCTATGAAGTGTCCAGAAGAGGCAAATCTATAGAAACAGAAAGCAGATCTGTGTTGCCTGGGCTGGGTGGGAATGGCGATTAACTACAAATGGTCATGAAGGATCTTTTGGGGGGGGGGGGATGCAAGTATTCTAAAACCGGACGGTGGTGATGGTTGCACAACTCTATGGATTTACTTAAAAAAAAAAGAATCACTGAATTGTGCGCTTAAAATGAGAGGATTTTAGGATATGCAAATTCCACCGCAGTAAATCTGTGAAAGGATATTTTACACCAGGAATAATGTGGTGGTAGGTGGCTATGGCTGCACATCCCGGACGGGGACCCCAAAGGCCCCCAGCTTAGACAACACAGAGCTGCACATCCCAGGCTGCCCTCTGGGGAAGCAAGTGGGGGGTGTCCAAGGCTGTGAGTTCCTCTGGGGGTGGGGGGGACCAGAGGAAACCCGGGAACCTTTCCTTTCCTGGCACAGGTGCCGTCCAGTGCTCACGGCTTGGGGCTCCATGCTAGACATCCCGAAAGGATGTAAAGGCTTCAGTGGCCAACAGTGCAAGCAAACCCCATGGTCCCATCCCTCAGACTGTGCCTTCTCTCATGGACAGGGGCCCAGAAGTGGGCCGGGAGTTCCAATGCAAGATTATATTTTGTCAAGACCTTCTGAGATCATCTAGCCCGGTGGTTTTTTAATTTTTTTTTTAAGTTTATTTATTTTGAGAGAGAGAGAGAGAGAGAGAGAGAGAGCAGAGGTAAGGGCAAAGAGAGAGGGAGAGAGAGAGAGAGAGAGAGAGTGAGAATCCCAAGCAGCCTCTGCAGCATAGAGCCTCAACTGAGACGGGGCTCAGTCTCAAGAACCATGAGATCATGACCATGACCAATGCAGAGTCGGATGCCTAAGAGCCACCCAGGCACCCCTAACTTTTTTTTTTAAGTGGTTCAGATGTCTGCCCTCCTCCCAAGAGAAAATTCTTATGAGAAGCCCAAATACAGAAACAGGTAAAAACAGAATGCTACTTGTATACATTTATATTGTAAGTTCAAATATAGATATTTCAAATATAACCATTCTAAATTCAATCAGTGAAGTTGACGAGGCTATTTTGATTCATTAACACTTAGAATGGGGACTACAGATGACAGCACCACTTTCCATTTAATTCTGTTTCCAGTTTTGGCTGCAGAGTTTCACGAAAATCCTGACTCACACAGATAAGTAGCTACAAATGGGAATGGTTTTTAGCGGTTTGCTCTGCAATGTCAGAGTACTCTTCAGACAAATAGAGAAGGCAGGAGGGTGGCTCTAACTTGAGGCCAACTACTAATACGTTAGTGTGTCAGTGGACTTCAAGGAGTTAACGTGAACTTAAAAAGTGAGCACATGTTGGTGCGCCTGGGTGGCTCAGTGGGTTAAGCACCCGACTTCGGCTCAGGTCATGATCTCACTGTTCGTGACTTCAGGCCCCGCGTTGGGCTCTGGGCTGGCAGCTCGGAACCTGGAGCCTGCACGGATTGTGTGTCTCCCTCTCTCTCTGCCCCTCCTCCCCCCCTCAAAAATAAATAAATGTCAAAAAAAATTTTTTTCAAGTGAGCACATGTTTATAACCATACTTAACATTTTAATATAATTTAAAATATTAAGTCTCATGTAATATTCAAGGACCCCCTCCCCAACAGCATCTCTAAGGAAGCATGAGGCTTCGGAGAGCATGGTTCTAACCCACTCACCCCTCACTTTACAGATAGGGAAGCTGAGTCCCACAGAAGAGAGTATACTTGCTTTGGAAAAATCCAAAAACTTGAGCCCCGAATCAACTTCAGAAAAGATGCGCCTCCCCGGTTCACAAAAAAAAAAAAAATGGAGGAAGGGAAGGTGCTCGTGCAGCCCAGAGGGTGGGAGGAAGGCACCCACACTCCACCTGCCTCAGCAGTGGCCATCTCATTCCAGGCCAACGCCAGAGGCTGACATCACACCCCACGCCCTGGGTGCAACTTGAACAGAGCATTGCTCAACGCCAACCTATCTCCCTTTGAGATTGGGCACGGTTTTTCCATCCCCTTAGTCGCCCGGTCCAAAACAGCACACACAATAAAACAAACACGGCACAAGCCTGGGGCATGACGACACAATCAACAGTGGCAGACAGAAGGGCCCAGCCCTCCGTGTTTCACCATCGAGAGCAAGTGCCTGTTCCCCTACCCCACCCCGGCGAAGCTGCCCACAGAGGCAGAGGTAGCCTTCCCATGGCCATGGCGGGCCACCAGGCCATTCTCAAGTCCTCAAGAGAAGACCAGCCCGGGAGAGGAGCTCGTTCCCCCAACGGGGTGTAAGACCTCCCACTGAGGGTCAGGCCCTGCCTGAGACAGACCTGAGACTTGGGCCTCTGCTCCACGCTGGCCTGACACAGTCTCTCGTCTTTAACATCAACGGATTACTTCTCCCCTTCTGCAACCCTGGGTAGATTTTATTACGCCAGTCTCTCTAAATGAGCAAAGAGGCTTCCAAATGGTTCAACAATCTCCCTGGCCAGTGATGGAGCCGGCATTTGAATCCAGCCCAGTGGAGGAAAAGGAAGGAGACCCACACCTAGCTCCCTGGGCAGACCTGTGTGCTCATGCGAGCCCCAGGACTCAAGGAGTAGAAGGAAAGATCCTTCTCGCAACATGCTCCAAACAGAGGCTCCCAATGCGGAGAGCTGCCCATGCCGGGGACAGCAGAGGGCCCTGCCCCCACCCAGGCCCGAGAAGCTACAGACAGACCCCTCTCCTCTTATTGGAAAGCTGAGCCATCAGCCCTGTAGGCCAGGCTGCAGGCAAGCAGGAAGCAGTGTCAGTGTCCCAGCTGGGGAATCGGGACTGGGCAGGAATGTGCAGGCTGGTCCTGCAGGCAGTGTGCCCCCCCACACTAGCCAGAGATGGTGGTCTGGGTCCACTCAATGTCTAGTTTTCAGCCCAAGGTCCTCGCCTCCTTTGGGCCTTTCAGGACAGCAGTGGGGTGGAGAGAAGAGGGATGAAGAGTAGGCCCCGCCACCTGGACCTTGCAGAGCCAGAGCAAAATGGCAGACTCTGGCCCTAGTGGGTAGGGACAAATCTACCCATTTTCAAACATATGGTCTCATTTAATTCAAGGAACAAAAAACCAGTAGTTTGGTTGAGGTTTTTCTTTTCACCCGCGGAGGGAGAGGAGCCCACCCCCTACAGCCTTGGAAAATACCTAGAGCAGCAGACAAACTAGCCAAAAGTCTTTCCATTCACTAGTCGTTCAAATCCTGGTTTCACCACTATCAGCCAAGTCACCCTAGGCAAGTCACTTGCATCCCTGTGCCTCAGTTTCCTCACTTACAAATCGGGGATAAGAATGCCTTACGCTCTGCGTTGGCGTGAGGATTAAATGAGATCACCTAAAACACCAGTGGTTATTATGTCACCTAGAAAGCAACCTGCCTCGACCAATGACAGCGCCGAGGTGTCCCCTATGGTAGTCAGCGCCAGCCCCCATTCTTGGAACTAGATAACTGAGTTTTCCAAGCGCGTGTAGGGCGCCAGGCAAACACAGCTCCCAGCCCACCTGCTAGGACCAGCTGGCCGCCCCCGGCCCCTCCCCAACGCACGCATTCCGCGGCCTTCGGGACCTGGACGCCCCCTCCCCGGGAGCTGCGCGGGGGAAGGGCAGTCTGCACTCACCTCCGCTTGTACTCGTCGCGCTCGCGCTTCACCTTGGCCAGCACGTTGTAGAGCGCGCGTATCTCCGGCGTGATGGTGTCGATCTGCACGCCCACGCCGTCGGGGTGCACCCACGACACGCCGGGGCCCTGCACCGTCTCCACGCCGCCGCCGCCCGTGCGCCGCACCTGCGTGTAGCTCCAGATGGTCCCGGGCAGGCGGCCGTAGTGCTGCGGGTGCGAGCCGCCGCCGGGGGGCAGGCCGCCCAGGGCCACG